>NC_025995.2:48778708-48899971 GCF_000442705.2 Elaeis guineensis | reverse complement strand
AGAGTTATATCTTTGTTTTGAACATGTTCTCTTATAAAATGATGTCTTATTTCAATATGCTTAGACCTTGAATGTTGAATTGGATTTTTAGTTAGATTTATGGCACTTGTGTTGTCACATCTTATGGGTGTTTCATTAAGTTTGATTCCAAAGTCTTCGAGTTGTTGCTTAATCCACAAGATTTGAGCACAACAACTTCCGACTGCAATGTATTCGGCCTCAGCCGTAGACAGTGCTACCGAATTTTGTTTCTTGCTAAACCAGGAGATTAGGTTAACTCCAAGAAATTGGCAAGTTCCACTTGTGCTTTTTCTATCTAATCTACATCCAGCAAAATCAGCATCTGAATATCCTAATAAATCAATTAGTGAGTCCTTAGAGTACCATAACCCTAGAGTTTGAGTACCATTCAAGTATCTAAGGATTCTTTTAACAGCATTCAAATGAGATTCTTTAGGATTAGATTGATATCTAGCACACAAACAAACACTAAACATGATATCAGGCCTACTTGCAGTTAAATATAATAAAGAGTCAATCATACCTCTATAGTATTTTAAGTCTACACATTTACCTTCATCATCCTTGTCAAGCTTACATGAGGGGCTCATGGGTGTGCCAATCGGTTTGGAGTTCTCCATTCCAAATCTTTTGAGTAGTTCCTTGGTGTACTTGCTTTGGGTGATGGAGATTCCTCTTTTGTTTATTTGATTTGGAGTCCGAGGAAGAAGGTAAGTTCTCCCATCATGCTCATCTCGAACTCCCCCTGCATGAGCTTAGCAAAGTCTTGACAAAGAGATTCATTAGTAGACTCAAAAATTATGTCATCAACATAAATTTGTATTACTAACATATCATTTTGATTTCTTTTAATAAAGAGGGTTGTATCTACATTATCTCTTGAAAAATCATTATTTAGTAAAAATTTGCTTAGCCTATCATACCAAGCTCTAGGTGCTTGTTTTAATCCATATAAAGCTTTATTTAATTTAAAAACATGATTAGGAAAAGCATGATTTTCAAATCCTGGGGGTTGTTCTACATAGACTTCTTCAGCAATATATCCATTCAAAAATGCACTTTTGACATCCATTTGAAATAATTTGAATTTCATAAAGCAAGCATATGCAAGTAGAAGTCTAATGGCTTCTAATCTAGCAACAGGTGCAAAGGTCTCATCAAAATCAATTCCTTCTTCTTGATTATAACCTTTAGCAACCAATCTTGCTTTATTTCTTATTACATTACCATGTTCATCTAATTTGTTCCTAAAGACCCATTTTGTGCCAATTATTAATAATTTTTAGGTCTTGATACTAAAGTCCAAATATTATTTCTTTCAAATTGATTAAGTTCCTCTTGCATTGCATTAATCCAAGTATGATCATTTTCAGCTTCTTCAATAGTTTTTGGTTCAAGATGAGATACAAAAGCACAATGATTAAATACATCTCTAAGTGAAGAACGAGTTTTTACCCCATGCATAGGATCACCAATAATTAACTCCTTAGGGTGATTGTGAACATACCTCCATTCTTTGGGTAGGTCATTTGTACCTTGAGGTTGTTCTTGAATTTCTTCACCTCTCTCATCTTGTTTGTCTTCTTGTTCCTCGTCCTCCTGAGTTGTTGAATCTTTCAGAGTGATCTCCTTCATTCCTTCTATTAGAGGATCTGCATCATCAACACCCTCATTCTTCCTTGAAGGAAGATCGTTAGATTCATCAAAAACAACATGTATGGACTCCTCTACTACTAAAGTTCTTTTGTTAAAAACTCTAAAAGCTTTACTAGTGGAGGAGTAACCAAGAAAGATCGCTTCATCTGATTTTGCATCAAATTTACCAAGTCTTTCTTTGCCATTATTTAGTACAAAACATCGGCAACCAAAAATATGAAAATATGCAATATTCGATTTTCTTTTTTCCAAAGTTCATAGGGGGTTTTCTTTAAAATTTGTCTAATCAAAGCACGATTTAAAATGTAACATGCTGTGTTAATTGCTTCCGCCAAAAATATCTTGAAAGGTTGCTTTCACAAAGCATGGTACGAGCCATTTCTTCTAAGGTTCTATTTTTCCTTTCAACTACCCCATTTTGTTGGGGTGTCCTAGGAGCAGAGAAGTTATGGCCAATTCCATTTTCATCATAAAAGTTTTCAAAGTCTTGATTTTCAAATTCAGTTCCATGATCGCTTCGAATATTTTGAATTGAAAATCTTTTTCATTAGTGACTTTTCGGTAAAATTTAGTGAAAATATGAAAAGTTTCATCTTTGTGTGCTAAAAAGAAAACCCAAGTAAAACGAGAGTAATCATCTATAATTACAAAACCATATCGTTTTCCTCCTAGACTAGTGGTTCTAGTTGGTCCAAATAAGTCCATATGCAAAAGCTCTAAAGGTCTAGAAGTTGAAACAATATTTTTGAATTTAAATGAAACTCTTGTTTGTTTACCTAGTTGGCATGCATCACAAATTCTATCTTTTTCAAAATTCAGTTTAGGCAAGCCAAGAACTAATTCTTTCTTAATTAATTTTGAAAGAGAATGCATGCTAATGTGTGCAAGTCTACGATGCCAAAGCCAACTAGTCTCATTAACTTTAGCATTCAAAGATACTAGGCAATGCATATTTATTTTGGCTAAATCATTTAAATCTATCATATAAACATTACCATGTCTATGTCCAATAAATTTAATGCCATCGTTAATAGGACTAGTTACAATGCAAACAGATGATTCAAAAATAACTTTATATCCTTTATCACAAAATTGACTAATGCTTAGTAAATTATGCTTTAAACTATTAACTAACAAAATATTTTCAATGTATTTGGAGGGAGTGATACCAATGTTACCTATACTGATGATCTTTCCTTTGCCATTATCTCCAAAGGTGACCATCCCTCCATCCTTAGCATCAAGCATGATGAATTGTGATTCATCACCAATCATGTATCTCGAGCATCCATTGTCAAGATACCATTTCCTGTTTCCTCCTTGGGATGCTAGAAACACCTGCAAGCAAAAGTCAAATTTTTGTTTTAGGTACCCAAGCTTTCTTGAGTCCTTTTTGGTTAGTCATAATAGTTCCTTTTGGAACCCATATTTTCTTTATAGTTGAGTTTGCAGATTTGTTAAAGAAGCAAGTGTATGACTTATGTCCTACTCTACCACATTTAAAACAAGTCATATTGGTAGACTTGTTACTTAAAGAGTTTACATAAATATTTTTCAGATATTTTTATTTCTTCAAGGGGTTATAGCCAAGTCCAGCCTTATCATATACGGCTTTTTGATTATCAAGAATCATATTGAGTTTATTTGAACTCAAGGTGAACTTTTCTACTATTGGTTTCAGCTTAGCAATTTCATTCTTTAAGCTTTGATTTTCTTGAAGCAAGATAGATTTTTCAATTGAAAAGTTTTCAGCTTGTTTCAATAAAGATTGATTTTTCAATTTTAGCTCTTTGTTCTTCATCCCTAGTTTCTTTAATTCATCAACTAAATCATAGAATGCTTCATGTAATTCTTCAAATGTAAAGTCACTAGGGGTTTCGAAAATTACCTCATTTTCGTGTGCCATAAGGCACAGGTTGGCTTGTTCGGTTGAGGTTTCCTCATCGGAGCTTGAGTCATCACTCGCACTCCATGTGGCCATCATGGCCTTCTTCTTGAACTTCTTGGGACCTTTCTTCAGTTGAGGACATTCGGATTTGAAGTGTCCCGGCTTCTTGCACTCATAGCAGATAAGGGGTTGGTCTTTCTCTTTTTCTTTGCTTTGTTCTCCTTTTGTGAATGGCCTCTTCCTCATCTCCTGTTTTCTTTTTCTCAAAAATTTTTTAAATCTTCGGGTGATGAGTGCCATCTCTTCATCCTGTTCTTCATCTTCAGTGTCATCAGTTTCTTCATCAGGAGGTGCTGTGGATTTGAGGGCAATGGTTCTTTTCTTTTTGACTTCTTCCTCTTGATGTTGCTTCATGCTTAGCTCATGAGTCATCAAAGATCCAAGAAGCTCTTCTAGAGGTAGAGTGTTCAAGTCCTTGGCTTCTTGGATGGCAGTCACTTTGGCTTCCCAAGTTCTTGGCAAGGACCTGAGAATCTTTCTTACAAGCTCACTGTTAGTATAGGACTTACCAAGACTCTTTAAACCATTAATGATATCAGTAAAATGAGTAAACATTACAGTTATGGACTCATCATGCTCCATTTTAAACAATTCATATTTATGCACAAGCATGTTTATTTTAGACTCTTTTACTTGATTGGTTCCCTCATGGGTTACTTCTAACCTATCCCATATTTCTTTAGCAGATGAACAAGTAGAAATGCGATTAAATTTGTTTGCATCAAGAGCACAATAAAGAACATTCATTGCTTTAGCATTTAATTGGGCCATCTTCTTATCAACCTCATCCCATTCTTTCTCGGGTTTGGTTGATTCCTCACCATCTATAATTTTAATGGATGTGTGAGGACCGTTCACTATGATACTCCACATATCATAGTCGAGTGCTTGTATAAATATTTTCATCCGAGCTTTCTAATAGGTGTAATTAGACCCATTGAAAAGTAGAGGTCGGTTGGTGGATTGCCCCTCGGCAAGAGAAGTGCCGACGTGGGTTGCCATAGATCTTTGGCTCTTTGATTGTTTAGATCAAAGAAGGGCTAGAGCACCGGGCTCTGATACCACTTGTTGTCCAGCTATGCAACCCAAGAGGGGGGGGGGTGAATTGGGTTTCTAAAAATTTTAAGCTTAACTAATGACTTATGAAAAATATTCATCAACAGCTAAATGAATGAGAAGAATAAACTTAATTCAAGACTAATTGCCAAAAGCAAGAATGCAAGGAAATAATGAAGAGTCAAAGAGAAGCAATTATGCACATCACAAACAAAAGGATTTATAGTGGTTCGGTGCCAACCTTGCACCTACATCCACTCCCCAAGCTCTTACTTGAGAATTCCAATCCACTGATCTTGTATTCAACCCGAATACAAATGTCAGAAACTCTGACTCTAGCTATCCCAAGCTAGACCACTTATTTTTCGGGTACAAGCCAACCCAATACACTCCGATTCTAGGTTCGGATCAACCTTCCCTTATTTTGGAACCCCTCCAAAACAAAAACAATCACTCAAACTGAGTAAAATAATTTATTGCACAAATAAGTACAAAGAAAGCTCTTTTAATGAGATAATATAACTTTAAATACACTTTACTTAAAAGAAGAAGCCCCTTTTTTGATTTCCTCAAGGTGGATGGAGACTTGATTGAGCGCTTGAGGAGTTGGTAAGCTTGCATTGATGGCTTCTTGAAAGCTTTAAATGAGCTCTTGATTAGGCCTGAAAAGTTGGCTTGAGAAACTCTTTTTCAAATTCTCTCTTTTGAATGCTCTTGAATGCTCTCTTGAATGCTCTTCAAATCTCTTTCTATCTCTCCTTTGTTTCCCACCTTTTGGATCCTTTTATAGCTTTAAGAAATAGAGGAAAACATTCTAGGCTGAAAAAGAGCCGTTAGACCACATTAAATGAGCATTAAAAGTACTTAAAACGGGTTAAAAACTAGTCGTTGTGGAGAAATCCTGTCACAGGGGTCGACTCATGGGTCGACTCATGCCTGGGGGTCGACTCATGGGTCGACCTCTGTGGTTGAATACTAGAAAACAGGATTCTGTGATTTTTGGCCTAAAAACTACAGGGGTCGACTCATGGGTCGACTCATGCCTTGAGGGTCGACTCATGGGTCGACTCACAGGTTGTGCTAAGCCAAAAATTCTGCGTGCCAAACAGCTCATTGTGCCATGAGCTGACTCATGGGTCGACTCATGGATTTCAAACATGCATAACTTTCAAAATACAAGTCCAAAAATAATAAAATTTTCGCCAATGGATCACAAATCTTTTGTTCTATGATTTAATACTTTCAAATCAAGGTTTTGGTAAAATTATGATTTTGCTCCTGAAGAACAATGGGTCTTTTTCAAATAAAAATTATTAGTACCCCTTCAACTGCTTTGTAATCATCAAAATCAATCTAAGGAGCAACACCAGATAACCCCTGGACCATCGGATCAAGATCGGGAGCCACCCATGCCCTCAGATCGTGCTTCGATCCATGGAATAGTGCCGTGGACCGCGAGAAATGCGTGGAAAATGCCCACGCGGTCCACTGGCCCAGCCATGGACCGCTCGGTCCATGGTGGACCAGAGAACAGGGCCAGCAGGCCGCCTGGGCCGGCCCGCTCCCGTGCGCGAGCCTGCGCGCGCCTGGGCCGCACACCCGGTTGGGCCGTGCGCCCGCCTGGGCCGCGTACCAGGCTGGGCCGTGCGCTCGCCTGGGCCGCCTGCCCGCGTGGGTCGTGCGTCCCGTGCAGGCCTGGGTCGCGCGTCCCGAGTGCCGCCGCCTGTGGTCGCACCACTGCCGCCCGCCGCCAGTCTCCGACGGTCTTCCACCGCCTTGAATCTTGTGCCGACTTCAAAAGCTCGTATCTCCTCCATTCGAGCTCCGTTTCAGGTGATCTTGGTATCATTGGACTCCATTTTTCACCACGAACCTCGCTGTGGGCTCAATGTGGGCTGAATCTTGAGGTGTCAAATCTTAACAATCTCCACCTCGACTCGATATTCGATCTCTTCCAAACTCTGAGAGCTTCTGGATCTCCTCGCCCCCATGCCCTGGGGCAATCGCCTGCTGATCATGGATGGGCAAACATGGGAGTCGAGCTAGGCTGCTCGATCCCATCTCTGTCGTATGCTGTGCTCCTCCTGACCTGAGACCTGCTCGGGGCATCATCCTGCGGCAATAGGAATCTCACCTTGCGACGTCACCTCTCGTCCTCCCGAGTCTCCTGTCTCATGCCCGATCCACCTCCTAGAGCTTCACCTTGCTTTGGGCTCCACCTAGCTCCCAAAGCTCCACCTCGCACTGGGCTTCCTGCCGGGTAATAATGTCCTCTGCTCCCCTTCTTCCCCTCCAGCACAATCCTATCGCCACGTAACACCCTCAGGATTCCTCCACCAGCTACTATTCTGTAGCCTCTTGAATCCAGTCTGCTAAGTGAGATAAGATTTTGTCTGAAATTGGATATGTATCGGATCTCCCCCAATCTCCTCACTGCACCGTCATGTATCCTCCAGCTGACCGTCCCAATGCCTCTAATCGCACAGCTCGATCCATCCGGCAGATATACAGTGCCCTCACTGTTCTCCAGAGAGTCAAACTGCTCCTCTCTGCAACACACATAATAGGGGCATGCAGAATCTAATATCCACTGCTGGAAAGAAGCAGATACCTCGTCAGATATCTCCAGGACATCTCCATCTAAATCACTGCCGACCGTCGCTACAGCAGCCATCGTCCGATTTTTAAGTTGAGGGAAATCTCTGGCTAGATGCCCCAACTCCTCACACCGGTAACACCTGGTTTTGCTCAAGTCCCTCCTGGACTTGGACCGTCCTCGTTGCAATCTCCTGTCACTCCATCTACCGCCTCCTGCTCTTCCAGAAGCCACCAAAGCTAAGCTACCGCCATCTGAGCTCGAAGCTGGGTTCTCCCTCCTGAGAACCTCATTCTGGAGTATCGCCGCGGTGACCTCATCTATCTTGATAGTGCTCTTCCCCACTAGAAGAGTAGTCACCAAGGACTCGTTTGAAGGGGTAAGCGACGCCAGCAAAACCAGCACCCTGATCTTCTCCTCAACGTTCTCGCCAATGCTAAGGAGATCGGTGAGGATCTTCTGGAACTGGCTGAGATGCTCTTGCACGCTCTGTCCCTCAGTCATCCGCAGTTAGTAAAACTACCTCCAGAGAAAAAGTATATTGGTGAGAGACTTCGCCATGTACAACTCCTCGAGCTTCGACCATAGCACCGTCGGGGAAGTCTCGCTCAGCACATGGATCACCACCTCATCCGCCAGATACATGCAGATGGCACTCACCGTCTGCATCTGTAGCCGTGTCTAATCCCGCACCTCCATGGTGGTCGGCTTCTTATTGCACAAGAGAGCATCGATCAACCCCTGTTGGATGAGCACGTCCTTCACCCTTGCCTGCCACAAGGAGAAATTGCTCTTACCATCGAACTTGTTGATCTCCATCTTGATTATTCCTGTCTTCTCCATCTTCAGTCTTGCTCACCACCACTGCAATCTATATTCTTGTACCGCCTTGCTCTGATACCACTTGTTGGGTGGATGTCTGGTCAGGACACCACCTCTCAAGATCTTTTCAGTACCATGCGATGCAGCAGGAAGAAAGAAGAAACAAAACAAAAGAAAAATAATCAAAATACGTGGATCAGCCACAAAAGGGCTCGCCTCCATGGGGCATGCAAACTTCACTATGAAAAAAAAAAATTTACAAGAGGAGACCTCACCCTCAACCCTTGTACACCCAATTCTCTCTCACTAGAAGTTTCCCTCAAAAAAGCTCTCTCTCTCTTGAAGACCCCCCTGAACCCCTGAAGTGCCTGGCGACCGCTGTCCAGGAGCCTCCTACTCCTTTTCTCTCAGTGCTTCCTCCTTTCTCTTCTCTTGGGTACCGTACGGGCTTCGTATGGTGCAAAATACTGAACCACCTGCTTCACTGTTCATCACAGGGCCCTTTTAAAGGGTTAAACACTTAATTAGAGATGGATTAGGAGTTTTAAACAAAGCCAGATAACCCCTGGACGTTGGATCAAGATCGGGAGCCACTCACGCCCTTAGATCGCACTCCAATCCATGGAATAGTATCGTGGACCGCGAGAAACACGTGGGAAATACCCATGCGGTCCACAGGCCCAGCCGTGGACCGCTCGGTCCACGGTGGACTGGAGAACAGGCCAGCAGGCCGCTTGGGCCGGCCCACTCCTGCGCGCGGGCCTGCACGTGCCTGCGCCATGCGCCCGGCTGGGCCGCACACCCGCCTGGGCCGCACGCCAGGCTGGGCTGTGCGCCCGCCTGGGCCACCCGCCCGCGTGGGTTGCGTGTCCTATGCGCCGCCGCCTGCGGCCGCGCCACTGCTGCCCGCCGCCGATCGTCGGTCGTCCTCCGTCACCTCGAATCTTGTGCCAACTTCAAAAGCTCGTATCTCCTCCATCCGAGCTCCGTTTCAGGTGATCTTAGTCTCGTTGGACTCCGTTTTTTACCACGAACCTCGTTGTATTCTCAATATAGGCTGAATCTCAAGGCATCAAATCCTAACAAGTTCAACATCAGTACAACCCGCAGTGCAGCCCCTCTGGAGTTAGTACACACGGATGTGTGGGGACCAGCCCCTATTTCAGCTAGGAATGGGGCCAGATACTTCATGATCCTGATTGATGATTTCTCAAGAAAACTCTAGATTTACTTCATAAGAGAGAAGTCAGAGGTCTTCACCAAGTTCAAGATCTAGAGAGCTGAGGTGGAGAAAAAGCAGGGGAGGAGTGTGAAGTGTCTGAGGTCAGATAATGGTGGAGAGTACACCAGCAGAGAGTTCCAGGATTACTGTGAGGAGTGTGGGATCAGGAGATACTTCTTAATTAAGGGAACTCCACAGCAGAATGGGGTGGCCGAGAGGATGAACAGAACACTTCTGGAAAAGGCACGATGCATGAGGCTGCAGGCAGGGCTTCCAAAGGCATTCTGGGTTGACACAGTTGATGTAGTGGGTTACTTGGTCAATCGGTCACCTCACACCAGGTTGGATGGCAGGCTTCCAGAGGAGGTGTGGTCTGGGAGGACAGTTGGGCTGGGCCATCTAAGGGTATTTGGGTGCACGGCCTATGTGCACATTGGAGCTGGTGAGCGGAGCAAGCTAGACGCCAGATCACGCAAGATGGTGTTTCTAGGCTATCCGTGAGGAGTTAAGGGATACAGGTTGTGGGATCCCTTGGAAAAGAAGGTCATCATTAGTCAGGATGTGACTTTTGATGAGGAGTCAGTCCTACGGAGGCGAGCAGGCATGGAGGAGCAGTAGGAGCCAGAGGAGGTCCAGCAGGGCACTGCTGGACAGCTTACCTCTTTGATTTTGCCTCTTGCAGGTACTACTGGAGGATATGACATTCAGGTGGAGCACCTACCTAAGGTGTCTCCACAGGTGGAGAGGACTCAGACAGATGATCAAGGTGAAGAGGTCCAGCAGGAGCGAGCTGGATCAAGGACTGATATCGGTGTTGCCCTACACAAGTCCAAGAGGACCATCAGGCAACCGGACCGATATGGCTTCGAGGAGATACTGTCATATGCCCTGGTGACAGTGAATGGAGACCCATATATGTATCAGAAGGCTATTGAGAGCCAGGACAGAGAGCGGTGGGTCCAGGCGATGTCTGAGGAGATGCAGTCTCTCCACCAGAACCAGACGTGGCGATTGGTGCAGTTGCCATAGGGGAAGAGGCCCATTGGCTGCAAATGGATCTACGGTCGCAAGGAAGGGCCTTTAGAGCAGGGAGGTATCAGATTCAAGGTGAGGTTAGTGGCCAAGGGATACTCCCAGAAGGAAGGCATCGACTTCAGCAAGGTCTTCTCTCCCATTGTCAGACATACTTCCATCAGAGTGTTGCTGAGCATTGTAGTAGCTCAGGATTTAGAGCTGGAGCAGATGGATGTCAAGATGGTGTTCCTCCATGGGTACTTGGAAGAGAGGATTTACATGGAGTAGCCACCCGATTTCAGGGATCCAGGATCATAGGGAAATATTTGTTTATTGCAAAAGTCACTGTACGGACTGAAGCAGTCGTCGAGGCAATGGTACAAGCGGTTCGACTCCTATATGCACAGCATTGGACTTTCCAGGTGTGAGTTTGATCCCTGTGTTTATATTCAGTCTCTTGCGGATGGTTCTAGGGTGTTCCTACTCTTGTATGTGGATGACATGCTTATAGCATGCAAGAGTAGGAAGGTTGTGCAGGATCTGAAGGCATCCTTGTCTCGAAAGTTTGAGATGAAGGATTTGGGCCCTGCAAGGAAGATCCTAGGCATGGAGATTTTCAGAGACCGAGCCTGGAGGGTGCTGCATCTATCTCAGGGGGGCTACATACAGAAGGTCTTAGAGAGGTTCGGGATGAAGGGAGCAAAGCCGACGGAGCTGTCACTTGCCAGTCACTTCAGACTCTCGAAGACCATGGCGCCACAGATTGAGGTGGAGGCTCAGGAGATGGAGACGGTTCCTTATGCTTCAGGAGTTGGGAGCTTGATGTATGCGATGGTCTGTTGTAGGCCAGACATCGCTCATGCAGTGAGTCAGGTTGGTAGGTTCATGGCGCAGCCTGGCAGGGAGCACTGGAGAGCTCTGAAGTGGATATTCAGATACCTGACGGGTTCAGTTGGAGTTGGCATCTGCTATGAATAGCGAGGAGGTACAGTGGGATACTCTGACATGTCCAGGGATGCTCAGGGGCTGATTGGCGGTTATGTAGATGCAGACTTCGGTGGAGATGTGGATACCCGAAGGTCTACGACAGGCTTCATCTTTAGCCTGTATGGAGGTCCTATTTCTTGGAGATCAAGTCTGCAGCCTATCACGGCCCTATCCACTACAGAGGCGGAGTACATCGGGCTGACAGAAGAAGCTAAGGAGGCAATTTGGCTGAAGGGTTTGTTGACGGAGATGGGCCTTACTCAGGAGGCCATTAGAGTGCACTGTGACAGCCAGAGTGCACTTCTATTAGCACAGAACTCAGTCTATCATGCAAAGACAAAGCATATCAACATTCGGTATCATCAGATCAGGGAGCTTGTGGAGGATGGTGAGGTGGAGCTGGTAAAGGTACACACCAAGGAGAATCCAGCTGATGCACTTACGAAGGTACTTCCACGGGACAGCTTTCAGAGATGTGTTGAGCTGATTCGGCTGATGGACAGAGTGGAGCTAGTTGAGGCCTTGGGACACCAAGGTGGAGATTGTTGTGAGCTAGGTGGTGTGCCCAAGGCCCAGGGGACCAAGGCTAAGGCCAAAGTCCATCATTCATGAGGCTTCGTGGAGGCTCTAGGGCTAGTTGGGCCCTAGGTTGAAAGACTGTGGGCCTTTCAGGTTCTTGAGGTCTAGGTTATATGGGCCTCAAGGACCAACTCTTTATGGGCCAGATCTGGGCCCAGGATAGGTGAGATTAGGTCGAGTCATGGGTGTACATGGGCTTGGGTTAACCTAATCGCCCATAGAGTTGGTCAAGGGAGTTTTGGGTTTGGGTCACTTGACCCTGTGTTTATATATACATGCACTGTATAGGTTTGATTAAGCCAAGAAATACGAAAACTCTTTCTCCCAAGTCTCTCTCTCTCTTCTTCTCTCTCTTCAGCTATTCTCCATGCCCCAGGAGCAAGAAACCCTAGGGTTTCTTGCCGCCCGATCCATAGAAGGCAAGAAAAGCAGGGGAGGCGCTAGGGTTTTGAGCCCCTCCCCCTTTGTGCCGCCAACCATATTGCCTCTCCCTCTCTTGCAGCCATCCAAACATTAGGTCCAGGACTTGGAATCTTTTGCTACAAGGTTGGTACAAGTTTCTTTCAGATCTGGAGTTGATCTGAGGTCGTTTGAGGTGCGGGTGAGATCTCCATCAACAGATCTACAGGAAAGGCTGCAGCAGGACAGATCTGCAAGGTCTGGTTCTATCTACCTTCTTTCTTATCTAGAATATCCTAATTTGAGATCTATGAATTAGAAGATCTTGATCCAGGCTTGATTTGGTTGGATGCCAAATCTTGGATTTTTTAGATGTGATCTTAGAGGCGTTCTTCATCTGGAACGAAAGGCTGACGAAGAAGACAGCAACCAGGCTGATTTTGTCAAGGGCCTTCGATCGAGTCCAGAAGTCTCCAGATTTATTCGTTGTTGGTTCTACTGCACCCAAGGTCCATGGGAGGAGCCGGGATCATGCTCCAACAAAGGAAAGATTTGAACTCAGCAACCCTAAAAGAAGACCCTCTTCTTCTTCTCTTTGCTTAACCTAGACATATAGTTTTGCATCTATTATATCTCCACACCCCAATATTCATTCTCCCTAATTTTCACATGCCCCAAAGGTCTATCAATGATCTATAATCTAAAAAAATTTTAAAAAGAAATTTATCTTAAATAATGAGATATGAAGAATCCTTGTCTAGATCAAATACCTAATCAAGAAAAATCCAAACAGGGCAAGATAAGGGGTGCCCAACTCTTGGGTGCCTCCTTCTTCTTTTTCTACCACGGACTACCAGAAAAGGGTGCAAAATATGTGCCATAAAAGCCACAAAAATTTCAAAAAAAATCTGAGTAAAATCAGTGCCATAAGAAAAGAGTTTTGGTTTCCTAAAATTTTATCTCCTAGAATTTGAAATTCAAACTAATTCCTACTTTGACTTGGTCCACAACCACATTCCATATAAGAGAGAAAGAGTGGAAAGCTTTGGGCATATGTGAAGGCTTGGGAGAGAAGGTTTTGTCATACAAAATAAAAGAGAGTGGGCGTGGGGGGCTAAGGTGGCGCAAGGTGGAATCCTAGTCTTACTAGGATTCAATCTATGACTTGTTCAAATTTGGTTTCTCAAACCAAATCAAACCAAAACCAAATCAACCCAATTAAAATAGGTCTTAACCCAATTAAGAATCTAATTAAATTAAATTAAATTAAATTTAAATCTAATTTAATTTTTTAATCGAATTAGAAATTAGGTTGACCCTAGTCCTAATTGAATCAGGACTAGTTTTTCCTTGCACTTGGCTTATCCAATAAACCAATTGAACTTGATCCAATCAAGCCCAAACTAAATCTAATTAAATCATATTTAATTAAACTTAATCTCAGTCCTTTTACTTAATCAAATTAAGCCAATTAGCAATCAAATTGCTAATCGATCCTCCTGCAACACTTGTACTAGGTTAAATGTCAATCGTATTGATCATTTAACCCTAGAACAATTCTTAATCGTTGATCAACCATCTGATCAGATCATGAACTCTAATGTGTGTGACCTCATAGGTCGAATCTAAGTCAGTAGTATAGGAATAAATTTTTGTACCCATCAAAGTGACTATCTAGCAATGGTATCCGACAGTCGGATAGGTCGAATGTATAGAACAACATCCTGAGAACCCATGCAGATATAGTTTCCATATAATTCATCTCCTTGACCAAAATGCTCATAGGACACCTCAGAGTTCAACTATCAACTCTGATCAGGTTGTTCACATTGTATTTCAAAATATCAAATCCATCTGATGGATTACCCTGGCCAAGATTTTGTTAAATTGAAATACAGTGACTCATTTTTCTCCAACTCTTGGAGTGGTCAATCCCATCTTGATCACACTCTGACTTTGCAAGTACTTGACTGTGCCTAAAAGTCTTTCGTCACTAAATTAAAAATTTAGTTAGTCCAGTACCAAAGCACAGTGAGTTGCTTGCAAGTCACTGAGGCGATCTCAGGTCTAAGGGACACTTATACCTATATCCCATCAGAGATATTCTCGACAGCAGAATACTCTGGAGTTGGTCACATTCAATGACGATGTACCTTTACATCTCATCTGTATGCCGTACCAGTGTCTCCACACTCTTTGGTTAATAGGATAATCAACCCATATGGCCTACAGCGACCTATGCTCGATAGAAGCTGTCATCCTTATTAACAGCCCATCATTTGATCGTGAACAGTTTTAAGGACTAATCGATAAATCCTCTCTTTATCAAACCTAAATAGTTCTAAGAACTTCATCACAATAACGGAGTTCATTAGAAGATGAAAATTTATGATGAAAATATTAAAAATATATTTTATTTATTAACAAATCAATTACAATACAAGGTTGCTCAATCATTAACAAGTTGACGATTGACTTTTGGGACATATTTTTCAACAACTCCCACTTGTCCTAAAGCCACTCGGCACAGTATCTAATACCTATCTTCGACTTGTGATTGTCGAACTCCTTTATCACCAGGGCTTTAGTGAAGGGGTCGGCTAGGTTCTCTTTTTCATCGATTTTCTGAAGGTCGATGTCACCTCGATCCACGATCTCCCAGACCAGGTGGAAGCGGTGCAAAATGTGCTTCATCTGCTGGTGTGCTTTGGGTTCCTTTGTCTGAGCTATGGCACCAGCGTTGTTGCAGTAGAGCAGGATCGAACCATCGAGGGAGGGTGCTACTCCGAGCTCGGTGATGCATTTCTTCAGCCACATAGCTTCCTTCGTGGCATCCGATGCTGCAATGTACTCTGCCTTACAGAGTCTGCCACAGTTTGCTGCTTGAAACTCTTCCAGCAGATGGCTCCACCATTCAGAGTAAAGATATAACCCGACATGCTTCTACTGTCATCATGGTCAGATAGAAAGCTAGAGTCTGTGAACCCCATAAATTTCAGATCTGACTCACCATAAACCAACCATTGGTCCTTAGTATTTCTCAAATACTTAAGGATGGCTTTAACCACTTTTTAGTGGTTTTCTCCAGAATCAAATTGGTATCTACTCACTACTCCTAGTAAGTATGCCACATTTGGCCTTGTACATGTCATGGCGTACATGATAGATCCTACGGTTAAAGCATATGGGACTCTACTCATACGCTCTCTCTCTTTAGGAGTTGTCGAATAATTTTTTTTAAAGAGAGAAATTCCATGGCCTATCGGTAGATAGCCCTTCTTGAAATTTTTCATGCTGAACCTCTTCAGTACAGTGTCTATGTACGTGAACTGGGATAACCCAAGCTTCCTTTTAGATCTATCCCTATAGATCTTCATCCCTAGGATGCTTCACCCAAGTCCTTTATGGAGAACTACGATGACAACCAAACTTTTATTCCCTATAGTGCAGGGATGTCATTTTCGATAAGAGAATGTTATCCACGTACAAGACAAGGAATACCACAATTGGATCATTTGCCCATTTATAGATGCAGGACCCTTCTCCATTCTTAACAAAGCCATACGTTTTGATCACCTTATCAAAATGCATGTTCCAACTTCGAGAAGCTTGCTTCAATCCATAAATGGATCTCTGAAGCTTGCACACCTTGGACTCATCTGTGGATGTAAACCCCTCAGGTTGTATCATATACACCTCTTCGGTCAGCTCTCTATTCAGAAAAGCTATCTTTACATCCATCTGTCAGATCTCATAATCCAGATGGGCAGCTATTGCAAGCATTATTCGAATGAATTGAGCATTGCCACAGGGGAGAATATCTCGTTATAGTCAATACCATAATGTTGACGATACCCCTTGGCAACCAGATGGGCTTTATAGGTCTTCACCTTTCCGTCTGTGCCCCTCTTTTTTTTGAAGACCCATTTACACCCAATAGGTTAAACCCCTTCAGGTGGGTCGACCAATGTCCATACATCATTGATCTTTATGGTCTCCATTTCAGATTTTATGGCTTCAAGCAATTTCTCAAAATCAAGTCTCTGCATTGCATCCATATAGGCGATCGGATCCTCATCGTTCTCATCGAGTTCGATGGGATCATCATCCCAGACCAAAAAATCATAGTATCTATTCAGCTGACGTGATACTCTATTGGATCATCTTAATGATGTAGGTACATTGAGCTCCAGATCTGATCTAATCAAATCTGACTCAGGTTTAGCTATTGGTGTCGGTCTTTCTACCTGTTGAACTTCATCAAGTTCAACCTTAGAGGCAACGATTACTTCACCAAGGAACTCCTTTTCTAAAAAAGTTGCCTTAAGGTTGACGAACACCTTTTGTTTATCAGCATGGTAGAAAAAATATCCTTTAGTCTCTTTGGGGTACCCTATGAATGTGCATTGTCAGACCTAGGTCCAAGTTTATCTGTAATTAACCGTTTGACATAGGTCGGGCACCCCCAAACCCTAAGGTGTGAAAGTGCTAGCTGACGCCCTGTCCATATCTCATATGGAGTCTTAATTACAGACTTACTTGGAACCCTATTTAATAGATAACAGGCCGATTCGAGTGCATATCCCCAGAAGGATATCGGCAAGCTGGCAAAATCCATCATGGATCGGACCATATTTAACAGAGTCTTATTTCTCCTTTCAGACACACCATTATGCTATGGTGTTTCTGGAGGAGTCCATTGGGAGAGAATCCCATTCTCTCCTAGATATATGAGAAACTCACCAAAAAGGTATTTCCCTCTTCGATCGGATCAAAGAGTTTTAATACTCTTTCCAGTTTATTTTTCTACTTCACTTCAAAATCATTTGAACATTTCAAATAAATCTGACTTATGTTTCATCAGATAGACATATCCATATCTGGATAGATCATCTGTGAAAGTGATGAAGTAGAAATATCCACCTCTAGCACTTGTGCTCATGGACCTGCATACATCAGTATGTACTAGGTCCAAGAGCTCAGTAGCTCTCTCACCTTTTCTAGTAAAAGGTGACTTGATCATTTTACCAAGAAGACAGGACTTACTGGTTGGAAGTGATTTACAATCACTGACTTCGAGGATTCCCTCTTGAGTCAACCTGTTTATCCTATTCTTGTTTATATGACCTAGCCTACAGTGCCATAAGTAGATATCTGATACACTATCTAATCTAGGGTGCTTGCCAGTAGAATAGACTATGTTAACAGGTTGTGATAACATATACACACCATTGTTCAAATGTCCACAAAAAATAGTAACACCATTCATAATGATATTACAAACTTATTTCTTTATTGAAATTTCATAATCATTTTTGGTTAGAAGGCCTACAGAAATAATATTTAGAAAGAAACTGAGACAGAAATAATAATCATTAAGAACAACGGTATGGGACTCAAATACAAGTTTCAAGATTCCTAATGCTAGAATTGGAACCGATCTTCCATCTTTAACATTCAAAAACCTCTCGTCTTACTCGAATCTCCTACTGACCTGCAACCCCTGCAACGAATTACAAATATGGTAAGGGCTAACGATATCCAATACCCAGTCAGTTATATCACAAATAGAGAAATTGCAAGGAGTTATCACATAAATACCTTGCCCAGCAAAAGCTTGCTTCTTTCTCTACCTGTTCGGGTCCAGGGAGGCAATGTATTGAGGATAGTTCCTCTTCCAGTGCCCCCACTTCTTGCAAAAGAAGCATTTTGTTTGACTCTTATCGGGCTTGATCTTTCTGGTCTGGCCCTGCACTAATGTCCCAACCTGAACTTGCACCTTCTTCACTTTCTTCTTTTTATTCTTCTTCTCTTTCTTAAAGGGTCGAGAATTAGAAGATGAACCTCCCACTAAGTTCACTGACTCCTTGTGGAGTTGGTGATCCTTCTCAAAGTTCTGAAGCAACCCCAGTAACCCGTGGTAGTTTACTTCAGGCTTTGTCATTCTATAATGAGTGAGGAATGGGTGATAAGACTTGGGCAGCGAGTTCAGTATTGTATCTTTTTCAAGCTGCTTATGCAAGGAAAAGTCGAGCTTGCTCAAACGCTCCATCAGCTCAATCATGTACAATACATGATCAGTGATAGAGGCACCATCTCGCATTTTGGCGTTGAAGATGGCACAACTAGTCTTGTGCCTCTCTACGTCATCAGGTGTGCCAAAGGCATCCTCCAACACTTGAAGCAGGTCCTTTGGCTGAGCTGTCTCAAATTTGTGACTGAACTCGTCACTCATGGCAGCTAGCATGATGCAGCACACTGTGGTCCAGTCACTGAGCCACTTCTGGTAAGTATCTCTGACTGTTCCACATACATTGGCAACTGGCTCCTCAAGTGCAGGATCCATTATCACATATAGGATCCATTCATGCTCCAGGACTATCTTCAACTTTCGGTACCAGCTACCGAAGTTGGGTCCCATCAACTTATCATTGTCCAACAATGATCGGAGTGATAGAAAAGTGGCCATATCTGCACAAAGAAAAATCATAACCTAATTAGTAATTGATTCATTAAACCTAAAGATTTGGACTTTAATCAAAAGGTTTCTTTCACAATTTTATTCAAATTGATAGCCTCTACCTCTAATTCAAGAAATTATCCTAATTTTTTAGTGGGTACTAGAATCCACTTAGACTGCACACAAGTCCAACTTTGGTTGGCTAACCCATGTACATCTAAGGGTAGGTTCATAACCAATTATTTTTCTAAATAATTTTTAGTAATTTTAATTTTGCCCCAGTCCCTAATCAGTAGGCTTTGGCCTCCACTGAAAAGGTCTGGTTAGGTCCAACCATTAACATGACCATACTTGACCCATCTAGCCAATGAATGATTAGGCCCAACTTTGGTTGGCTAACCTAACCACCATTTAGAAAGATGCAGTCAAGAAATCATATTATGAATGACAATTCCATCAACCGATAAGCACCAGGCCTTTGGGCCTCTAATGATTATCCAACTGATGGACCTATTATCATCCACTTAATGGGAGGCTATGATCTAGTTATCACCATAACTATTTCATTTTAAGGACTTAATAATTTTAGAAGATTTAATTGATTTAGAAGAGGAGGTCAGATGAACCAGCTTATCATGATCCTCCCACTGGCTTCACCAAGTCAGCTTAAGGGAGACCATTTAAAAAGACTAGTCTAGGAGCATCTAAATCAGTCACACTGATTTACCTAGCTGACATGGGTCAGCTCAAATAGTCAAGTGATCCAATCAAAACATAATTTCATCAAGAGGTCAGTAAGTTCGATCGGTGGGAGAGTCTGCCAAAGCTTGCCTTAGACACCATCAGAAATGGCCAGGTAAGCGGGCTGTCAATTAAAAACCATCGATCTGGTTTACCTTAGACACCAACTGGTTTAATTAGTTTTGATTAAATCAACCTAACAGTTCGTACTAGACCACTTAGCCAAGAATCAAGTCCATTTGGTTTTCATTAAAGACATGGACTTGACCAACTACAACTATTGCAATTGATCTAAAGAATCCTTGACCTAATCTAAGACAACAATTGATTAGATTTAGTCAATTCTCTAATTAAGTCCATCTTTAATCTAACCTTAGGTCTAACCCAGTTAATGGACCTAATTCTCACTAACCCATTAACCCAATGTGTTATGGTTTGTGTCATAGGTTCTTCAATTCACAATCCTAGAACCTAATCAAACAATTTCTTAATTCTCAATTAAGTTTTGGGCTGAGGTTGGGGTTCGGCTTTTTAAAAATAATTTTTATATTTGTAAAATATTTTTACAATATGGTTCTTACTAACCAAGTTGCATGTTTGATTCATAATCAAAATATAAGTGAAATAAACATGAAACTACTTTAGATCTAATCTAAACTGGTTCATGTAATTGAAACAGTTTCAACGTTAAACTGTGCAAATTTTTCAGACAAATATATGATGATTATTTGCATAAAAATTATTAATAAAGAGATTTTATTTTAGATTTAAATATTTTTTAAATTTAATAAATCATAAATTTAATCTAGATCACATCTAACAAATTTATGATTAAAGATAGATCTACACGAACTAGGACAATCTTTGCACTGTAAGGGGTAAACCTTACAGCAGAACAACCTACGATTCATGATTGATCTAAAAATTTTAATTTAAAATTTAATAATTAGATTATAAATTAGATCTAATCTAAAAAATAATTTAAGCATGTATAAATAATCATGTAATAAATAACCTAGGCTCTGATACCAATTGAAGGAACCAGATCTATGGTTTCAGGGTTAGATCTTGAAACTTTTTCAAGATCAGGCAGTGGAAGACTAAAATAAATCAAAATTTACCTTACAAAACTAGAAAATTTCTAAATCTAAGATCTTATTACATAATTATTACATGGTATTAAATCAAAAATTAAAATATAAAGAGTAAGAACTGAAGAAAAAAAAGTCCTTTTCCTTTATAGGATCTTCCAGATTTCATCAAATCTAGGATGGAATAATTTAAAAAAAAAATTATCCTATATTTATTTTAGATCTAAGTCACTAGATCTAATCTTTATATCTGACATTAAGTCTAAAATAAATCTAAAAAGGATGAGGAAACAAGTAATACCTCAAGGGTAATCTGATTACCCTGTAAATGATCTCTACACAGCCCGAGGTTCTGATATAGCCACGCAAGCGCCTGGCCTCTACCAATATCCACTTAGGTAGGACCTAGAATATCTTCTCCTCACAAATCTATGCTCCAAAAATCAGATCTCTATCTGATCTGAAAGTACTTCAGAACTCCTTTTGAAGTTGGAGCAGCAGCCTGTCGAAGATGTCCTGTAGCCTTCTGTTCCAGGCATCACCACGCCTTGGACCTTTGCCAGATGGATGTCCAACTCCTTGGACATGAAGAGGGGAGAGAGGAGAGTAGGGAGGATATGGAGAAGAGGAGAGGATTCTCATTTTGGCTGGGTATTGAGCAAAAACTTACAAACCCTAGGCGCAGACAAGGATTTTATAGACCCTATATGCTGCGCAGTGCCACATCATTCGACCAATCAAAAAATTTTATTTAATCTAGAAAAATTTTGATTTATGGAGTGATATCATCTGATCACATCAGATAAGAACCTCACCTTATCTCCAAAAGTCGGCACCAACATTGGATAAGCACAAAGAGAGTTGGCGCCAAGGAGTCCAAGGTTATCTAGTCTCTCCAATCCTTATCCATTTGGGGTGCCCACTTTAATCCAATTGGACTCACACCATAATCTAATTATCGTGCCCAATTCAATGTGGATTTGGCATGTAGACACTCCACAAAAATCCTCCAATGAGCTCTCTTCAGTTTAAGACCTATATGTCAACATTTGACAGATGTCCTAAAATGAAATTGACAGGTGACAGGAATTAGCAGGTGTTGTCTTAAATTCATCTCATGAATTAAGACAAGTCTTTTCTAAGCTGGACAAGCTTCATTTAGACTGAAAATTTTTTTTCAAAGTTCTCTGAATGAGTCAAATCATATTTGGCTCAGTAGAGACAGAAAAGATTATACGAAGAGAAAATTAAGCTCAATCATGTGCTAGCATGATTTCCTTTAACCTAATTGGATCTTATCCAAATCAATTGGGTTAGTCCAATTGATGACATCCAGACTCTAACCCTTGTTTGTGTGACCCAGTTAGGTTCAATTTCATATGGTAATGAGACATGTCATGATCTCATCATCGACATCATCGAAACTCCTTTCGATGGGCCAGAACTCTTCTAATTCAGACAATTAGAATGATCGATCATCAAGATCATTCTAATTACTCCAAAAATCCACCAGTGACGCCTAGCAGTATATGGTGGCAACCCATCAGAACTGAAGATGAACCTCTCGATGCAGCTACTTGTGTGATTGAGTTCCTCTATCATGAGTCCCGACTGAATTAGGGTTAAGGTGAACTCGTCAAACCCAACATCAGTCATATGAATCAATCGATCGATCCGAGTCTGATGTGAAACCCCAATGGAAAACTCTTTTTCATTATTTCACTCTACCATGGCCATGGGCTTAAAGACTCGATCATAGGATTACTCCTTTCATCTATCGAGGTTGATAGATCCCATCTTGGTGCGACCTAGTTCCTACAATGAATATGCTACAGCCAACATACACCTCAGGATTCTGAATGGCTAGGAGATCGAGTTATGGTGTAGTCAAACTGTAACACACTCAAGGTGAACTGTCGATGCACCTCAGGTCAAAGAACTAGACACACAACTGCAGCATCGAGCTAGTCATCGACGAGAAGGTAGACTTCCTTATGACTGCTCGAGATGGTCACGCTCAGTACTCTCATTCTCAACGAATATCTGTACTCTCGCTCTGGTGTCTCCACATCGTAGACTCAAGACACATCTATCCTAAGAAAGTGATTGTACACCAACCTTTCGGATCGATCACCATCCTCGTGATGATCCTATGGTTAGGAGCTGTTTATGAGTTAGTTATGTAAATTCATGCCTTAAATTTTCAACTCTTGAAAATATGAATTGACATTCCTACTAACTCAAAGGATGTATCACAGACACAATGTACACAATGTGATAGAAAAATAATCCATTTATTGATTTATAGTTAAAATTATAAATTTGCCCTTAGATTTGTATAGGAATGTGTCAACCAATCTGGCATCTAGAACACACATCTAACAAACTCTCACTTGATCTAATGCCAATTGGCTACATATCTAAGTCCCATCTTCTCAAGGTGGGCTTCGATCTTTTATTGTCCCAATGGCTTAGTTAGCGGGTCTGTCACATTATCTGTGGAGTCGACTCTCTTGACATCGACATACCTCTTTTCGAGGTAATCACGGATCAAATAGAATCGACGTTCAATGTGTTTGGACTTCTGGTGAGACCTTGGCTCCTTAGCTAGGGCTATGGCACCATTCTTGTACCAGAATGCCTCCTTCACAGCTTTCGATGCAGCAATATACTCTGCCTTCATGGTAGAATCAGCAATCACTATCTGCTTGGAGCTCTTCTAGCTGACTGCACCACCATTGCAAATGAACAGACTCTCAGATATCGACTTTCGATCATCTATATCAGACATAAAGTCTGAGTCTGTATATCTCTGAATCTGGAGTTCTCCATTCCCAAAGACTAGAAACATATTCTTAGTCCTTCTCAAGTACTTAAGGATACATTTCACAGAAGTCCAGTGCTCTTCACCTAGATTCGACTGATATCTTCTTGTGACACTTACAGCATGGGCTATATCAGGTCGTGTACATAGCATGGCATACATGAGGCTCCCTATTACCGAGGCATAAGGGATCTTGCTCATGCGTTCAATCTCCTCAGGTGTGCTAGGGCACATCTTCTTGGAGAGATGAATGCCATGTCTAAAAGATAATAAATCTCTTTTTGAGTTTTTCATGCTAAACCTTTTTAGCACCTCCTCTATGTACATCTTCTGTGAAAGTCTGAGCATCCTATTTGGTCTATCTCTATAGACCTTAATACCCAGTATAAAAGATGCCTCTCCTAGATCTTTCATAGAGAACTCCTTAGACAACCATACTTTGACTGAGGTCAACATGAGAATGTCATTTCCAATTAGGAGGATGTCATCTACGTACAATACGAGGAAGACAACCGCACTCCCACTGACCTTTTTGAACACACATGGTTCCTTCTCGTTCTTGATGAAATCGAATATTTTGATCACATCATTGAAACGAGTATTCCAACTCCGAGATGCTTGCTTAAGTCCATAAATGGACTTTTGCAGCTTGCAGACTTTATGATCATCATCACTGGATATGAAACCAAGTGGCTGTTCCATATAGATATCTTCCTCAAGATATCCATTTAAGAATGCTGTTTTCACGTCCATCTGCAATATTTCATAATCGAAATAGGCTGCAATAGCAAGCAATGTGTGGATGGATTTTAGCATGGCTACGGACGAGAAGGTATCCTGATAGTCAATGCCTTTGCACTGACTATAACCTTTCGCTACGAGCCTAGCCTTGAATGTCTCCACATTTCCATCTGCAGCTATCTTTCTCTTGAAGATCCATTTACACCTAATAGGTACAGTACCTTCAGGTGGATCTACTAAGGTCCAGACTTGGTATGAGTGCATCGAGTCAATTTCTGATCTCATTGCCTTTAACCATTTTCCAGAGTCGATATCTGATATCGCCTAATCATAGGTCTTGGGATCATCACCATGAACCCTATTTTCTGTGAGGAACATTTCCTCTACATCCTCTTGTATGGTACCTAAGTACCTTTCAGGAGGACGAAAAATCCTAGTCGATCTACGAGGTGGAAGAGGTTGTGTTAGGACTGGTTCTGATTGATTTGGTTCCTCAGGTTCTTTAGCTCGTTGCTCTTGGAAGACATTCTTATTGAGCTTAATTATTCTTCTGATGCCATCATCTTGAATAAACTATTTTTCAAGAAAAATAGCATTTTGACTCACAATCACATTGTGGTCTTTCGAAATATAAAAATAGTATCCTAATGACTCTTTAGGATATCCTATGAATCGAGCTCTAAAAGACCTGAACTCTAACTTGTCCGCCTGCTGTCTCTTGACATGAGCCGGACAACCCCAAATTCTGAGATGATTCAGACTTGGCTTCTTACCATGCCATATCTCATACGGTGTGGTAGGAACGATTTTAGAGAGAACCCTATTCAATACATAAATTACTGTCATGAGACAATGTCCCCAAAAAAATTCAGGGGGCTCCGTGAAGCTCATCATGGAACGGACCATATCTAATAGGGTCCGGTTTCTCCATTCTGAAATTTCGTTGAGTTGAGGCATTCCAAGTGGAGTCCATTGAGAGACTATACCATTGTCCTTAAGATAGTCTAGAAACTCCTGACAAAGGTATTCACCTCCTCGATCTGATTGAAGAACCTTAATGGACTTTCCTGTTTGTTTTTCTACCTCATGTCTGAATTCTTTGAACCTTTCAAAAGCTTCAGACTTGTGTTTCATTAGAAACACCTACTTGTACCTAGATATATCATCGGTAAAGGTAATGAAGTAGATATAGTTGCCTCTAGTCGGCACATCAAATAGGCCACACACATCCGTATGTACTAGAGCAAGTAGATCTGTGGCCCTTTCCCCATGTCCCACAAAAGGAAGCTTGGTCATTTTGCCTTGAAGGCATGATTCACAAACTGGATACGACTCGAAAGTCAATGGACTTAATAGCCTGAATTTCTCTAATTTGTTAACCCTGTCTTCCGTTATATGACCTAGCCTTAGGTGCCACAGATACCTATCATTTAGACTATCTCTAGGCCTTTTAATTCCTATGGCATTCACATTTTGCTCGATATTAAATACAGATACATCAATATGTAGCTGATAGAGACTGTTAATAAGAAAACCATCTGCAACTTTATTATTTTTATAAAAAATATTACAATGGTCCTTATGAAAGCTAATCATATAGCCTTCTTGTGCTAAACATGAAACAAAAATCAAATTTTTGCTTGCTGCAGACACATAATAGCAATCTCTAAGAAATAAATCTAATCCTAACGGTAATCGCAGAGGGTAGGTTCCCACAGCCACAGCAGCAACTCTTGCTCTGTTCCCGATACGTAGGATCATCTCCCCATCCCTCAGCCTCCTGCTCTCCTTAAGACCCTACATAGAAGTGCACAAATGAGCACTAGAACCAGAGTCAAGCACCCAACTGGACGCAGAAGAAATCGTAAGGTTAGATTCTAGTATGAGCATACCTCCAGAAGGACCATCTTTCTTATTTTTTAGGGTGGCCAGGTACTGAGGACAGTTCCACTTTCAATGGCCGTCTGATTGGCAGTAGAAATATTTTTCCTTTTCAGCAGCCTTCTTCTTTGGTTCTGTCTTCTTCTTCTTGCCATCCACCTTCTACTTCTTCACAGACTTCTTTTTCTTTTCAAAAGACTTTCTCTTGGAAGAAGTCTGCTCCACAGTAAGAACTGAGCCTTTTGAACCCTTCATATGTTTATTAACTCGGCCAAGGTACACTGCATCTTATGCATATGGAAGTTCATGATGAACTGACCATATGCATCAGACAAGGACTGAAGGATCACATCAATCTGAAAATTCTTGTCTAAGATGATACCGAGCTTCTCAAGCTCCTCAAGATCCTTGATCATTGTCAAACAATGATCTTGGACTGACTGCCCATCATGCATTTTAGCCTTAAAAAGTCTTTGATAGACTTGATACTTGGCTGCGCGACTTTGTTCACCAAACAACTCTTGCAGGTGAGCCAACATTTGGCGGGTAGTCAAAATATTCTCATGTTGGTGCTACAAGTAATCAGACATTGCACCCAACATGTAGTACCTTGCTTTGTTATCATCATCCGTCCACTTTTTCAGAGACGCTCTCTGTTCAGCAGTCGGACATGCTGGCATGACAGGTGGGTCCTGGTCCAAGACATGAGTCAATTTTTTGAAATCTAGAATAATTCTATAGTTTCTCAACCAGTCCTTAAAATTGGGTCCAGTCAATCTATGGGTGTCTAGTATTTTGGTCAGGGGGTTTGAGGCAGACATGTTTCCTGTAGAGAGTCAAAAGTTTCTAATTAGATTTTGTAATCAGACTTAACCAATTTGTTTAGGGGTTTCATTTTTAAACAAATTAGACTCCCACTATTTTCTCAGATCCCTACACTCCCTTGGTAGAGATGTAAAAATCTTCATGATTAGTGATTTGTAGTGGGTGGTGCGGTCTCACCGACTGACTCATCACCTCACCTAACAGTTATTGGTGATGGGTCAACCGATGAGTGGACAACTCTTGTCCAATGATTCTCTAATCATGGTGCACCCAAAACTTGGTCTTTAATTCATGAAGTTTGTCGTGTCTGAAATATTGTTTCAATCCTTAGTTAAGTCAGACCCACCATTTGCACGAACTAGATTCCTGATTGGATCCCTCACCGTATCCAAAATATTGAGCCCAACCCATCCTCTAATTCGTAGCATCCAATGCATAATGGATATGGTTGCGTCTTTCCAGTGCAATTGAGCCACTGTAAGCATCCGAGAACAATCAACCCCGAGAAGGGCCCACACATCTACAATGGTGAAAGACCTAAACTTAATATTTTCTTAGGGAGATTTGATTTAGGTCTCATTAAACTTGACTTGACATAGTCATAACAATTATGACTAACCTAGTAGCATGGGTTAGCTCAAATTATTAGCTTCCTCTAATCAGAACTGAGTCGACACATATGGCCAGGTAAGTGAGATCGGTGGGAGGGATATGCCATTAACTCGATAAGAATGCATTCGAGTCGAGTGGCTCCCAATTAAAAATCAGTCGGTCGTATCTGCCCAACTTACCTTAGACACCAAAATATCGAACTAGAACTAATTGGGTTAGCCTACAATCTAGGCTCTAACCACTGAGCCAAATTAGGTCTTAACTTGATCGAGTCACATCTAAATGTGATTCGACCTTGATCCAGACTTAATCCTATTAGACTGGTCAATTATTAGCTTTCATGATCCCACCTAACCAACTCTTGATTCGATTTGATCGACCGCTAGACCTAATTGAGCTACCCAAACCTGAACCCAATTTTATGAAAATGTCTTAGATCTGAAATTCTCAATTTTAGACCTAACTTAATTTCATAAGCTTAATTCATTAATTAAGTTTGGGTTCATAAACAAAGCATGTAAAATAAATCCTAGGGTTTCAGGATCTAGGGTTTTGTAGAAAAGTAAGTTTTGATTTCTGATTAAGGATGAACGCACGGCACCCCTACACGTCATATGAACACCCCATTGAATGAGAAGAGAGGGTCTTAAAATCCTACTTCATTCTTATGACCGGACGGCCATGAGGAACACCTTAATCAGAAATATAAATTTAACTACAAAACTAGTTAGATCTAAATTTACATATCTCATATACAATTTAAGATCTAACTAATACATGCTTCGCACACATCTCATGTATCAAAAATCAATCCAATTAACATACTTTCAGATCTGATACATCACATATAATATCTAAAAAATAATATTTAAATTGAACTATTCAAAATTAAATCTATTCTAGACAAGTTATTGGAATAATTCTACAACTAGTCTAGGCATGCAACAGATCAATTTTATGAAAAAATTAAAATTTTATTTTTTATTTTTTGATCTAATTATAATATTTATAATATTAAAAAAATAAAAAATAAATTAAATTTAATTCATATTTTAATCTCATTAAAATATAAAATTATAAGACTATTCATGGATTCAACTAATCCTAGTCTAGTCATGCATCTCATGCATGTTAGATCTTCTTAGATTTAATTTTAAATATTTTGATTTCAGATCTTATCATATCTGATGTGACATCTAAAATTTTTTAAATATCAGATAAATAAATAAAAAATTAGATCTGAAATAGAGCCAACCACCTGGCTCTGATACCAGTTGAAGGAAAAAATATCTTTTTCCTTTGTAGGATCTTCCAGATTTCATCAAATCTGGGGTGAAATAATTTAAAAAAAAATTATTCTATATTTATTTCAGATCTAAGTCTCTAGATCTAATCTTCATATCTAATATTAAGTCTAAAATAAATCTAAAAGGGATGAGGAAACAAGTAATACCTTAAGGATAATCTGATTACCCTGTAGATGATTTTTGCACAGCCTGAGATTCTGATGTAGCCACATAAGTGTCTGACCTCTATCAATATCCACTCAAGTAGGACCTAGAACATCTTCTCCTCACAAATCTATGCTCCAAAAATCAGGTCTCTATCTAATCTAGAAGTACTTCAGAACTCCTTCCGAAGTTGGAGCAGCAGCCTGTCGAAGATGTCCTGCAGGCTTCTGTTCCAGGTGTCACCACGCCTTGGACCTTTGCCAGATGGACGTCCAACTCCTTGGATGTGAAGAGGGGAGAGAGGAGAGTAGAGAGGATGTAGAGAAGAAGAGAAGATTCTCATTTTGGCTGGGTATTGAGTAGAAACTTACAAACCCTAGGCGCAGATAGGGATTTTATAGACCCTGTATGCTGCGCAGTGCCACATCATTCGACCAATCAAAAAATTTTATTTAATCTAGAAAAATTCTGATTGGTAGAGTGATGTTATCTGATCACATCAGATAAGAACCCCACCTTATCTCCAAAAGTTGGCACCAACATTGGATAAGCACAAAGAGAGTTGGCGCCAAGGAGTCCAAGGTTATCAAGTCTCTCCAATCCTTATCCATTTGGGGTGCCCACTTTAATCCAATTGGGCTCATGCCATAATCTGATTATGGTATCCAATTCAATGTGGATTTGACATGTGGACACTCCACAAAAATCCTTCAATGAGCTCTCTTCAGTTTAAGACCCATATGTTAACATTTGACAGATATCCTAAAATGAAATTGGCAGGTGACAGGAATTAGCAGGTGTTGTCTTAAATTCATCTCATGAATTAAGACAAGCCTTTTCTGAGCTGGACAAGCTTCATTTAGATTGAGAGAAATTTTTTCAAGATTCTTTAGATGAGTCAAATCACATTTAGCTCAGTAGAGACAGAAAAGATTACACGAGGAGAAAATTAGGCTCAATCGTGTGCTAGCACGATTTCTTTGAACCTAATTGGATCTTATCCAAATCAATTGGGTTAGCCCAATTGATGACATCCAGACCCTAACCCTTATTTGTGTGACCCAGTTAGGTTCAATTCTGTATGGTAATGAGATATGTCATGATCTCATCATTGACATCATCAAAACTCCTTTCGATGGACCAGAACTCTTCTGATTCAGACAATTAGAATGATCGATCATCAAGATCATTCTAATTGCTCCCAAAATTCATCAGTGACACTTAGCAGTATATGGTGGCAACCCATCAAAACTGAAGATGAACCTCTCGGTGCAGCTACCTATGTGATTGAATTCCTCTATCATGAGTCCTGACTGAATTAGGGTTAAGGTGAACTCGTCAAACCCAACATCAGTCATATGAATCAATCGATCGATACGAGTTTGATGTGAAACCCCAATGGAAAACTCTTTTTCATTATTTCACTCTACCATGACCATGGGCTTAAGGACTCGATCTTTCGATCATCATAGGACTACTCCTCTCATCTACCGAGGTTGATAGATCCCATCTTGGTGCGACCTAGTTCTTACAATGAATATGCTACAGCCAACATACACCTCAGAATTTTGAATGGCTAGGAGATCGAGTTATGGTGTAGTCAAACTATAACACACTTAAGGTGAACTGTCAATGTACCCCAGATCAAAGAACTAGACACACAACTACAGCATCGAGCTAGTTATCGACGAGAAGGTAGACTTCCTTATGACTGCTCGAGATGGTCACACTCAGTACTCTCATTCTCAACAAATACCTATACTCTCGCTCCGATGTCTCCACACCGTAGACTCAAGATACATCTATCCTAAGAAAATGATCGTACACCAACCTTCCGGATCGATTACCATCCTCGTGATGATCCTATGGTCAGGAGCTATTTATGAGTTAGTTATGTAAATTCATGCCTTAAATTTTCAACTCTTGAAAATATGAATTGAGATTCCTACTAACTTAAAGGATGTATCACAGACACAATGTACACAATGTGATAGAAGAATAACCTATTTATTGATTTATAGTCAAAATTATAAATTTGCCCTTAGATTTGTACAGAAATATGTCAGCCAATCTGGCATCTAGGGCACACATCTAACAAGAACTACATGTTGATCATATCAACATTTTCTATGCTACATCTATTGTATGTATAATATAATAGATCAGATCTTTTACCTTGCAAGTTAGACGTTCTAACTTTGCTGATCTGAGCTTGAAGATGATGTTGCGAGCTGCACATGCATCCGACCTCTAGGAGTCATCCACACGAGCCCACGGATCACGATCAGAAGTCCTGATCCAGGAAATCAGCACAGTATACTAGTGCTGTGCTGATGCTTCTTCGATGGTCGATCAGATGCCTCCTTTTGATTTGGACTCTTTCAAAGATGAGAAGTAGAAGAAAGAGTTTTAGATATGAGACACTCGTAGAAAACTCAGATGGAGGAAGGAAAGAGGTGAACTCAGTAACCCTAGAAGAAGACCCTCTTCTTCTTCTCTTTGCTTAACCCAGACACATAGTTTTGTGTCTATTATATCTCCACACCCCAACACTCTTTCTATCTAATTTTTACACAACCAAAGGTCTCTCAACACTCTATAATCTATGAAAATTTCAAAAAAAAATTCATCTTAAATAATGAAATATGAAGAATCCTTGTCTTGGTCAAATGTCTAGTCAAGGAAAATCCAAACAGGGCAAGATAAGGGGTGCCCAACTCTTGGGCGCCCCCTCCTTCTTTTTCTACCATGGACCACTAGCAAAGGGCACATAATATATTCCATAAAAGCTACAAAAATCTCAAAAAAAATCTAGATAAAATCAGTACCATAAGGAAAGAGTTTTGGTTTCCTAAAATTCTATCTCATAGAATTTGAAATCTAAACTAATTCCTACTTTGACTTGGTCTACAACCACATTTCATATAAGAGAGAAAGAGTGAAAAGCTTTGGGCATATGTGAAAGCTTGAGAGAGAAGGTTTTGTCACACAAAATAAGAGAGAGTGGGCGTGGGGGGCTAAGGTGGTGCAAGGTGGAATCCTAGTCTTACTAGGATTCAATCTATGACTTGTTCAAATTTGATTTTTCAAATCAAATCAAACCAAAACCAAATCAATCAAATTAAAATAGGTCTTAACCTAATTAAGAATCAAATTTAATCAGATTAAATTAGATTTAAATCTGATTTAATTTTTTAATCAAATTAGAAATTAGATTGACCCAAGTCCTAATTGAAGTAGGACTAATTTTTTCTTGCACTTGGCTTATCCAATAAACCAATTGGACTTGATCTAATCAAGCGCAAACTAAATCTAATTAAATGATATTTAATTAGACTTAATCTCAACCCTTTGGCTTAATCAAATTAAGCCAATTAGCAATCAAATTGCTAATTGATCCTCCTGCAATACTTACACTAGGTTAAATGTCAATCGTATTGATCGTTTAACCCTAGAATGATTCTTAATCATTGATCAACCATCCAATCGGATCATGAGCTCTAATGTGTGTGACCTCATAGATCCAAACCTAAGCTGATAGAATAGGAATAAATTTTTATACCAATCGAAGTGACCATTTAGCAATGGTACCTGACGGTCGGATAGGTCGAATGTGTAGAACAACATCCTTAGAACCCATGTGGATATAGTTTCTATATAATTCATCCTTTTGACCAAAATACTCATAGGATACCTCAGAGTTCAACTGTCAACTCTGATCAGGTTGTCCACATTGTATTTGAAAATATCAAATCCATCTGATGGATTACCTTGGCCAAGGTTTTGCTAAATTGAAATATAGTGACTCATTCTTCTCCAACTATTAGAGTGGTCAATCCCATCTTGATCACACTCTGACTTTGCAAGTACTTGACTGTGCCCAGAAGCCTTCCATCACTAAATTAAAAATTCAGTTAGTCCAGTACCAAAGCACAGTGAGTTGCTTGCAAGTCACTGAGGCGATCTCAGGTCTAAGGGACACTTATACCTATATCGCATCAGAGATATTCTCGATAGCAGAATGCTCTAGAGTTGGTCATGTTCAATGATGATGTACCCTTATATCTTATCTGTATGTCATACCAGTATCTTCACACTCCTTGGTTAAAAGGACAACCAACCCATATGGCCTACAGCGACCTATGCTTGATAGAAGCATCGTCCTTATTAACAGCCCATCATTTGGTCGTGAATAGTTTTAAAGACTAATCGATAAATCTTCTCTTTATCAAACCTAAATAGTTCTAAGGACTTCATCACAACAACGGAGTTCATTAGAAGATGAAAACTTATGATGAAAATATAAAAAATATATTTTATTTATTAACAAATCAATTACCATACAAGGTTGTTAAACCATCAACAGGTTGAGATTGGCTTTTGGAACATATTTTCCAATGCTGGTATCCATGTCAAACGAGTTGCAAAGCTAGCATGAGCATATGCCCACTACCCGAGCCATGATCACTCACCTACAAGAGTTGTATGATGAGCAGAGCCATACTGCACGCTTCGAAGTATCCAAGAGACTCTTCAATCTGAAGATGCGCGAGGGGCAATCTATCCATGAGCACTGTATGACAGTGATCAAGGATATTGAAGAGCTTGGGAAGCTCGGGCTAGACATGCAAAAGAAATTGTAGATGGATCTGATTCTTCAATCCCTTACCAGTTCATATAGTCAATTCATTATGAATTTTTATATGAATAAACTTTACTGCACTATTTTCGAACTCGTCAATATGTTAGTCACCACGGAGGGTATCTTGAAGAGTTCAAGGGGCACTATTCTTGCTGTGAAGCAGACTTCTTCTTCCAAGAGAAAGTGTACTGGAAAGAAGAAGGTTAAATCCATGAAGAAGTAGAAGAAAGAGAGTAAGCCGAAGAAGGATGGTCCAAAGGCAGCTGAGGTAAAGGAAAAATATTTTCACTGTCATGCTGAAGTCCACTGGAGGAGGAACTATCCTAAATACCTAGAGAGCTTAAAGAGTAAAAAAGGTAATAAACCTTTCGAAGGTATGCTCGTAATTGAATCTAACCTTACGATTTCTTCTACTTCTAGTTGGATATTAGACTCTTGCTCGAGTGCTCGTATATGTACCTTAATGTAGAATTTAATAGAAAGTAAGAGGTTGAGGAAAGGTGACATGATCCTTCGGATCGACAATGAAGCAAAAGTTGCTACAGAGGTCATTGGTACTTATCCTCTTCGATTACCATCTGGTATTAGATTAGATTTAAAGGACTATTATTATATTCCTGTAGCTAGTCAAAATTTAATTTTCATATCTGTGCTAGCATAGGAAGGTTTTAAAATTAGTTTCAATAAAGACTTTTGTTTCATTTATTTATGAAATAAATTGATTGCATGAGCTCTTTTAATTGACAGTCTTTATCACTTGCATGTTGATGTGAATGTGAACCTAAATAAGCAAATAGTGAGTACCGTAGGCCAAAAGAGATCCAGAGATGAGATTAACCAGAAGTACTTGTGGCACCATAGACTAGGCCATATTGGAGAGGACAAGATAAATAGACTGAAAAAGGATAGGATCCTTGGCTCTCTTAATCCAGAGTCATATCCAGCTTGCGAATCCTACCTTCGAGGAAAGTTGGCCAAGTTACCCTTTGTAGGATATGGGGAGAGGGCTACTGAGTTACTCGCCATAGTACACACCGATGTGTGTGGGCCATTTGATGTACAGGCTCGAGGTGGTTATACCTACTTCATTACCTTTATCGATAATCTGTCTAGATACGGATATGTGTATCTCATGAAACATAAGTCTAAGGCCTTTGAAAAGTTTAAGAAATTCAGGCATGAAGTAGAAAAATAGATAGGCAAACCCGTTAAGATTTTTTGATCTGATCGAAGAGGTGAATACCTTAATCAAAAATTTTTGAGATATCTTAAGAACAGTAGCATAGTCTCTCAATGGATGCCTTCTGGAACACCTCACTCAATGGGGTATCCGAGAGGAGAAACAAGATCCTATTGGATATGGTCAGGTCTATGATGAGCTTCACTGATCTATCCTTATTTCTTTGGAGACATGCTTTGTTAACTGTCATTCACTTATTAAATAGGATTCCATCAATGTCCGTTCCTACCACACTATATGAGATATGATTCGGTAAGAAGCCGAGTCTGGGTTATCTCAAAACTTGAAGATGTCCGACCTATGTCAAGAGACAGATGGTGGATAAGTTAGAGGATAGATCTATTATAGCTCACTTTATAAGGTATCCAAAAGAATACATGGGATACTACTTCTACTTTCCACAAGATCACAATGTGATTGTGAGTCAGAATGTCATATTCTTAGAAAAATAGTTTATCCAGGATGGCGACAGTGGGAGATTAGTGGAGCTCGAAGAGAAAGTCTGTGAAGAGCCAAGAGCTATAGATCCTCAGGAACCCATAGTTCATGAGCTAGTAGTTGATGTTCTTCTCCCACCTTGTAGATCTAGTAGGATCTCCCAACCTCCTAAAAGGTACATGGGTATGCTTACAGAGGAAGTTAAGAAAATATTCCTTATGAGAGATAAGGGTCATAGTGATGATCCTACCACCTTTGACGAGACGATGTCTGACATTGATTTTGAGAAATGATTTGATGCGATGAAGTTAGAAATTGACTCTATGCACTCAAACCAAATCTGGACCTTAATGGATCCACCTGAGGGTATTATACCTATTGGGCATAAATAGATCTACAAAAGAAAGATAGGTGCCGATAGTAACGTAGAGACCTATAAAGCTAGGCTTATGACTAAGGATTATAGTCAGCATGAGTACATTGACTGTCAGAAAATCTTCTCATCCTTAGCCATGCTGAAATTCATCCACACTCTGCTTGCTGTCACAGCTTACTATGATTATGAAATCTGATAGATGGATGTGAAAACTATTTTTCTGAATGGATATCTTGAGGAAGATATCTATATGGAGCAGCCTATGGGTTTTATGTCCGGTGATAGTGATCACAAAGTCTGCAAGCTGTAAAAGTCCATATACGGATTAAAGCAAGCTTCTCAGAGTTAGAACCATCATTTTGATGAGGCAATCAAATCTTTTGATTTCATCAAAAATGAAAAGAAATCATGTGGATATAAAAGGATCAGTGAGAGTGCGATAACATTCTTCATATTGTACTTGGATGATATTCTTCTTATTGAGAATGATATTTTCATGTTGACCACGATCAAAAGATGGTTGTCCAAAAAATTCTTCATGAAAGACCTAGGGGAAGCATCCTATATTCTCAGAATAAAGGTCTATAGAGATAAACCTAAATGGATGCTTGACTTGTCACAAAAGCTGTACATAAAGAAAGTGCTGAAGAGGTTTAGCATGAAAAACTCTAAAAGAGATCTTTTATCTCTTAGGCATGGTATTAGTCTTTCCAAGATGATGTGCCCGACCACATCTGAAGAAGTGTAGTGCATAAGTAGGATTCCTTACGTCTCGATCATAGGGAGCCTCATATATGTCATGCTATGTACTCGACCTGATATTGCTCTTACTGTGAGTGTCACAAGCAGGTATCAATCGAATCTAGATGAGGAGTACTGGATAGCTGTGAAGAACATTCTTAAGTACTTAAGAAGGACTAAGAATTTATTTTTGATCTTTGGAGGTGATTCTGAGTTGCGAGTCGAGGGGTATACTGACTCAGACTTCATGTCTGATTTTGATGATAGAAAGTCTATGTTAGGATTGAAAGAACCAGATCTAGGATTTCAGGATTAGATCTTGAAACTTTTTCAAGATCAGGTAGCGAAAGACTAAAATAAATTAAAATTTATTTTTTAAAATTAAAAAATTCTTAGATCTAAGGTCTTATTACATGATTATTATATAGCATTAAATCAAAAATTAAAATATATAGAGTATGAACTATATGTGGATCATATCAACATGTCTCTATACTACATCTAATGTATGCATTAAATAATAGATCAGATCTATTACCTTGCAAGTTAGACATTCTAACTTTGCTGATCCGGGCTTGAGGATGATGTTGCAAACCGCACATGCGTCCGATCTCTAGGAGTCATCCACATGAGCCCACAAATCTCGACCAGAAGTCCTGCTTCAGGAAATCAGCATAGTATGCTAGTACTGCACTGATCCTTCTTCGATGGTTGATCAGGTGCCTTTTTCTTCTTGATTTGGGCTCTTCCAAAGATGAGAAGTAAGAGGAGGAGTTTTAGATCTGAGACGCTCTAAAAGAACTCAAGATGGAGGAAGGGAAGAGATGAAACTAACAACTCTAGAAGAAGACCCTCTTCTTCTTCTCTTTTCTCTCTCCTAGACACCTTGTCTTGTATCTATTATATCTCCACGACCCAAAGGTCTTTCTCTTTGATTTTTGGATTTTCCAAAGGTCTCTCAAATCTCTATGGTTTTAAAAAATTTCATGAAGAAACTCATTTTATAGAGAGAGATATGATAGAGTCCTTATCTAGGTCAAATACCTAGTCAAGGCTTATCCAAACATGGCAAGATAAGGGGCACCCAACTCTTGGGTGTCTTTTCCTTATTTTCATGCATGGACCACTAGCAAATAGTGTACAATATGTGCCCTAAAAGTCATAAAAATCTTAAAAAAAATTTGGATAAATTCGATGTAGAAAGGAAAGAGTTTTGGATTTCTAAAACTCTATCTCATAGAATTTGAAATCCAAACTTATTTCTACTTTGATTTGATCCACAACCACTTTCCATGTATGAAAGAAGAGACCAAACCTTTTGGATGTGGGAAAGACCTGGGAGAGGGCTTTTGTCACACAAAATAAGAGGGGATTGGCATGGAATAAGAGAGAGAGCATGGGGGGGCCTTATGTGGCGCAAGGTGGAATCCTAGTCTTACTAGGATTCTATCTTATGACTTGTTTTAATTTGGTTTCTCAAATCAAATCAAACCAAAATTAGATCAATATAATTAAAATAGATCTTAATCCAATTAAAAATCTAATTTAATTAGATTAAATTAGATTTAGATCTGATTTAATTTTCTAATCAAATTAGAAATTAGGTTGACCCAAGTCCTAATTGAACTGGGACTCATTTTTTCCTTGCACTTGGCTTATCCAATAAACCAATTGGACTTGATCCAATCAAGTCAAAATTAAATCTAATAAAATTTTATTCAATTAGACTTAATCTCAGTCCATTGGCTTAATCAAATTAAGCCAATTAGCAATCGAATTGCTAATCGATCCTCCTGTAACACTTGCACTAGGTTAAATGTCAATCGTATTGGTTATTTAACCCTAGAACGATTCTTAATCATTGATCAACCATCTGATCGGATTGTGAACTCTAATGTGTGTGATCTTATAGGTCTAAACCTAAGTCAGTAGTATAGAAATAAATTTTTGTACCAATCGAAGTGACCATCTAGCAATGGTACCCGATGATCGGATAGGTCAAATGTGTAGAACAACATCATTAGAATCCATGTGGATATAGTTTTCATTCATCCCCTTGACCAAAATGATCATAGGACATCTCAGAGTTCAACTGTCAACTCTGATCAGGTTGTCCATATTGTATTTCAAAAGATCAAATCATTTGATGGATTACCCTAGCTAAGATTTTGCTAAATTGAAATACAGTGACTCATTCTTTTCCAACTCTTGGAGTGGTCAATCCCATCTCGATCACACTCTGACTTTGTAAGTACTTGACTATGCCCAGAAGACTTTCGTCACTGAATTAGAAATTCAGTTAGTCCAGTACTAAAGCACAGTGAGTTGCTTGCAAGTCACTGAGGTGATCTCAGGTCTAAGGGACACTTATACCTATATCCCATCAGAGTCATTCTCGACAGTAGAATGCTCTAGAGTTGGTCACGTTCAATGATGGTGTACCCTTATATCTCATCTGTATGCCATACCAGTATCTCCACACTCTTTGATTAAGAGGACAACCAACCCATATGGCCTACAGCGACCTATGCTCGATAGAAGCTGTCATCCTTATTAACAGCCTATCATTTGATCGTGAACAGTTTTAAGGACTAATCGATAAATCCTCTCTTTATCAAATCTAAATAGTCCTAAGGACTTCATCATAACAATGGAGTTCATTAGAAGATGAATGCTTATGATGAAAATATCAAATATATTTTATTTATTAACAAATCAATTATCATACTTGGTTGCTCAACCGTCAATAACTTGACGATTGGCTTTTGGAACATATTTCTCAACAAGAATACATGTTCATTTGCAATGGTGGTATAGTTAGTTGGAAGAGTTTCAAGCAACCCATCATAGTGGATTCGGCTACGAAGGCTGAGTATGTTGCTGCTTCGGATGCTACAAAGGAAGGCTTCTAGTTTAAGAAGTTCATCGCGAAACTTTGGGTTATCATATCAGATGCCATACTGCTATACTGCGATAACAATAGAACCATAACACTTGCTAAGGAGCCAAGGTCTCATCAAAAATCTAAGCACATCGAGTGATGGTTTCATATCATATGCGACTACCTCAAAAAGAAACGTGTCGAGGTGAGAAGAGTAGACTCCGTGGATAATATGATAGATCCACTAACTAAGCAGTTGAGCCAATCAAAAATGAAAGTCTACCTTGAAAAGATAAAACTTAGATTTGTGGCCAATTGACTTTAGTCTAAGTGGAAGATTGTTAGATGTATGTCCTAGAAGCTAATATGGTTGACACATTATAATAAATCTAGGGCATAATTTTATACTCAATATATTGATATGATCAATAAAAGGGCAAGTTCTTTTTCATTCAAGTGTGATGTGTTCTTGAATTATCCATAAAATTAGTTTCGATACTGTTGGTGTAGAATTTTGCTGACGTCGGAGAAGCTAAAGTCGAGGGGATCGCATTCGCCATCGGGACCTGCAAGGGAAGTCTAAACCGGAGTTGGGGGTGGTCCGGCAAGACCCTTCGATGCTCAAGTCAGTACTCTACCTCAACAGAAATGGAGCACTCGAATGAGATTTTAGTAGAGTTTTGAGATAGAGTTTAGAGCTTAGAGAAGAACATATCTGGAGGTCCCTTTATATAGACGGAGAGCATAACTGATCGACAACGACATTTGTAACTGCCTGGTAGTGGGCCGTTTGGAGCCATGCGGAGTTTGTTACAGAGAGTAGTGGTGTCAGTGGGCTGTTCAGAGCCACGTGGAGTTTGTTACGGAGAGTGGAGTGGTGTCTGTTGTGGCGACTTGCTAGAGAGTGGTAGGGCCACGTGGAATCCGTTACAAAGAGTAGAGTGGGGTAATGGCCATTGTCGTGACTTGCTAGAGAGTTCGGGCCTGACGGCTGAAGCTCGACTGGGAGGTCTGATGGAGCGAAATTGCTCTCTGTCCCTGTAATCTAAGAGAAGCTTGAATATTTTCGAGGTTGCTGATGAATCCACTATTATCGAGTGCCTTGGGCGCTGATGCTGTAGGCGGAAGTCATCTGTTGTAGAAGCTCAGACGGAGACTTTCTGTTGGAAAAATTTGATTTCATGAGAAATCTAACAGAGGGTCGACCGATAGTGGACTTCGGATGGCGTTATGAAAGTTCATTTGTTGGAGGAGTCTGGAGGATTCTGTGGAAGTCTGGCTGGCGTTGTTGAAGTCCGACTGACGCTATTGAAGGTTGATGGCTGGAGAGGTATGGAAGACACTGGAGGCAGTCGGCTGTTGTAGAAATCCAACTGCTGGAGCCCGTCTGTTGTAGAAGTTCGTCCGAAATCCATCCACTATGGAAGTTCAGACGGAGTCCGGTTCTTATAGAAGTCTAGATGGAGATCACTTTCGAAGAAGCTTGGCTGAAATCTGTCTGTAATAGAAGTTCGGAAGGAATTCATTTACAGTAGGAGCTCGATGGAATTCGCTTACAGTAGAGGTCCGCTTGTAGTAGAAGTTCAGAGTGGACTGCTTGTGGTAGAAGTTTGGAGTAGACTGCTTGCGGTAGAAGTTCGGCTGAAATTCGAAAGGCGATCGACCATCGTAGAAACTAGGATGGAGTTTGGTCACTGTAGAAGTCCTACTGTCGAAGAAGCTCGATCATCGATGAAGTCGGGAAGGAGTTTGGAGGAGAGTCGATTGTGGCTGGGAGAAGTCTGGAAGGGATTCGAAGAATAGTCGATCACTATAGAGAATCGGGTGAAAGTGAAGCTTAGAGAGCATTTGGAGCAGCCCGGTAGATGAATGGAGGAGCCCATTATTGGAGAAGTCCGGATGATATTATGAAAGCTCGGATGGTTGGGGGAGTTCGAAAAGACGCCATGCAAGGTCGGGGGCCGGAAGAGCCCTGGAAGGGTCGGCCTTTTACAAACTTCGGTTGGGGGTTATTTTATACCCAACACCAGTCCCTCTACTTTCGAGTTTGGATTCTGAATGAAGGAAGTACAAAAAAATTTTCACAGTCGAAGTTGCCTCCCTCGATTTTTGTACTCGATTGTTTTCAGATATTTTGGCATTTGGCACGCTAGTGCTGGCAAGTAGAGGACTACAGAAGGAAGCTCAAGATGGCGACTGATGAAGTTACCTGCCTTCAGAGGCAGTTGTCTGAGAGAGTCCAGTCTGCCTCTGCACAAGGCTCCGACGAGCTCCGCTCTTTGAGGGGGACCATGGAAGAACTGTCTGTGGACCTTGGGTAGGAGAAGGCCGAACTGCAGTGGCTGAAGATTCAACTGGCCTACGAGCAGCAGTCGGTCAAGGATGCCGAGGCGGAGTCTGAAGTTTTGAGGAAGAGGCTTCGAGAGTTGGAGGGCGAGAGTCGACGGTTCCACCAGATGTATTGGGAGATGCTGTTAAGAAAGAAAGAACTAGAAGAAGAAGTCAAAAACTTAAAGCAATCCTCGATGATGGCTGGAACCGATAGTTCGAAGTCTGAAGAAGCCGAGCTTCCTTAGAGCTTCTTTACCTTTTATTCTATGTATTCTTTTCTTTTTTTGTCATTTTTTTTTTGGCCTTCAAAGGCTTTGTAATGTACACTTCACTAATGAAATGAAAAGATAATTTTTCATTACCTTGTCCATTCTTGCATTAAGTTGTCGTTTACCAAACTTCTTTTGTCTTTTATCTTATTCAATGTCAACGTTCTTTGAAGGTTCCTAATCATCGCCGTGTTGATTCGCCCGTAGGGACTGGAGATTTTCGACAAGGATTTTCTTCCTCGTTGAGACAATATCTCTTGAGTCTTGGCCTTCATAGGCTTTGTAATGCATACTTTACTAATAAAATGAAAAAGAATTTTTCTCATTACCTCGTCTGTTCTTACTTTGAGTTGTTGTTTACCGAGCTTCTTTCATCTTTTGTCTTGTTCGATGTCGACATTGTTTGAAGGTTTCGGGTCATCGCCGTGTTGATTTGTCCTTTTTATTCATGATCGTAGGTCTTTTCGAGGCCATTTGAGTTTGATGCTTCCTGTCGGTGCTCAAGCTTAGGGGCCCAAACTTCTCGTTCCCTTGAGGAAGTCAATTTTTTCTCGGCCTATGTTGAGCTCCCTCTTAGAGACTGAGGGTTTTTGATAAGAGTCTCCTTTCTCATTGAGACGAGGTCCCTTGTGTCTTTGATGTAGTTTGTTTTTCCCTTATCACTGGTGTAGTTTGTCGCTTTTCCTTTTTATCTCCCTTTTTTTTTTATATTTAGGCGAGGGTTTTTCCTCTGCTCTGAGCGAGGTTGTAGGGATGTAGAGGAGCCGTTGAGGAGGCTTTTCTCTTCATCCGATCTTGAATGATCAGGTCTTCATTTGTGTCAGGATGAGGTCCTCCTCCTGTTCTCGACACAGTCAATTTTATCTCATGCTAGGATGAGATTTTCCTCCTGTTCCTAACAGGACTGTGGGGGTACATAAGGACCGTTGCAAGGGCCCCTCGCCCCATCCGATCTCTGAATAATCAGGCCTTCGACTTTGCTAATGTTAGGATGAGGTTCTCCTCCTGTTCCTAACAAGGCTATGGGGGCACATAAGGGCCGTTGCAAGGGCCTCTCCCCCCATCCGATCTTTAAATAACCGGGCCTTCGACTTTGCTCATGTTAGGACGAGGTTCTCCTTCTGTTCCTAACAAGGCTGTGGGGGCACATAAGGGCCGTTGTAAGGGCCTCTCCCTCCATCAGGTCTTTAAATAACTGGGCCTTCGACTTTGCTCATGTTAGGATGAGGTTCTCCTCCTGTTCCTAACAAGGCTGTCGGGGCACATAAGGGCCGTTGTAAGGGCCTCTCCCCCATCCGATCTTTAAATAACCGAGCCTTCGACTTTGCTCATGTTAGGATGAGGTTCTCCTTCTGTTCCTAACAAGACTGTGGGGGCACATAAGGACCGTTGAAAAGGCCTCTCTCCCTATCCGATCTTTAAATAATCGAGCCTTCGATTTTGCTCATATTAGGATGAGGTTCTCCTCCTGTTCCTAACATGGCTGTGGCGGCACATAAGGGCCATTGTAAGGGCCTCTTCCCCCATCCGGTCTTTAAATAACCGAGCTTTCGATTTTGCTCATGTTAGGATGAGGTTCTCCTCCTATTCCTAACATGCTTAGTTTCGATTGTCGGAAGGAGCTACTCCCTGTCGTTATGAGCTCATGCCAAAAAAAAGATATACAAATATGAAAGAAATTTTTATTTAAGGCAAAGTTATTGGTAATACATTTGTAGATTTTTGGAATCCCATAGCCGCGGAAGGTCTGCTCCCCATCGGGGTCCTCCAGAGATGGAGTTGATGATCCCAATTGGAGGCCGATCTTCAGGCTGCTCCTCCCTTCTTGGCGGCTCTGGTTGTGGCAGGGCCCTCGGTCAATCTTCCCTACCTTCAGGTCGGTGTCGAATGAATCTGTCGAGCCGACCTCGTCTGATGAGCTCCTCGATCTCATCTCAGAGCTGAATGTACTCCTCCATGTCGTGGCCGTGGTCACGATGATAGAGGCAGAACTTGTTAGGGTTGCACTTTCTGGGGTGTGTGCGTATCCTTTCCGACCTCGACAGCTGCTCCCTGACTTCCATCAGCACTTGAGTTTTCGATGCGTTGAGAGGGGCGTAGCTATGGAATCTTTCTGGGGGAGAGCCCCACTGAACTCTATGGTCCGAGCTTCTCTGCTTACGAGCCCGGGGAGGAGTCTGGACATGCTTGTGTCTGGAGGGGTTTGAGAATGTGGCCAAGCTTCACTCAGCCCTTTTTCAACTGCGGGCTTGTTGGAGTCTCCCGCCTGCCGCTCCTTCGTGGCCTCCTCATCCTTCATCTTAAAGGCTTCTTCTGCTCGGGTATATCCTTCGGCCTGAGCCAACAAATCAATGAAGTCCCTAGGATACTTCTTTTCCAGAAAAAATAGAAGATCGTTCTTTTGAAGACCGCCCTTCAGGGTGGCCATCGCAATCGATTGGTCCAAGTTCCGGACCTCCAACGCGGCGATGTTAAAATGATTGACGTAAGCTCAAATGGATTCTTCCTCCTTTTGCTTGATGTTGATGAGGGACTCCGAATCTCTCCAGAGACGTCGGCTGCTGATGAAATGAGCAACAAACTGGTGGCTCATCTGATCAAAGGAGAAGATAGTACCCGACTTCAGTGCCGAGTATCAATTTCTTGTTGCTCCTTTCAAGGTAGATGGGAAAGCTCGGCACAGGATGGCGTCTAGCACGCCATGGAGCAGCATCATTGTTCGGAAGGCCTCCAGGTGGTTAACCAGATCCGAGGTCCCGTCGTAGCTCTCGAATTGGGGGAGCTTGAAGTTCGGCGTGATTGGTTCCTGCATGATCATTTGAGAGAAAGGAGGGTCAGTGAAGATGTCCTCACCATAAGCAGTGGGAGCATGGCGGAGCTCTTCGATCCATAGGTTCATCTCCTGGAATCTTTGATTTAGGAGGTCCTCTCGACTGCGAGTCTCGAGGGTCTTCTGGTGGAGCGGAGGTAGGGACTCTCTATTGGAGCATGATCCCGGCTCCTCCCACAGACCTTGGGTGCAGCGGAACCAGCAATGAACAAATCTGGAGACTTCTGGACTCGATCTAAGGCCCTTGATGAAATCAGCCTGGTTGCTGTCTTCTTCGTCAGCCTTTCGTTCCAGATGAAGAACGCCTCTGAAATCACCTTTGAAAAATTCAAGATCTGGTACCCAACCAAATCAGGCCTGGACTGAGGTCTTCCAATTTGTAGATCTCAAATTGAGATATTTTAGATGGGGAAGAAGGTAGATGGAGACAGACCTTGTAGATCTGTCCTGCTGCAGCCTTTACTGTAGATCTGTTGATGGAGATCTATCCCGCACCTCAAACGACCTCAGATCAACTCCAGATCTGTGCTGCAGCTGCTGCATCAGACTCTTCGATCACCACAGATCCCTCCATGTAATAGAGGTTATTGTCCAACCTCCTGCCTCTCATCACTACCATAGCTCCATTGGAGATGTTCAATACTCCGCTTCTAGCCCTACTGCTGAAGCTGTATCCACTGCGCTCCAAGTAGCCTAGTGACACCAGATTCTTTTCCAGCTCTGGGATGTGCTTTACATTAGTCAATATCCTCACAATCCCATCAAACATCCTCACCCTGACTGTCCCTATCCCAGCCACCTTGCAAAGATGATTGTCGCCTAGAGTCACTGATCCCTCATCTGTCTTGGTGTATGTCGCAAACCAAGACCTGTGTGGTGTGTAGTGATGTGAGCACGCAGAGTCTAGTGTCCACTCCTCTGTGTAATGCCTGTGACCATCTGATACTACAAGTAGATCATCCTCCACCTGCTGCCCAGCAACTGCACTCACTGATTCTGAGCCACTTCTTTCTCCCTTCTTGCTCTTCCATAGTGGACATTCTCGCTTGAAGTGCCTGAACTCGTTGCACTTGAAGCATTTTACCTCTTTCTTTCCCTTCCTGGACTTGGACCACCCCCTGGACTTGCTTCTGCCTCTGCCTCTAGCTGTCCTCTCCCCTACTGCCAAACCCTCCTGGGGAGCCTGATCTCTGGTCAACTTTTCTCTTTGCTCATTAGACCTCAGCACCGAGACCATGTCCTCATATTCCAAAGTCTCCTTGCCGTAGAGCAGTGTAGTCACCAAAGAGTCATATGATCCTGGTAGTGAACACAAAAGCAACAGAGACTTGTCCTCCTCATCCAGCTTCACCTCGATATTCATCAACTTCGTGCACAACTGGTCGAACCTCTGAATGTGGCCAATCACATCAGATCCCTCCTGCATCTGAAGACTGTACAACCTCTTCTTCAGCATCAGCTTGTTGCACATATTCTTCCCCATATACATGGTGTGCAACTTCGACCAAAGGCCCTTCGGGGTCTTTTCTTCTAGCACTGAATACAATGCCGCATCAGCCAAACATCCTTTGATCACCGAGCATGCTTTCTTCTCCAACGATGCCCACTGTCTATCTGTCATTCCCTCAGGCTTCTCATCCAAAGCCTGATCCAGATCTGCTTGCACCAAAAGATCCTCCACCCAGATTTTTCATATAGAAAAATTCTTCTTGCCATCAAACTTCTCAAACTCGACCTTCATTTTGCTGCCCATGACTAGATCCAAGCCAAACAAGCAATATAAAATCAAGAAGTGTAGAATATACCTTGATGGTATCTTGCTGAAAATTTTCAGCACTTGGGATCTTCAACTTCTCATGCTTGGAACTGCTTCCTCACCACCGTGGCTCTGATACCAACTATTGAAGCATGATCCCAGCTCCTCCCATGGATCTTGAGTGCAGCAGAACCAGCAACGAACAAATCTGGAGACTTCTGGACTCGATCTAAGGCCCTTGACGAAATCAGCCTGGTTGCTGTCTTCTTCGTCAGCCTTTCATTCCAGATGAAGAATACCTCTAAAATCACCTCTAAAAAATCCAAGATCTGGTACCCAACTAGATCAGGCCTGGATCGAGGTCTTCTGATTTGTAGATCTTAAATTGGGGCATTCTAGATGGGGAAGAAGGTAGATAGAGATAGACCTTGCAGATCTATCCTGCTGCAGCCTTTCCTGTAGATCTGTTGATGGAGATCTCACCCGTGCCTCAAACGACCTCAGATCAACTCCAGATCTGAGAGGGACTTGTATCAACCTCTTCTAAAGAGATTCTAGGTCCTGGACCTGATATTTGGATGGCTGCAAGAGAGGGAGAAGAGAGAGAGTCGGCGGCTGCAAGGGGGAAGGGGCTAGCACCTCCTTGCTTTTCTTTCCTTTTATGGACCTGGTGGCAAGAAACCCTAGGGTTTCTTGCTCCTAGAGCATGGATAATGGCTGGAGAGAGAGGGAGAAGAGAGAGAGAGACTTGGGAGAAAGAGTTCTGTATTTTCTTGGCTTGATCAAACCTATACAAGTACATGTATATATAAACACAGGGTCAAGTGACCCAAACCCAAAACTCCCTTGACCAACTCTATGAGAGATTAGGTTAACCAAACCCATGTACACCCATGACTCGACCTAATCTCACCTATCCTAGGCCCAGACCTGGCCCATAAAGAGTTGGTCCCTTGAGGCCCACATAACCTAGACCTCAAGAATCTGAAAGGCCCACAGCTTTTCAACCTAGGGCCCAACTAGCCCTAGAGCCTCCGTGAAGCCCTCATGAATGATGGACCTTGGCCTTAGTCTTGGTCTCCTGGGCCTTGGGCACAGCACCTGGATCACAACACTCTCCGGGGGTGGAATCATGATCGGATGGTGGGCTCTCCACCTTCTGCTTCCCCCTTTCGGGGAAGACAGGGCGACTTGCCCAAGTGGCCCGCCCAGTTGCTAGATTTTGAAAGTCCGACGATGCTCTTTCCAGCCGCACTGATGCCTGCGACTGCTGCGGCTGCTGCTGCATGGCCTGCACTACTTCGGTGAGGCCTCTGACCTGCTGAACCAGCAAGTTAAACTGCTCCATGCCGACTGTCATTGCCGGAGGAGGAGGAGCCTGAAAAACTAGAGACGAGGTCGGAGCATACGGAGCTCATTGAGATCTGGCCGCGGAGGCTGTGGATCGCCTGGTGGATGCCTTTCGGGGAGGCATCAGGTGGAGATCTGGCAGGAGAAGGAGAAGAAGATGTCGGAGAAGATGACCGAAGACAGTCTCGTTGAGCACTCCTTTAAGAACAAGTGTACTGCGAAGACACAACCCTTCCTCTAGCACCAATTCTGTTGGTGCAGAATTCCATCGACGTCGGAGAAGCTGGAGTCGAGGGGATCACGTCCGCCATCGGGACCTGCAAGGAAAGTCTAAATCGGAGTTGGGGGTGCTCCGGCAAGACCTTCCGATGCTCAAGTCAGTACTCTGCCTTAACAGAAATGGAGCACTCAAATGGGATTTTAGCAGAGTTTCGAGATAGAGTTTAGAGCTTAGAGAAGAACGTATCTGGGGGGCCCTTTATATAGATAGAGAGCATAACTGATCGACAGCGACGTCTATAACCGCCTGTTAGTGGGCCTTTTGGAGCCACACAGAGTTTGTTGCAGAGAGTAGTGGCGTCAGTGGGCCGTTCAGAGCCACGTGGAGTTTGTTACGGAGAGTGGAGTGGTGTCTGTTGTCGCAACTTGCCAGAGAGTGGTGGGGCTACGTGGAATCCGTTACAAAGAGTGGAGTGGGGTAGTGGCCATTGTCGTGACTTGCCAGAGAGTTCGGGTCTGACGGCTGAAGTTCGGTTGGGACGTCTGATGGAGCGGAATGGCTCTCTATCCCTGCAATCTAAGAGAAGCTCGGATGTTTTCGAGGTTGCTAACGAATCCACTGTTGTCGAGTGCCTTGGGCGCTGATTGGGCGCTGATGCTGCAGGTGGAAGTCATCTGCTGTAGAAGCTTGGATAGAGATTTTCTGTTGGAAAAATCTAATTTCATGAGGAATCTGACAGAGGGTCGACCGACAGTGGACTTCGGATGGCGTTATGGAAGTTCATTTGTTGGAGGAGTCTGGAGGATCCTGTGGAAGTTCGGCTGATGTTGTTGAAGTCCGACTGATGCTATTGAAGGTTGATGGCTGGAGAGGTATGGAAGATACTGGAGGCGGTCGGTTGTTGTAGAAATCCTGCTGCTGGAGCCCGTCCGTTGTATATGTTCATCTGAAATCCATCCGCTATGGAAGTTCAGACGGAGTCCAATTCTTGTAGAAGTCCGGATGAAGACTGCTTATCGAAGAAGCTCGACTGAAATCCACCTGTAATAAAGTTTGAAAGGAATTCATTAACAGTAGGAGCTCGGATGGAATTCACTTATAGTAGAAGTTCGGAGTGGACTGCTTATGGTAGAAGTTCGGAGTAGATTGCTTGTGGTAGAAGTTTGGCTGAAATTCGAAAGGTGATCGACCACTGTAGAAACTAGGATGGAGTCTGGTCACTGTAGAAGTCCTGCTGTCGAAGAAGCTCGATCATCGACGAAGTCTGGAAGGAGTTCGGAGGAGAGTCGATCGTGGTTGGGAGAAGTCAGGAAGAGATTCGAAGAATAGTCGATCATTGTAGAGAATCGGGTGAAAGTGAAGCTCAGAGAGCATTTGGAGCAGCCCGGTAGATGAATGGAGGAGCCTATTATTGGAAAAGTCCGGATGATATTATGGAAGGTCGGACGGTCGGGGGAGTTCGAAAAGACGCCACGCAAGGTCAGGGGCCGGAAGAGCCTTGGAAGGGTCGGCCTTTTACAAACTTCGGTTGGGGGCTATTTTATACCCAACAGACACATATTCTCAAGGTGTTAAGAATTAGAGACATGTATTTAATTCTTAATTACTCCCAGTCATAGGATCATCATGAGGATGGCGATAGATCTGGATAGACTGGCACATAAATCACTTTCTTCGAGATAGATGGGCTCTAGTCTATAGTGTAGAGACACTGGATGATGAGTGTGGGTAGTTGTTAGAGAACAACTAGTACTGAGTGTGACTATATGAGAAATCACTTGAATTTTTATTCGATCGTCAGTGATTATCTCGATGCTGTAGTTGTGTGACTGGTCTTTTGACATGAGATGGTACTGCTACTTGCAGTGAGACTGCTGGAGTTTGACTGACACATAAATATGGGTCTCAATGAGCACTTGTAGTGGATGTTGGTGACAGATGGTCCACTATAAGAGTAGAGTGTGCATCAAGATAGGATCTATCGACCTTGATAGAGAGGAGTAGTCCTATGATATTTGAGAGGCTAAGTCCAAAAGTCTGTGGCCACAATAGTGTGATTGATGAAAAAAATTTTTCATAGAAGTCACAACTGGACTTGAGCTAATCGAATCTATCATATGACTGATGATGAGGTTTGACGATTTATCCATGACTTGCCATCTAGTCGAGATTCATGATAGAGGGACTGAATCACACGTTAACTATATCTAGAGGTTTATTTCAATTCTACTGAGTTGCCACTACATATTGTTAGGTGTCATTGGTGGATTGTGAGAGTTCACTAGGATTGTTCTGGATCGACAATCCTTGCTGAGTTAGAGTAAAATTATTTCGATCCATTGAAAAAAATTTCAATGATACAATAATAGAGATCATTATATGTCTCACTATCGATATAATTGAATCTATAGGGTCATATAACAAAGGAATTAGGCTTAAAATAAGTAATTGAGCTTATGAAGTGTCAATTGGATTTATAAAAATCTATTGGGTTCATGGTAACCTTGCCAGCACATGATTAGATCCAATTTCTCTTTCCATTGAGATTTCTTATTTGATAAGATAATTCTAACTTAATTATCTACTAATAACCTACATGAATAAGATTAATGAGACTTCAATTATTGGGTATCTAAGGTTATGGATCATATAAATTAAGGGTGCAAGTCTCTAATTAATTTTTTTGATAGTTATTCTTGGGCACTACCTTGATTTGATCAAGTTGAGCATGTCCATTGATTAGAGGGCTTTTAGTTCTCCTATGGGGCATCTCTTGGGTGTATTTTAGGGTGTCTAATTATGGGTGCAAGGGCTTCAATTATTGGCACCTAAAGGATCTCTTAAAGTAAGTTGGATAACTTAAGTTAATAGGAAATCCAATGCAAGTAGGATTTGTATTATGTGATTGAATAGGATTCAATCTTTGTATCTATTTAAAGGGACCTCCCTTAAGGTCCCTAGTGCATCCAAAACCAACCGCCCCCATACCCATAAAAGGTCTCCATGCCCTCTCTTCCTCCCCTTTCCTCTTCTCTCTTGGATGTTTTACGCACCCCTTCTCTTAGGATGTGCATCTCAAGGTGTTCCATGTCCAAGATTGTTGGGTGCCTCTTTCTTGCTGGTTTCTAGCATCTGATAGTAGCACATAGTAAGAAAAAACTCTAGAGAAGAGGAGAAGAAGAAGATCAAGAAAAGAGATCAAGTGTTTCAGCAGGTTGAATTTTTGGAGAAAAAAATTCAGATTAAAGAGGACTGTTCTAACCTAATTTCGAGTGAATACTCATAGAGGTCAGACACATATATAGCTAAGAGAAAAGTTTTTCTCTTTCAGATCCAGATTTGAAGAAAAAGATTGCAAAACAGGTATGTGATTTGATCACAATCTAAATTTCAGCATATATCAATTTTAGCATACGAAATAGGTCTATGTGATTTTATATTTTCATGCATGCATAATTTTGATTAAAAATATTTTAATCTAGTTCTTCACTGTGGTGTTTAGAAAATAAAATTTTGAAACACATATGCATGCACCAAACTTCGAATTCCAATAGGTCATGCTCAGCATCCTAGTTCCCTAACAAGCATCTGCACACTCGCTTAATATCTCCACACTATTGATTTAAGACTCATCTATCCATAAAGAAGCGATCTATACACCAACCTATATGGATCAATCATTATTTTCATGATGATCCTACCATCGGGAGTAATTTATGAATTAACCACCAATGACACATACCTCAAATTTTCAACTCTTCAAAATATATGATATCATCTTGTTAATTCATTGGATAATTCATAGACACATTATACAATATGAATGGATAAATAACTTAAATTTTATTTCATTAATAAGTCAAGCTTACAAACTATGTCCTTAGAAAGATTATATGTGTCAGTCCAATTGGCTTCTAGGGCATATACATCTAACAATCTTTTACTTGTACTAAAATCAATTGGTCACAAATCTAAGTCTTACCTTCTCAAGATGGACTTCAATCTTTTGTTGACTCAACTACTTCATCAGTGGGTCAGTCACGTTGTCCATGGTGTCTACTCTCTGTGCCTCGATGTATTTCTTCTCGAAGTAATCACGGATCAAGTGGAATCATTGCTTGATGTGCTTGGACTTCTAATGAGACTCGGCTCCTTAGCAAGCGCAATGGCACCATTGTTGTCACAGTAGAGAGGAATGGCATCTAATAGCATCACATCCAATTCTGTAACAAATTTTTTGAATTAGAATGCCTCCTTCGCAGCTTTTGATGTGGTGATGTACTTTGCTTCTATGATAAAAGCCACTATGATAGGCTGTTTGAAATTCTTCCAGCTCACAGCATCACTATTGCATAAGAATACACTGCCTGATATTAATTTTCAATTATCAATGTCAGACATGGAGTTTAAATCAGTATATCTCTGCACCCTCAATTCTCTACCTTCGAAGATCAGGAACATATTCTTAATTTTTCTCAAGTACTTAAGGATGCATTTCACAGTACTTTTCATCTGGATTCGACTGATATCTACTCGTGACATTCAAGCATGGGCTATATCAAGTTGTGGACATAGCATGGCATACATGAGGCTCTCTATGGCCGAAGCATAAGGGATTTTGCTCATTCGTTCTATCTCTTTTGATGTGTTGGGGTACATTTTCTTGGAGATATGAATTCTATGCCTGAAGGGCACAAGTCATCTCTTGGAGTTTTTCATGCCGAACTTCTTCAGCATCTCTTCTATGTACATCCTCTGTGAAAGTTCTAGCATCCTTTTAGATCTATCTCTATAGACCTTAATTCTCAAAATAAAGGATGCTTTCTCAAGATTCTTCATGGAAAATTCTTTAGACAACTATAACTTGACTGACGTCAGCATGGGAACATCATTCCCAATTAGGAGTATGTCATCCATGTATAGTATGAGGAAAGTGACAGCACTCCTACTGACTTTTTTGAATACACATAGTTCCTCCTCGTTCTTGATGAAATCAAATGATTTGATGACATCATTGAAATGATTGTTTCAACTCCGAGATGCCTGCTTAAGTTTATAAATAGATCTTTATAGTTTGCAGACTTTGTGATCTCCATTATTGGAAGTGAAATCCAATAGCTACTCCATACATATTGCTTCCTCAAGATATCCATTCAAAAAAATAGTGAGAGTGCCATTGTCTTCTAAGTTTTATATGTGGATGATATACTCCTCATTGGAAATGATATCATAATGTTACAATCGGTCAAGACATGGTTATCAAGTAAATTTTCTATGAAGGATTTGAGCGAAGCATCTTATATACTAAAGAAAAAAAAACTATTTTTTCTCGAAAGGCCTAGGTTGCATCTAAAATTTTTTTTATTTATCTACATGATTAAGGATCAAATTCTTACCTGATTAGTAGTAAAACTAGAGATCAAATCTCTAATAATCTGATATAAACCTTCATGGAGGCCTGGATGTGCAGACCCTCTACTTCACATGCACGTCAAACGCCACAGAAAAGCGGATGAACTCCAATCCAATTACCTTCACAACTCAATCAATCAAAGGATGAGATGTGCTGGTGTGACACCTCACACCAATAGGTGGGATGCCCAAGATAAATCCACATCCAAGGGAAGAGGGACGGCAACAAGAGGAGAGGGCAAAAGGGAAGAAGGGACCTCTCTCTCTTCTCATGCCTCTCTCTCTCTTTCTCTCTTCTCTCGATCTGATTTGTTTGTGATGCATCTATAGGTAGAGACCCTCTCTATTTATAGATGATTTCAATGACCCAATAAGTATAGAAGTCCTAACTCAAATCTGATTTGAATCAGTCCAATACTCATGAAAGAAGGATTCCTATATGAGATAGATTTACCATCACATATGATAACCAATTTGCATCCACTCCCTCACCCACATGGGATGCTCCAAATAAGCAAAGCTCTAGGTGTTGGTTGGCCCATAATAGAGCAAAATCTCAGTGCAAGTGGGATACTCATATCTCATCAAAAATAGATTCGATTCGAATCCAATTCGAAGCTGGTTCGAAATAATTTTGAAAAGCTGTCAATCCCAAACTCTTTAAAATTTTTATACCAAGTCTAACTTAGATTTTAGACTTGATTAAGATTAATTAATTTAGATCTAATAAAAAATTAATCAGTATTTAAATTCAATCTTTCATATGCTCCATGGATCATAGATCAGAAACTATTTATCTCTGAGATCGAACCTGAACCTCATGTGTAGTGCAAGCTAGACATAGTCAACTCTTCAATCCCGTTTGATCCATAACTTAATTCTCAATCAAGCTAGCTTATATGTTCAAGCAAATCAAGTACTTTCAAATTGGATATATAAATATAAGCTAATTTTTTTATACTTTGTCTGACTTGTGTGAGTGACTCCATAGGTTCAAACACTAAGTCGGTAGCACAGGAACCAATTCCTGCACTAATTGAGATACCATCTACCAATAGTTTCCGACATCTAGATAGGTCAAATTATCGCAAAAGAATATTTCAGATCCCATACACATGGTTACCATATAATTCATCTTTTTGACCCTGAATGCTCTAGGGTGGTCTCAGGTTAACTGACAATCGGGATTGCTTCATCCGCATTGTATTTCAACCTTTCAAATCCATCTCATGAATTATCCTGGCCAAAGCTTTGCTAAATTAAAATATAGCAATACATCAACTCCAATAATTCAGAGGGGTCAATCTCATCTTGATCCACACACAGACTTCGCAAGCACTTGACTATACCCAGTAGCCTTTCGTCACTGCATTAGAAATCTAGATAGTCCGAAACCAAAGCATAGTGAGTTGCTTGCAAGTCACTATGGTGATCTCAGGTCTGAAGAACACTTATACCCATATGTTTCGCGAGCAGCTCTTGACAGTAGAATACTAAGTAGGTGAGTTACTTATTCAGTGATGATGTACCCCTATATCTCACCTGTATGCCATACTAGTATCACCACACTTTTTGGTTAAGAGCACAACCAACCCATATGGCACACAACGACCTTTACTCGATAAACGTCATCATCTTGTAATAACGTATCATTTGATCACGAACATGTTTAAGAACTATACGATAAATCTTCTCTTTAGCATAGTTCTAAAGACTTCATCACAGTACAAGAGTTCAAGAAAGATATAATTTTGTGATGAAAAATATTAGAATAACTTTTATTCAATAATCAATAATTCATATACATGGATAAACTCAATCGTCATACGATTGATTTTAGGATATAATTTTCAACAACTCCTACTTGGACTAAAGCCAATCGGAACAGTATCTTATACCCATCTTTCATTTGAAATCATCAAACTCTTTGATCCTAAGAGCTTTAGTGAAGGGGTCGACTAAGTTCTCCTTTCCATTGATCTTCTGAAGTTCGATGTCACATGGTTCATGATCTCTCACACCAGATGATAGCGGCGTAGAATATGTTGCAGCATCCAATAAAGCAATATATTTCATTTCGCATACAGAATCGACCACAGTATGTTGCTGAAAATTCTTCCAGCAAACAGTTCCTCCATTCAGAGTAAATATGTAGCCCAACATGCTTCTGCTATCATCACAATCTGACTGAAAATTAAAATCAGTATATCCCACAAGTTTTTGATCAGTGTCTCCATAGATAAACCATTGGTCTTTAGTATTTCTTAAATACTTAAGAATTGCTTTCACAATCTTTCAATGCTTCTCATCCAGATCAGACTGGTACCTACTTAATACTCCTAGTGAATAGGCCATATCCGACCTCATATATATTATAGTGTATATGATAGATTCCACTGTCGAAGTATATGGTATTCTACTCATACGCTCTCTCTCCTTAAGAGTTGTTAGACAATCTTTCTTGAAAAGAGTAATTTCATGGCCTATCGAAAGATAGCCTTTCTTGAAATTATCCATGTTGAATCGCTTCAACAGGGTATCGATGTACGTGGTTTGGGACAATCCAAGCAACCTTCTAGACCTATTCTTATAGATCTTCATCTCAAGGATATAGGATGCTTCTCCCAAGTCCTTCATGAAGAACTATGATGATAACCATAGCTTCACACTTTGCAAAGTCGGGATGTCATTTTCTAGTAATAGTATGTCATCCACATACAGCACAAAGAAGATGACTACAGAATCGATAGCCCACTTGTAGACGTAAGGCTCTTCTCCATTCCTAATGAAGCTATACGTTTTGATCATCTTATCAAAATATATGTTCCAACTCCTAGATGCCTGCTATAGTCCATAAATAGACCTTTTCAGCTTGCACACTTTCGACTCATCTGTGGATGTGAACCCTTCAGGTTGTATCATATACACCTCTTCTTCCAGCTCTTTATTAAGGAAAGTGATTTTGACATCCATCTGTCAGATCTCATAATCTAAGTATGCAGCGATAGCAAGCATAATCTGGATGGACTTGAGTATTGCCACAGGAGAGAATGTCTCGTCATAGTCAATACCATAATACTGATGATAACCCTTGGCAACTAGATAGATTTTATAGATCTCTACCTTCCTGTTCGCTCCTCTTTTTCTCTTGAAAATCTATTTACACCCTATAAATTTTATTCCTTCAGGCGGATCAACTAGTGTCCATACCCATTGATCTCGATGGACTCCATCTCAGATTTCATGGTCTCAAGCCATTTATGAGAGTCAGGCCTTTGCATGGCCTCCATATAGGTGATTGGATCTTCATCATTCTCATCAAGTTCGATGGGGTCACCATCCCAGATCAAAAAATTATAGTATTTATCTGGTTGATGCAGTACTCTATCGAATCTTCTTAATGATGCCTCACTGTCTCCAGATTCGATTCATCAATCAAATTCAATTCTATGTGTGTCGGTCCTTCCATCTCATGAACTTTATCAAGTTTAATTTTATAGGCATTAGCTCCTTTATCAAGAAACTTTTTTTTAAAAAAGACTATCCGACTGCTGACAAACACCTTTTGCTCTACAGCGAGGTAGAAGTAGTACCCTTTAATTTTTTTTGGATACCTTATGAACAAGCATCTGTCGGACTTCGATCCAAGCTTATCTATCTTTAAATGCTTGACATAACCTGGACACCCCCAGATCCTAAGGTGTGAGAGCATCGACTTACGCCCAGTCCATATCTCATATGGAGTTTTATCGACAGACTTGCTGGGCACCTTATTCAGAATTTAAAAGGTAGTTTCTAGAGTATATTCTCAAAAGAAGATTAGCAGGCTCACAAAGCCCATCATGGATCGGACCATGTCTAATAAGGTTCAATTTCTCCTCTTTGACATCCTGTTATGTTGTGGTGTTTCAGGAGGGGTCCACTGTGAGAGAATCTCATTCTCTTCCAGATATGTCGAGAACTCATTGGTGAGGTATTCACCTCCTCGATCTGACTGAAGGGTCCTAATACTCTTTTCAGTTTATTTTTTTACTTCAGCACAGAGTCGTTTGAACATTTCAAATGATTCTGACATATGCTTCATAAGATAGACATAACCATACCTCGATAGGTTGTCTGTAAATGTAATGTAGTAGTATTCTCCTCTGGCACTTATGTTCAAAGGCCTGCATACATCAGTATGTATTAGACCTAGGACATCGCTGGCTCTTTCACTTTTTCCTTTAAAAGGTGACTTAGTCTTCTTAAGAAGTAGACAGGACTCACAGGTAGGCAATGATTCACAATCATCTATCTCAAGGATATATTCCTTGTTCAACCTATCAATCCTGTTCTTGTTCACATGACTAAGTCTATAATGCCAAAGGTAGGATTCACTGACATTATCTAATGTAGGGTCCATACTGGGTGTGTACATTGAAGGAACCAGATCTAGGATTTCAGGGTTAGATCTTGAAACTTTTTCAAGATCAAGCAGCGGAAGACTAAAATAAATCAAAATTTATTTTTTAAAACTAGAAAATCCTTAGATCTAAGATTTTATTACATGATTATTATATAGTATTAAATTAAAAATTAAAATATATAGAGGATGAACTACATGTTGATCATATCAACATGTTTTTATACTACATCTAATGTATGTATTAAACAATAGATCAAATCTATTACTTTGCAAGTTAGATGTTCTAACCTTGTTGATCCGGGCTTGAAGATGATGTTCCAAACCACACACGTGTCCGGTCTCTAGGAGTCATCCACACGAGCCCTCGAATCTCGACCAGAAGTCCTACTTCAGAAAATCAGCATAGTATACTAGTACTGCGCTGATCCTTCTTCGATGGTTGATCAGGTGCCTCCTTCTTCTTGATTTGGGCTCTTCCAAAGATGAAAAGTAGGAGGAAGAGTTTTAGATCTAAGTCACTCTTAGAAAACTCAAGATGGAGGAAGGAAAGAGATGAAACTAACAACCCTAGAAGAAGACCCTCTTCTTCTTCTCTTTACTCTCTCCTAGATACCCTATCTTGTGTCTATTATATCTCCATGACCCAAAGGTCTTTCTCTCTTATTTTTGGATTACCCAAATGTCTCTTAAATCTCTATATTTTATAAAAATTTCATGAAGAAACTCATTTTATAGAGAGAGATATGATAGAGTCCTTGTCTAGGTCAAATATCTAGTCAAGGCTTATCAAAACATGGCAAGATAAGGGGTGTCCAACTCTTGGGTGCCTCCTCCTTATTTTCATGCATGGACCACCAGCAAAGGATACACATTGTGTGCCCTAAAAGTCATAAAAATCCTAAAAAAATCTGGATAAATTCAATGCAAAAAGGAAAGAGTTTTGGATTTCTAATACTCTATCTCATAGAATTTGAAATTCAAACTTATTCCTACTTTGATTTGATCCACAACCACTTTCCATGTATGAAAGAAGAGAGGAAACCTTTTGGATGTGAGAAAGACCTGGGAGAGAGCTTTTATCGCACAAAATAAGAGGGGATTGGCGTGGAATAAGAGAGAGGGCATGGGGGGGCTTATGTGATGCAAGGTGGAATCCTAGTCTTACTAGGATTCTATCTTATGACTCGTTTTAATTTGGTTTCTCAAATCAAATCAAACAAAAATTAGATCAATCAAATTAAAATAGGTCTTAACCTAATTAAGAATCTAATTTAATCAGATTAAATTATATTTAAATTTGATATAATTTTTTAATCAAATTAAAAATTAGGTTGATCCAAGTCCTAATTGAACTAGGACTAGTTTTTTTCTTGCACTTGGCTTATCCAATAAACCAATTGGACTTGATCCAATCAAGTCTAAACTAAATCTAATTAAATTATATTCAATTAGACTTAATCTCAGCCTATTGGTTTAATCAAATTAAGCCAATTAGCAATCAAATTGCTAATCGATCCTCCTGCAATACTTGTACTAGGTTAAATGTCAATCGTATTGATCATTTAACCCTAGAATGATTCTTAATCGTTGATCAACCATCCGATCAGATCATGAACTCTAATGTGTATGACCTCATAGGTCTAAACCTAAGCTGATAGTATAGAAATAAATTTTTGTACCAATCGAAGTGACCATCTAGCAATGGTACCCGATGATCGGATAGGTCGAATGTGTAGAACACATCCTTAGAACCCATGCGGATATAGTTTTCATATAATTCATCTCCTTGACCAAAATGATCATAGGATACCTCAGAGTTCAACTGTCAACTCTGATCAGGTTGTCCACATTGTATTTCAAAATATCAAATCCATCTGATGGATTACCCTGGCCAAGGTTTTGCTAAACTGAAATACAGTGACTCATTCTTCTCCAACTCTTGGAGTGGTCAATCCCATCTCGATCACACTTTGATTTTACAAGTACTTGACTATACTCAGAAGCCTTCCATCACTGAATTAAAAATTCAGTTACTCCAGTACCAAAGCACAGTGAGTTGCTTGCAAGTCACTGAGGTGATCTCAGGTCTAAGAGACACTTATACCTATATCCCATCAGAGACATTCTCGATAGCAAAATACTCTGGAGTTGGTCACGTTCAATGATGATGTATCCTTACATCTCACCTGTATGCCATACCAGTGTCTCCACACTCTTTGGTTAAGAGGACAACCAACCCATATGGCCTACAGCGACCTATGCTCGATAGAAGCTGTCGTCCTTATTAACAGTCTATCATTTGGTCGTGAACAGTTTTAAAAACTAATCGATAAATCCTCTCTTTATCGACTCTAAATAGTCCTAAAGACTTCATCATAACAACGGAGTTCATTAGAAGATGAAAGCTTATGATGAAAATACCAAATATATTTTATTTATTAATAAATCAATTACCATACAAGATTGCTCAACCGTCAGCAAGCTGACGATTGATTTTTGGGATACATTTTCCAACAACTCCCACTTGTCTAAAAGCCACTCGACATAGTATCTAATACCCATCTTCGACTTGTGGTTGTCGAACTCCTTTATCGTCAGGGCTTTAGTGAAGGGGTCGACCAGATTCTCCTTTCCGTCGATCTTCTGAAGATTGACATCACCTCGATCCACGATCTCCCAGACCAAGTGGAAGCGGCACAAAATTTACTTCATCCACTGGTGTGCTTTGGGTTCCTTCACCTGAGCTATGGCACCAGTGCTGTCGTAGTAGAGCAAGACCAAACCATCAAGGAAGGATGCTACTCCAAGCTCGATGATGAATTTTCTCAGCCACACAGCTTCCTTCGCGGCATCCGATGCTGTGATGTACTCCACCTCACAAACAGAGTCTGCCACAGTATGCTGCTTGAAACTCTTCCAGCAGATAGCTCCACCATTCAGAGTAAAGATATAACCTGACACGCTTCTACTGTCATCATGGTCAGATTGAAAGTTGGAGTCGGTGAACCCCACAAGTTTCAGATCTGACTCACCATAAACCAACCATTGGTCCTTAGTATTTCTCAAATACTTAAGGATGGCTTTAACCACTTTTCAGTGATTTTCTCTAGGATCAGATTGGTATCTACTCACTACTCCTAGTGAGTATGCAACATCTGGTCTTGTACATGTTATGGCGTACATGATAGATCCCATGGCCGAAGCATATGGGACTCTACTCATATGCTCTCTCTCTCTCTTCAGGAGTTATCGGACAATCCTTCTTAGAGAGAAAATTTCATGGCCTATCGGTAGATGCCCTTCTTGGAATTCTCCATGCTGAACCTCTTCAGCATAGTGTCTATGTACGTGGACTGGGATAATCCAAGCATTTTTTTAGATCTATCTCTATAGATCTTCATCCCAAGGATGTAGGATGCTTCACCCAAGTCCTTCATGGAGAACTGCGATGACAACCAAATTTTTATTTTCTGTAGTGTGGGGATGTCATTTCTGATTAAGAGAATGTCATCCATATACCAGACAAAGAATACCACAACTGGATCATTTGCCTATTTATAGATGCAGGGCTCTTCTCCATTCTTAACGAAGCCATACGTTTTGATCACCTTATCAAAATGCATGTTCCAACTATGAGAAGCTTGCTTCAATCCATAAATGGATCTCTGAAGCTTGCACACCTTGGACTCATCTGTGGATGTAAATTCCTCAGGTTGTATCATATATACCTCTTCGATTAGCTCTCTATTCAGAAAAGCTGTCTTTATATCTATTTGCCAGATCTCGTAATCTAGATGGACAGCTATTGCAAGCATTATCCGAATGGATTTGAGCATTACCATAGAGAAAAATGTCTTGTCATAGTCAATACCATAACATTGATGATATCCCTTGGCAACCAGACGGGCTTTATAGGTCTCCACCTTTCCATCTGCGCCCCTTTTCCTTTTGAACACCCATTTACACCCAATGGGCTTAATCCCTTCAGGTGGGTCAACCAATGTCCATACATCATTGACCTTCATGGACTCCATTTTGGATTTCATGGTTTCAAGCCATTTCTCAGAATCAGATCTCAGCATTGCATCCATATAGGTGATTGGATCCTCATCGTTCTCATCGAGTTCGATGGGATCACCGTCCCAGACCAAGAAATCGTAGTATCTATCCGACTGATGCGGTACTCTATTGGATCGTCTTAATGATGCAGGTACATTGGGCTTCAGATCTGATCTAATCAAATCTGACTCAGGTTCAACTATTGGTGTTAGTCCTTCTACCTGTTGAACTTCATCAAGCTCAACCTTAGAGGCAACGGTTCCTTCACCAAGGAATTCTTTTTCTAAAAAGATTGCCTTAAGGCTGACGAACACTTTTTGTTCATCAGCATGGTAGAAAAAATATCCTTTAGTCTCTTTGGGGGACCCTATGAATGTGCATTTGTCAGACCTAGATCCAAGTTTGTCTGTGACTAATCGTTTGACATAGGTCGAGCACTCCCAAACCCTAAGGTGTGAAAGTGCTGGCTTATGTCCTGTCCATATCTCATATGGAGTCTTAATTACAGACTTACTTGGAACTCTATTTAACAGATAATAGGCCGATTCGAGTGCATATCTCCAGAAGGATATCGGCAAGCTGGCAAAAATCATCATGGATCGGACCATGACTAACAGAGTCCGATTTCTCCTTTCAGACACACCATTATGCTATGGTGTTCCTAGAGGAGTCCATTGAGAGAGAATTCCATTCTCTCCTAGATTTGTGAGAAACTCACTAGAAAGATATTCTCCTCCTCGATCAGATCGAAGAGTTTTAATATTCTTTCCAGTTTGTTTTTCTACTTCACTTCAGAATCGTTTGAACATTTCAAATGAATCTGACTTATGTTTCATCAGATAGACATATCCATATCTGGATAAATCATCCGTGAAAATTATGAAGTAGAAATATCCACCTCTAGCACTTGTCCTCATGAGCCAGCATACATCAGTATGTACTAGGCCCAAGAGCTCAGTAGCACTCTCACCTTTTCTAGTAAAAGGTGACTTGGTCATTTTACCAAGAAGACAGGACTCACAGGTAGGAAGTGATTCACAATCACTAACTTCGAGGATTTCCTCTTGTGTCAACCTGTTTATTCCGTTCTTGTTTATATGACCTAGCCTACGGTGCCATAAGTAGATATCTGACATACTATCTGTTGGGTATAAAATACCCTCAGCCAAAGTTCTTAACAGGATTGACCCTCGCAAGACTCCTCCAGCTTTCGACTGCTGATGGCAAACTCCCATTGCACCGCCCGGACTCCTACGGGAGCCGGACTCCGCCCATGACTCCAACTAAAAGTAGACTCCGCCCGGACTCCTACAGGAGCCGGGCTCCGTCCCCAACTTCAACTGCTGGTAAGTTTCGCCCGGACTCCTACGGGAGCCGGACTTCACCCCTGACTTTAATTGCAGGAAGACCTCGCCCGGACTCCTACGGGAGTCGGACTCCGCCCACGACTCCAACTGCAAGTAGACTCCACCCGGACTCCTACGGGAGCCGGGCTCCATCCCCAACTTCAACTGCTGGTAAGTTTCGTCTGGACTCCTACAGGAGCCGGACTTCACCCCTGACTTTAATTGCAGGAAGACTCCGTCCGGACTCCTACGGGAGCCGGGCCTCGTCCCCGACTCCGATGCAGGCAGACCTCGCCCGGACTCCTATGGGAGCCGGACTTCGCCCGGACTCCTATGGGAGCCGGACTCCGCCCATGACTCCAACTGCAAGTAGACTCCACCCGAACTCCTACGGGAGCTGAGCTCCATCCCCAACTTCAACTGCTGGTAAGTTTCGTCCGGACTCCTACGGGAGCCAAACTTCGCCCCTGACTTTAGTTGCAGGAAGACTCCGTCCGGACTCCTACGGGAGCCGGGCCTCATCCCCGACTCCGGCTGCAGGCAGACCTCGCCCGGACTCCTACGGGAGCCGGACTCCGCCCATGACTCCAATTGCACGTAGACCCCACCCGGACTCTTACGGGAGTCGGGCTCCGTCCCCGACTTTAACTGCTGGTAAGTTTCGTCCGGACTCCTACGAGAACCAGACTTCGCCCCTGACTTTAATTGCAGGAAGACTCCGCCCAGACTCCTACGGGAGTCGGCCTCGTCTCCAACTCCAGTTGCGGGAAGACTCTGTCTGAACTCTCACGGGAGCCGGACCTCATCCCCGACTTCGACTGAAGGAAGACTTCGTCTGGACTCCTACGGGAGCCAGACTCCGGGCTCCTCTCAGACGGGTAGCTAACCACCTCTCTCCGCCAGACACTCTAGCCGAACTTTAGCTGACAGGCCTGCACTCCCTGGCGCACCGCAGCAACGGCCACGATCCTGCTCCACTTCCTGCGATGGATTCTGCGCGGCCCCATCACTCCTTGGCGGGCCGCAGTAACAGCCACAACTCTGCTCCACTTCTTGTGATGGATTCCGCACAGCTCCATTACTCCCTGGCAGACTGCAATGATGCCCCCGATCCTGCTCCACTTCCTGCGATGGATACCGCACGATTCTTCCATCCTCTGGCAAGTCACGATAACAGACACCGTTCCACTCCCCGTGACAGACTCCACGTGGCATGTCCTGGTGGTAGCCACGATTCCACTCCACTACTCTTCGCAACAAACTCCTCCTGACTCTGGGCAGCCCACTGCCAGACGGTTACAGACATCTCTATCAGTCTGTTGCTCCCTCCGCCTATAAAAGGGGGACCCCAGATATGTTATTCTCTAAGCTCTATTTTCTATCCCAAAACTCTGCTGAAATTTCTGTTCGAGTACTCCATTCTTGTTGAGGCAGAGAACTGACTTGAGCATCGGAGGGTCTTACCGGAGCAACCCCACCTCCAGTTTAGACTTCTTTTGTAGGTCCCGGTGGCGACCGCAACTCCCTTGACTCCAGCTTCTCCGGCGCAGGCGTATTTTTGCACCAACAGGATTGACGCTAGAGGAAGGGGCCTGTGTCTTTGCAGTACCCTTATTCTCAAAGGAGCGCTCAACGGGACCACCTCTGGTCATCTTCTCCGACATCCACTCCTCCTTCCCCTACTTGGTCTTCGCCCGATGCCTCCCCACAGAGCATCCACACGGCGATCCACGGCCTCCACAGCCAGATCCTAGGCTCCGACCTCACCTCCGATCTCCCAGCCTCTACCCCCTCCTTCGGTAGCAGCGGTTGGTGCGGAGCAATTCGACCTGCTGGTGCAGCAGATCAGAGGCCTCACTGAAGCCGTGCAGGCCATGCAACAGCAGCAGCAGCCGCAGGCATCAGTGCGACCGAAAAGAGCATCGCCAGAACTCCAAAATCCGATGGTGGGACGGACCACTTGGGCCAGCCGCCCAGTCTTTCCCGGAAAGATGAATCCAAGGGTGGAAAGCCCCCAATCAGACCATGACTCCATCCCCAGAAGATCTCTACCTCCGTCCTGCCAGAGGACACTCGAGACCCGTAGTCGAGAGGACTTCCTGGACCGGAGGCTTCAGGAGATGAACCGGCGGATCGAAAAACTCCACCACGCTCCCCCCGTTTATGGTGAGGACATTTGTACTGACCCCCCCTTTTCTCAAATGATCATGCAGGAGCCAATCCCGCCAAACTTTAAGCTCCCTCAATTTGAAAGCTACGACGGGACTTCGAATCCGGTTGACCACCTGGAGGCCTTCCGGACAATGATGCTGCTTCATTGCCGCCCGACGCCATTCTATGCCGAGCCTTCCCATCCACTTTGAAGGGAGCAGTGAGAAACTGGTACTCGACACTGAAGCCAGGTACCATCTTTTCCTTCGATCAGATGAGCAACCAATTTGTGGCTCATTTTGTCAACAGCCGGTACCCCCGGAAGGGTTCGGAGTCCCTCAACATCAAGCAGAGGGAGGGGGAATCCATTCGGACCTACATCAACCGTTTCAATGTCATCATGCTGGAGGTCTGGAACTTGGACCAGTCGGTAGCAATGGCCACTCTAAAGGGCGGCCTTCAGAAGAACGACCTTTTGTTCTCCCTGGAGAAGAAGTACCCGAGGGATTTTGCTGACCTGTTGGCTCGGGCCGAAGGGTATGCCCGAGCGGAAGAAGCCTTCAAGATGAAGGATGAGGAGACCGTGAGAGAGCGGCAGGCGGGAGACTCGAGTAAGCCCACAGTCGAAAAAGGGGTGAGAGAAGCTCGGCCCCATTCTCGAACTCCTCCCGGGCACAAGCACGCCCAGACTCCTCCGCGAGCGCATAGGCAGGGAAGCCCGAAACGTCGAGCTCGATGGGGCTCTCCCCCAGGAAGGTTCCGCAACTATGCCCCCCTCAATGCATCGAAAGCCCAGGTACTGATGGAGGTCAAAGAGCAGCTCCCTAGGCCAGAGAGGATGCGCACGCACCCCGAGAAGTGCAATCCTAACAAGTTTTGCCTCTACCATCGCGACCACAGCCACGACACGGAGGAATGCATCCAGCTTCGAGATGAGATCGAGGAGCTCATCCGACGAGGTCGACTCGATAGGTTCATTCGGTTCCGGCTTGACGGTAGAGAGGATCGGCCAAAGGCCCTGCCACCACCTGAACCATCGAGGAGGGAAGAGCAGTCCGGAGATCAGCCTCCAATTGGGACCATCAACTCCGTCACCAGAGGACCTCAAGGAGGAGCAGACCTTCCACGACCATGGGACTTGAAAAACCTGTAAATGTATTACTAACGACTTTGCTTTGAATTAAAATTCTTTTTGACTTTGCATGGGCTTGTCACGACTGGGGATAACCCCTTCAAACAATTAAAACAAGGTCATGTTAGGAACAGGAGGAGAACTTCATCCTAACATAAATAAAATGAAAGTCTGATTATTTTAAGATCGGATTGGGGGAGAGACCCATAAAACGGCCCTTAGGTGCCCCCATGACTATGTTAGGAACAAGAGGAGAACCTCATCCTAACATAAATAAAATGAAAGTCTGATTATTTTAAGGTCGGATGAGAGAAGAGGCCCTACAACGCCCTAATGTGCCCCCACAGCCATGTTAGGAACAGGAGGAGAACCTCATCCTAACATGAGCAAAGTCAAAGGCCCGATTCTTTTAGACCGGATGGGGGGAGAGGCCTTACAATGCCCTAATATGCCCCCACAGCCATGTTAGGAACAGGAGGAGAACCTCATCCTAACATGAGCAAAGTCAAAGGCCCGGTTCTTTTAGATCAGATGGGGGGAGAGGCCCTACAATACCCTAATGTGCCCCCACAGCCATGTTAGGAACAGGAGGAGAACCTCGTCCTAACATGAGCAAAGTCGAAGGCCCGGTTCTTCTAGATCGGATGGGGGGAGAGGCCCTTGCAATGACCCTTATGTGCCCCCACAGCCCCGTTGGGAACAGGAGGAGAACCTCGTCCTAACCTGAGCTGAGATCGACTACGTCAGGAACAGAAGGAGAACCTCATCCTGACGGTGACAAAAATCCGACTGCCCAACAAGATCGGATGAAGGGGAAAGGCCCCTCAGCGGCATCTTTACACTTCTACGCAACCTCGCAAAAAGCAAGGGGAGGACCCTCACTCCGAAAAGAGGAGGGAAATTAAAAAGGAAAGCGACGAACTACATCGACAACAGATGAAAGACAAACTATGCCAAAGACATAGGGGACCTCGTCTCCACAAAGATGGGAGTTCCTACCGGACACCCCTAGTCCTCAGGAGGGCTCTCGACACAGGTCAAGAAAATAATGACTCTTTTGAGGTAATGTGAAGTTCGGACCATCGAGCTCGAGCCTACGGCCATGGACGACAAGAAAAGCAAATCAGCGTGGCGATGACTGGGCACCTCCAAACGACATCGACGTCGAACAAGTCAAAAGACAAGAGATGGTCGGTGGATGATAATTTAATACAATACATGGATGAGGTAACACAAAATCTTCTTTTCATTTCATTCACAAAATATATACTACAAAGGCCAGAAGGCTAAAGGAACAAAAACAAAACAATAAAAACAACAACGACAGCAACGGCGATGACAAACAGACGAGCGACAAAAGAAGACACTTAGAGGAACAAGAGACAAAAAGAGCCCTAAGGGGACCCGGCTTCCTCCGACCTCGGACTTTCGGCTTCGACCCTCATCAGGGAACCCCTTAAACATTCGACTTCTGCTTCCAATTCCCTCTCTCTCATTAATATCTCCATGTATCTTCGATGAAATCGCTGGCTTTCATTCTCTGCCTCTCGATACCTTTTTCTCAGGACCTCGGATTCCGCCTCCACATCCTTGACGGCCTACTGCTCGCACACCAGCTAGATCTTCAATTACTGTAGCTCGGCCTTCCCCTCCCCAAGAGCGACGGATAGTTCTTCTACGGTCCTCCTCAGGGATTGGAGTTCGTCGGAATCCCGAGCGGAAGTAGATTAAGCCCCCTCAGCTAGCTGCCTTCGAAGGTGGGCCACCTCGTCAGTCGCCATCCTGAGCCTCCCTTTGTACTCGTCCACCTGCTTGCGCTAGCCGGCCCGCTACGCATCATAGCTGCCTCGGCATCCTGGAGCAGGAGGTCGGAGACCTTCTTCGACCACTCCCGATCGCTGTCGGCCTGAGTCAAAAGCCGGGATGAACTTCCCTCCAGCTGGCCAATCCTCTCTTGGGCAGCCGACAGCTCCACCCTGAGAGAACTGATCTTGGCGGCTTGAGCCCAAATTTGATCGCTGGCGCACTTCTTGTGTTCCTCAAGCTCCTTCTCAAAGTTCTCCTTCCTCTGACTGTACTCCATGATCCCCTTCACGTAGAGATTTCGAAAGTGGGTGGCCTCTGCAGTGGCTTCAGAGTGACTCTCCCTCAACCTGCGAAGCTCGCCTTCCATCTTCTTCGACCTTTTTGTTAAATGAAGGACTTCCTTCTTCAGCCACTCGATTGTAGACTTCAGCGGAATGCCCTGTGGTAGGGGAAGTGCTTCGGTAGGACACTGCCATCGGGAGACAAAAGCATCAAGGTGCGCCTCATTACAGAAAGAAAAACAAAAAAGGAGGAAGAAAATAAGAGAAAAGAAAAGATGGAATACTTGTGGGATCCTAGGGGCTCAAGCCGATGTTGAACAAAAATTGCTCCTTCAGAAGGTTGGGAAGGGAAGGAGCGGAATAGTCGAGAAGCTTCCGGGTGGCCTGAAGGTCGTCCTCCCCCAGGCTGGGAGCCCGACGGACAGAGTCCCCCAGAGAGCCCCAAGGGGGCAGTCCAAGCCTCAAGGTCGGGCAGTGGACGAAGAGGTACTTCCCCTTCCAGTTGTGGATTGAAGAGGGAGCACCTTTCAGTAACCCCTTCTTGCCAAACTGGGGGGAGAAATACCACCAGTCCTTCGTCGAAGGGTGACGCTTGAAGGTGTAAAAATGCCTAAATAAAGAAAGGGATGGTTGAACTTTGACTACATGGAAAAGGGAGAGAAACCCTATCAAAAACCTAAAGGAATTCAAACCAACTGAAGCTAAAGAGATATCTAAGAAGCAGAAAAGGGCGACGACAAAGGGCGAAAGCAAAAGCCGGAGTCCGACACGGAAGGCCTCCTGATACAGGCAGAAATGATCGGGTGGGGGAGTGCTAGCCCGATCGGAGGGGCCAGGAAGCTCCAGGTCGTACTCCGGAGAAACTCCATACTGAACCCTTATCAGTAGGAGTTCATCCGGAGTCAGGGAGCAGGGAATGGCACCCGACGCAAAAATTGGATGAAGCCCAGCCTTAGATGTGGGTTCATCTACAGAGTGGGGGTCCTGGGGGGCTGAGGCGGAAGAATTCCCGGAACCGCTGGAAGTGGAGATGCTGGAAGACATTTTGAATGATTTCAAACGAAGGCCCTAAAGAACCCAGAGAAATCAGGCGGGACAAGGGATGAGAGGTTGCGGAAGACCAGATCAGAGGAATGCGACAGAAGAAAATGGAAGAGAAGAGGCCCTTAAATGGCAAGAAGAAAGACGAAGGTTTCGGGACTAACCTAGATCGCTCTGAAGGATGCAGAGGGGCGAGGACAGGGACGACTCGAAGGATGCCTAGGGCCAAGGAAGACGCCAAGGAGGGTCAGGGCTCTCGAAGAAAAGGCGAACATCGATAGAATTTTTAGGTGGAATAGGGCCCCTAAAGGCAGAAGGATGGGTTTAAATAGACCCTGGGATCCGACGCCATAATGATCGCGAATCCCCCCAGGCCGACCCGCGCTCGACACGTGTCCCACTCACCACAGCAGGCGGCTAAAAGCGGCTAACAGCTGACAGAGCCATTACTGCACCGTGCCTGGGCCAGCGTACCAGCGAGAATTTCGAAAGGTCCCTTCGAATCACCCCGATTCGAAAAGACTCCAGCACGCGCGCATTTAATGCCAAAATATCTGGGGGGTGATCGTGCACAGGATTCAAGGGGACAACTTTGGCTGCAAAAATTTTTCTGTACTTCCTTCATTCAAAATTCGAACTCGAAAGTAGGGAGACTGGTGTTGGGTATAAAATACCCTCAGTCGAAGTTCTTAACAGGATTGACCCTCGCAAGACTCCTCTGGCTTTCGGCTGCTGATGGCGAACTCCCATTGCACCGCCCGGACTCCTACGGGAGCCGGACTCCGCCCACGACTCCAACTGAAAGTAGACTCCGCCCGGACTCCTATGGGAGCCGGGCTTCGTCCCCAACTTCAACTGCTGGTAAGTTTCGCCTGGACTCCTACGGGAGCCGGATTTCACCCCTGACTTTAATTGCAGGAAGACCTCGCCCGGACTCCTACGGGAGCCGGACTCCACCCATGACTCCAACTACAAGTAGACTCCACCCGGACTCTTACAGGAGCCGGGCTCCGTCCCCAACTTCAACTACTGGAAAGTTTCGTCTAGACTCCTACGGGAGCCAGACTTCGCCCCTGACTTTAATTGCAGGAAGACTCCATCCAGACTCCTACGGGAGCCAGGCCTCATCTCCGACTCTGGCTGCAGGTAGACCTCGCCCGGACTCCTACGGGAGACGGACTTCGCCCGGACTCCTACGGGAGCCGGACTCCGCCCACGACTCCAACTGTAAGTAGACTCCGCCCGGACTCCTACGGGAGCCGGGCTCCGTCTCCAACTTCAACTGCTGGTAAGTTTCGTCCGGACTCCTACGGGAGCCAGACTTCGCCCCTGACTTTAATTGCAGGAAGACTCCGCCCGGACTCCTACGGGAGCCGGGCCTCATCCCCGACTCTGGCTGTAGGCAGACCTCGCCCGGACTCCTACGGGAGCCGGACTTCACCCGGACTCCTACGGGAGCCGGACTCCGTCCATGACTCCAATTGCATGTAGACCCCGCCCGGACTCTTACGGGAGCCGGGCTCCATCCCCGACTTTAACTGCTGGTAAGTTTCGTCCGGACTCCTATGGGAGCCAGACTTCGCCCCTGACTTTAATTGCAGGAAGACTCCGCCCGGACTCCTACGGGAGTTGGGCCTCGTCTCCAACTCCGACTGCGGGAAGACTCCGTCTGGACTCTCACAGGAGTCGGATCTCATCCTCGACTTTGACTGAAGGAAGACTTCGTCCGGACTCCTACGGGAGCCAGACTCTAGGCTCCTCTCAGACGGATAGCTAACCACCTCTCTCCACCAGACACTCCAGCCGAACTTCAACCGACAGGCCTGCACTCGCTGGCGCACCGCAGCAACGGCCACGATCCTGCTCCACTTCCTGCGATGGATTCCGTGCAGCCCCATCACTCCCTGGTGGGCCGCAGTAACGGCCACGACTCTGCTCCACTTCCTGTGATGAATTCCATGCGGCTCCATTACTCCCTGGCAGACCGCAATGATGCCCACGATCCTGCTCCACTTCCTGCGATGGATACCATGCGATTCTTCCATCCTCTGGCAAGTCACGACAACGGACGCCGCTCCACTCCCCGCGACAGACTCCACGTGGCATGTCCCAGTGGTAGCCACGATTTCACTCCACTACTCTTCGCAATAAACTCCTCCTGACTCTGGGCAGCCCACTGCCAGACGGTTACAGACATCGCTATCAGTCTGTTGCTCCCTCCGCCTATAAAAGGGGGACCCCAGATACGTTATTCTCTAAGCTCTATTTTCTATTCTAAAACTCTGCTAAAATTTCTGTTCGAGCACTCCATTCTTGTTGAGGCAAAGAACTGACTTGAGTGTCGGAGGGTCTTGCCGGAGCAACCCCACCTCCGGTTTAGACTTCTTTTGCAGGTCCCGATGGCGACCGTGACTCCCTCGACTCCAGCTTCTCCGGCACAATCAGATTTTTGCACCAACACTATCTAATCTAGGGTACTTGCCAGTTGAATAGACTACATTAACAGGTTGTGATAACATATGCACACCATTGTTCAAATGTCCACAAAAAATAGTAACGTCATTCATAATGATATTACAAACTTGTTTCTTTATTAAAATTTAATAATCATTTTTGGCCAAAAGGCCTACAGAAATGACATTTAAAAAAAAATTGAGATAGAAATGACAATCATTAAGAACAACGATATGGGATTCAAATATAAGTTTCAAGATTCCTAATGCTAGAACTGGAACTGGTCTTCCATCTCCAACATTCAAGGGCCTCTCGCCTTGCTCGAATCTCCTACTGACTTGCAACCCCTGCAACGAATTGCAAATATGGTAAGGGCTACCGATATCCAATACCCAGTCAGTTATATTACAAATAGAGAAATTACAAGGAGTTATCATATAAATACCTTGCCCAGCAACAACTTGCTGCTTTCTCTGTCTGTTCGGGTCCAGAGAGACAATGTACTGGGGATAGTTTCTCTTCCAGTGCCCCCGCTTCTTGCAAAAGAAGCATTCAGCTTGACTCTTATCGGGCTTGATCTTTTTGGTCTGGCCCTGTACTGATGTCCCAGCCTGAACTTGCACCTTTTTCACTTTCTTCTTCTTGTTCTTCTTTCCTTTCTTAAAAGGTCGAGAACCAGAAGACGAACCTCCCACTAAGTTCACCGACTCCTTGTGGAGTTGGTGATCCTTCTCAAAGTTCTGAAGCAACCCCAGTAATCCGTGGTAGTTTACTTCAGGCTTTGTCATTCTATAATGATTGAGGAATGGGAGATAAAACTTGGGCAACGAGTTTAGTATTGCATCTTTCTCAAGCTGCACATGCAAGGGAAAGTCGAGCTTGCTCAATCATTCCATCAGCTCGATCATGTACAATACATGATCAGTGATAGGGGCACTATCCCGTATTTTGGCGTTGAAGATGGCCTAACTAGTCTTGTGCCTCTCCACATCATCGGGTGTGCCAAAGACATCCTCCAACACTTGAAGCATATCCTTTGGTTGAGCTGTCTCGAATCTGCGACTGAACTCGTCGCTCATGGCAGCCAGCATAATACAGCATACCGTGGTCCGGTCACTGAGCCACTTTTGGTAAGTGTCTCTGACTGTTCCACGTGCATTGACAGCTGGCTCCTCAGGTGCAGGATCCATTATCATATATAGGATCCGTTCATGCTCCAGGACTATCTTCAACTTTTGGTACCAGCTACCGAAGTTGGGTACCACCAACTTATCATTATCTAACAATGATCGGAGTGATAGGGAAGTGGCCATATCTGCACAAAAAAAAGTCATAACCTAATTAGTAATTCATTCATTAAACTTAAAGATTTGGACTTTAATCAAAAGATTTCTTCCACTATTTTATTCGAATTGATAGCCTCTACCACCAATTCGAGAAATTATCCTAATTTCTTAGTGGGTACTAGAATCCACTTAGACTGCACACAAGCCCAACTTTGGTTGGCCAACCCATGTACATCTAAGGGTAGGTTCATAACAAATTATTTCTCTAAATAATTTTTAGTAATTTTAATTTTGCCCCAGAAACCTAATCAGTAGGCTTTGGTCTGCACTGTAAGGATCCGGTTAGGTCCAACCATTAACATGACCATACTTGGTGCATCTAACCAACGAATGATTAAGCCCAACTTTGGTTGGCTCACCTAATCACCATTAGAGAGACACTTCCAAGTCATCATATGATGAATGATAATTTCATTAGTCAACAAGCATCAGGCCTTTGGGTCTGCAATGATTATTGAGTTAATGGACTCATTATCAAACACCTTAATGGAAGGCTATGACTCAGTTATCTCCATAACTTTGTCATTTTAAGGATCTCATAATTTTAGAAGATTTAAATAATTTAGAAGTTGAGGTCATATGAACTAGCTTATCATGATTTTCCCACTGGCTTCACCAAGTCAGCTTAAGGGAGACCATTAAAAGGACTGGTCTAGGAGCACCTAAATCAGTCACACTGATTTACCTAGCTGACATGGGTCAGCTCGAATAGTCAAGTGATCCGATCAAAACATAATTTCACCAAGAGGTCAGGTAAGTTCGATCAGTGGGAGGGTCGGCCAAAGCTTGCCTTAGACACCATCAAAAATAGCCAGGTAAGCAGGCTCCCAATTAAAAACCACCGGTCTGGTTTACGTTAGACACCAACTGGTTTAATTAGTTTCGATTAGATCAACCTAACAGTTCATTCTAGACTGCTTAGCCAAGAATCAAGTCCATTTGGTTCTCGTTAAAGACATGGACTTGACCAACTACAACTATTGTAATTGATCTACAGAATCCTTGACCTAATCTAAGACAACAATTGATTAGATTTAGTCAATTCTCTAATTAAGTCCATCTTTAATCTAACCATAGGTCTAACCCAATTAATGGATCTAATTCCCACTAACCCATTAACCCAATGTGTTATGGTTTGTATCTTAGGTTCTTCAATTCACAATCCTAGAACCTAATCAAATAACTTCTTAATTCTTAATTAAGTTTTGGGCTGAGGGTTGGGTTTGACTTTTCGAAAATAATTTTTATATTTATAAAATAATTTTTGTAAAATAATTTTACAATATAATTCTACCAACCATATTGCATGTTTGATTCATAATCAAGATGCAAGTGAAATAAACATGAAACTACTTTAGATCTAATCTAAACAGGTTCATGTAATTGAAACAATTTTAACTTTAAACAACTTCTTTGCACAAAAATTATTAACAAAGAAATTTTATTTTAGATTTAAACACCTTTTAAATCTAATAAATCATAAATTTAATCTAGATCATATCTAACAAATTTATGATTAAAGATAGATCTACACGAACTAGGACAACCTTTGCACTGTAAGGGGTAAACCTTACAGCAGGACAACCTTGCAGTTCGTGATTGATCTAAAATTTTAATTTTAAATTTAATAATTAGATTATAAATTAGATTTAATCTAAAAAATAATTTAAGCATGTATAAATAATCATGTAATAAACAACCTAGGCTCTGATACCAATTGAAGGAACTAGATCTAGGGTTTCAGGGTTAGATCTTGAAACTTTTTCAAGATCAGACAGCGAAAGACTAAAATAAATCAAAATTTATTTTTTAAAATCTGAAAATCTCTAGATCTAAAATTCTATTATATGATTATTACATAGTATTAAATCAAAAATTAAAATATATAGAGGATGAACTACATGTTGATCATATCAACATGTTTCTATACTACATCTAATGTATGTATCAAACAATAGATCAGATCTATTACCTTGCAAGTTAGACATTCTAACCTTGCTGATCTGGGCTTGAGGATGATGTTGTAAATCACACATGCATCCGATCTCTAGGAGTCATCCACACGAGCCATCGAATCTCGATTAGAAGTCCTGCTTCAGAAAATCAGCACAGTATGCTAGTACTGCACTGATCCTTCTTCGATGGTTGATCAGGTGCCTCCTTCTTCTTGATTTGAGCTCTTCCAAAGATGAAAAATAGGAAGGGGAGTTTTAGATCTGAGATACTCTCAGAAAACTCAAGATGGAGGAAGGAAAGAGATGAAACTAACAACCCTAGAAGAAGACCCTCTTCTTCTTCTCTTTACTCTCTCCTAGATATCTTATCTTGTGTCTATTATATCTCCACGACCCAAAGGTCTTTCTCTTTGATTTTTGGATGCCCCAAAGGTCTCTCAAATTTCTATGTTTTGCAAAAATTTTATAAAGAAACTCATTTTATAGAGAGAGATATGATAGAGTCCTTGTCTAGATCAAATACCTAGTCAAGGCTTATCCAAACATGGCAAGATAAGGGATGCCCAACTCTTGGGCACCTCCTCCTTATTTTCTTGCATGGACCATCATAAAAGGGTACACAATGTGTGCCGTAAAAGTCACAAAAATCTCAAAAAAAAATTAGAATAAATTTGATGCAAAAAGGAAACAGTTTTGGATTTCTAAAACTCTATCTCATAGAATTTGAAATCCAAACTTATTCCTACTTTGATTTGATCCACAACCACTTTCCATGTATGAAAGAAGAAAGAAAACCTTTTGGACATGGAAAAGACCTGGGAGAGAGCTTTTGTCGCACAAAATAAGAGGGTATTGGCATGGAATAAGAGAGAGGGCGTGGGGGGGGGGCTTATGTGGCGCAAGGTGGAATCCTAGTCTTACTAGGATTCTATCTTATGACTTGTTTTAATTTGATTTCTCAAACCAAATCAAACCAAAATTAGATCAATCTAATTAAAATAGGTCTTAACCCAATTAAGAAACTAATTTAATCAGATTAAATTAGATTTAAATCTGATGTAATTTTTTAATCAAATTAGAAATTAGGTTGACTCAAGTCCTAATTGAACTGGGACTAGTTTTTTCCTTGCACTTGGCTTATCCAATAAATTAATTGGACTTGATCCAATCAAGCCCAAACTAAATCTAATTAAATTATATTCAATTAGACTTAATCTCAATCCATTGGCTTAATCAAATTAAGCCAATTAGCAATCGAATTACTAATTGATCCTCCTGCAACACTTGCACTAGGTTAAATATCAATTGTATTGATCATTTAACCCTTGAACGATTCTTAATCGTTGATCAACCATCCGATCGGATCATGAACTCTAATATGTATGACCTCATAGGTCTGAACCTAAGCTGATAGCTCAGAAATAAATTTTTATACCAATCAAAGTGACCATCTAGCAATGGTACCCGACGATCGGATAGGTCAAATGTGTAGAACAACATCCTTAGAACCCATGCGGATATAGTTTCTATATAATTCATCCCCTTGACCAAAATGATCATAGGATACCTCAAAGTTCAACTGTCAACTCTGATCAGATTGTTCACATTATATTTTAAAATATTAAATCCATCTGATGGATTATCCTGGCCAAGGTTTTGCTTGATTGAAATACAGTGACTCATTCTTCTCCAACTCTTGGAGTGGTCAATCCCATCTCGATCACACTCTGACTTTGTAAGTACTTGACTATGTCCAGAAGCCTTCCGTCACTAAATTAGAAATTCAGTTAGTCCAGTACCAAAGCACAGTGAGTTGCTTGCAAGTCACTAAGGTGATCTCAGGTCTAAGGGATACTTATACCTATATCCCATCAGAGACATTCTCGACAGCAGAATACTCTGGAGTTGGTCACGTTCCATGATGATGTACCCTTACATCTCACCTGTATACCATATCAGTATCTCCACACTTCTTGGTTAAGAGGATAACCAACCCAAATGGCCTACAGCGACCTATGCTCGATAGAAGCTGTCATCCTTATTAACAACCTATCATTTGGTCATGAATAATTTTAAAAACTAATAAATAAATCCTCTATTTATCGAATCTAAATAGTCCTAAGGACTTCATCATAACAATGGAGTTCATTAGAAGATGAAAACTTATGATGAAAATGCCAAATATATTTTATTTATTAACAAATCAATTACCATACAAGATTGCTCAACCGTCAACAAGCTGACGATTGGTTTTTGGGACACATTTCCTAACATACATTATACTAACAGGCTATAATATTATGTATATGCCATGTTTCAATTATCCACATATAATTATAGTATTATTCATAATGATATCACAAAAATCATTCTTTATTATAAACTTGTAACCAAGTTTGGCCAAAAGGCCTATAGAGATGATATTTATCATAAAAGAGGGATAATAATGACAATCATTTAACATGATACTACTGAACTCGAAGATAAGTTGCAAAGTTTCCAAGATTAGAACTGGAGCAAGACTTTCATCTCCAACGTTAAGGAACTGCTTACCCTCTCGAAACTTTCTACTTACCTGTAGTCCCTGCAATGAATTTACATATTAATAGAATTTTCGATATTCAATATCCAGACAGTAGTATCATAAATAGAGAAATTACAAGGTGTTATCATATAAGTACCTTATGAAGCAACCACTTGCTTCTTTCTCTTATTTTTAGGTCTGTTTGGGTCAAGGGTGGCTATGTAAGCAGGATAATTCTTTTTTCAATAATCCAACTTTTTGTAGAAGAAGCACTCTGCCTGGCTTTTGTGAACTTTTGATGGTTTGCTCTGCTTGGGATCGATGGCACGAGATTTCTGTATCTTTTCTTCTTTCCTCTCCTAGAGGATCGACGTCCTGTAGATGAACCTCCCACTAAATTAATTACTCCTTCTAGAGCTAGTGATCCTTCTCAAAAGTCTGTACTAACCCTAGCAAACCATGATAGTTTATCATAAGCTTCATCATTCTATTATGACTGAGAAAGGATAGGTAGGATTTTGATAGCAAATTGAGGATAGCATCCTTGCCTAACTGTTTATGCAGCGAAAAGTCAAGTTTGCTAAGGCATTCAATCTGCTCAATCATGTACAATACATGATCGATGATTGAAGCTCCCTCTCACATATGGGTATTGAACACTGCACTGGAGGTTTTGTATCTCTCTGCATCCTCAGGGATGTCGAAGGACTCATTCAATATTTGAATGATTTTCTCTGGCTGTACATCCTCAAACTTAGGACTAAGTTCATCATTCATAGCTTCCCTCATCATGCAACGCACAGTCATGTGGTTATTGAGCCATTTTATGTAAGTGTTTCTCACGGCACGAGGAGCATTGGCTGCAGATTTTTCAGGTGTTTGATCCGTAAGGACGTACAAAATCTTCTCATAAGACGATCTTCAACTTTCGATACCAGCTATCGAAGTTGGATCCGATGAACCTGTCGCTGTCCAACAGCATATAGAGGGATAGTGTGTTGGCCATAATTGAAAGAAAAAATATTAACCTATTAGTATATGAATTATTTTTAATCCTGAAGATATAAACTTTAGTCTAAAGGTCCTCTCACTATTTTTATGAATTGATAGCCTCTACCTTCAACTCGAGAAATTACACTAATTTTTTAGCGGGTATTAAAATCTACACGAACTGCATTCTGGCCTGAGTGTGGCTCGGCCAATCCTAGTGCATCTATGGGTAGGTTCATAACTAATTGTTTCTCTAAACAACTTCTAGTAATAAGTTTTGTCCTAGGCTTCCCTTCAGCAGGCGTGTGGGGCCTCCACTGAAAATCTTGATTAGGTCCAACCATTAACATGACACACCAAATGCATCCAACAAATGGATGTCCAGACTCGAGTATGGCTCGACCAACCTGAGCATTGATCTGAAGATACATCATGATGGTCATATGATGAATGATAATTCCAATATGTAATAGACACCTGGCGTGTGGCATCTCCAATTCTTATTTGGAATATTGGACTCATTATCATGCACCTTAATGGGAGGCAATGACCAAGTTATCTCATAACTTTATCACTTTATAGACCTAATAATTTAGAAGATTTGATTTCATTGATTTGAGAATAAGAGAAGAAGTCAATCTGCAAGCTACAAATCCTCGCACTGACTTCACCAAGTCATGTAAAGGGTTAAACACAAGCTGGTCTAAAGACATCTAAATCAGTCACATTGATTCACCTTAATGGCATGGATCTGCACGAATAGACTAGTAACCTAATCAAAATATAATCTACCATGTTAACCAAGTAAGTGAGATCAGTGGGAGGGATATGCCCTTAACTCACCGTAAATATATCTAGGTGAATAGCTCTCAATTAAAAATCACTTGATCAAATCTGCCAAACTTACTTTAGACACCAACTGATTAATTAGTTTCGATTTAGTTCACTAGAAGATTCAAGCTCAACCATAGAGCCATGATCGTGGTCCATTTATTAGGGTCAAACACATGGACTTGATCAAACTACAACTATTGAGATTGATTTAGAGAAATACTAACTTGATTTAATTCAACATTTGATTAGATTTAATCAATTTCTCTACATGATCCATATGTGTGTTTCTAATCCTAAGTCTAACCCATTAGAAGGATTTGATTCATGCTAACCCTTTGTCCATCATTTTATGTGGTGTCTTAATGATCTTCAATTCTCAAATCTAGATTATTCAAAACTTAATTCATAATTCAGTGTGTGAAACATATGTTTTAGTTTGTAGAACTATTCTATAAAGATTTCGGATGAAGCATACCATATGTTTCAATGCATAAAAAAAATTTTTCATAATATATTTAATAATTAAATATATATAGCTATGATCTCAACTTCATACATACATCTCATGTATCATGACAATCTTTAGATCAATACTGATCATATGTAACATGCAATTCAGATCTAAAATAATTTTATATCTGAATTTTATCCTATTATAATAAATCATAAATTACTTTAAATTTAATCTAAATATATTTATGATCAAAATAATATATAAAAATCTATTCATTTTTTTTTTCATAAAATTGGATCACACTGACACCCCTGCACGTCATAAGAGAATCCATCGAATAGATAAAAGAGAGATTAATCTCTTCAATCTCCTATGATCGAATGGTTTGATGATCTCATCAATCCAAGTACTAGGCTACTAAGATCTAAAATCTAATTTCATATATAATTACATCAACAGGTAATTATTGACAAAACTATTTTATGTCATGAACATATCATTGATCTTATCAATTATGTTCTTCATCTAATCTAATTAGATTTGATGCATCATATACATCATATCAGATTTAAAATATATCTTATATTGATTATAAAATATTAATTTTAAATTTGATATCATATAAAAAATTAATTAGATGCAAATATGAATGTATAAGGAATAAATTTTTGGTAAAATTTGTTTTCACATGGTACTGAATTCTGATAGGATTTAGATCTAAATATCTATCAAAATAGATCTAATTTAGATTTAAAATAAACCACACTTCATAAGAAAAATAATAAATATTAAAAATCTATTAAAATAAATTTAAAATAGATTTTAATTCATGTTATTATTCCATCAGAAATTCAGTAACACTAGAATTCTGTTATAACATACTTATAACAATCTCAATCAACCATTGATTAGGTACCTCTAATCTGATCAAAATCAGATCAAAAATTTTATATAAATAGATTTAAATTAGATTTAATATTTTATAAAAAATCTAAATTATATATTATATAATTAATTTTAAAAAAATTTATTATTCATATATATATTTCAGATCTGCTCTGATATCAATTGAAGGGAAAGAAATTATTTCTCCTCGAAAGTCTCAGATTGCATCTAAAAATTTTTTTATTTATCTACATGATTAAGGATCAAATTTTTACCTAATTAGTAGTAGAACTAGAGATCAAATCTTAAATTAACTGATATAAACTTTCACGGAGGTCTGGATGTGCAAATCCTCTACTTCGCATGCACGTCAGACGTCGTAGAAAAGTAGGATGAACTCCAATCCAATTACCTTCACAACTTAATCAATCAAGGAATGAGATGTGTTGGTGTAATACCTCACACCAGTAGGTGGGATGCCTAAGATGGATCCACACCCAAGGGAAGAGGGGCGGCAACAAGAGGAGAGGGGAAGGGGGGAGAAGGGACCTCTCTCTCTCTTTCTCTCTTCTCTCGATCTGATTTGTTTGCTATGCATCCATAGGTAGAGACTCTCTCTATTTATAGATAATTCTCATGACTCAATAAGTATAGAAGTTTTAACTCAAATATAATTTGAATCAGTCCAATACTCATGAAAGAAGGATTCCTACATGAGATAGAATTACCATCACATATAACAACCAATTTGCACCTACTCCCTCACCCACATGGGGTGCCCCAAATGAGCAAAGCTCTAGGTATTGGTCAGCCCATAATAGAGGGGAATCTCAGTGCAAGTGAGAATACTCATATCTCATCAAAAATAGATTCGATTCGAATCCAATTCGAAGCTGGTTCGAAATAATTTCGAAAGACTGTCAATCTCAAACTCTTTAGGACTTTTGTACCAAGTCTAACTTGAATTTTGGATCCAATTAAGACTAATTAATTTGGATCTAATTTAAAATTAATCAACATTTAAATCTAATCTTTCATATGCTCCATGGATCATAGATCAAAAATTGTTCATCCCTGGGATCGAACCTGAACCTCATGTGTAGTGCTAGCTAGACATAGTCAACTCTTTAATCCCATTTGATCCATAATTTAATTTTTAATTAAGCTAGCTTATATATTCAATCAAGTCAAGTACCTCTAAATTAGACATATAAACATAGGCCAATTTCTTTCTACTTTGTCTGACTTGTGTGCGTGACTCCATAGATTCAAACACTAAGCTGATAGCATAGGAACCAATTCTTGCACTAATCAAAATACCATCTAGTAAAGGTTTTCGATATCCAGATAGGTCAAATTATCACAAAAAAATATTTCAGAATCCATACATATGGTTACTGCATAATTCTTTCTTTCGACCCTGAATGCTCTAGGATGGTCTTAGGTTAACTGTCAACCGAGATTGCTTCATCCGCATTGTATTTCAACCTTTTAAATCCATCTCATAGATTACCCTGGCCAAGGCTTTGCTAAATTGAAATACAATGATACATCAACTCCAATAATCTGGAGGGGTCAATCCCATCTTGATCCACACACAGACTTCGCAAGCATTTGACTGTACCCAGTAGCATTCCATCACTGTATTAGAAATCAAGATAGTTCGGTACTAATGCACAGTGAGTTACTTGTAAGTCACTATGGTGATCTCAGATTTGAAAGATACTTATATCCATGTGTTTCACAAGCAGCTTTTGACAGCAGAACGCTCAGCAGGTGAGTCACTTATTTAGTGATGATGTACCCCTACATCTCACTTGTATGCCATACCAGTGTCACCACACTCCTTGGTTAAGAGGACAACCAACCCATATGGCACATAATGATCTTTACTCGATAAATATTATCATCATGTAATGACGTATCGTTTGATCACAAACATATTTTAGAACTATACGATAAATCTTTTTTTTATCACACACTAGCATAGTTCTAAGGACTTCATCACAATACAAGAGTTCAAGAAAGATGTAACTTTATGATGAAAAATATCAAAATAATTTTTATTTAATAATTAAAAATTTATATACAAGGATGAACTCAATTGTCACACGATTGATTTTAGGATATAATTTCCAACATATACTAGGTATAAAGATCTATAGGGATAGATCTAAGAGGATGTTAGGCTTATCCCAATCCAGGTACATAGATTTAGTGCTAAAAAAGTTTAGCATAGATGGGAGTAAAAGAGGTTACTTACCCATGAGTCAAAGCATATATCTCTCTAAAAGGATGTCTCCTAAAACACCAGAAGAGAGAAATAGAATAAGTTCTATTCCCCATGTATCGACAGTAGGATCAATCATGTATGCTATGCTATATATCAGGCCTGATATTGCCTATGCCTTAGGTATAGTTAGTAGATTTCAGACTGATCCAGAAGAGAATCATTATAAAGTAGTGAAAAATATTCTTAAGTACTTGAGATGGACTAAAGATATTTTTTTGGTATATGGAGGATTTGATCTAAAACTAGAAGGCTATTCTGACACTAGTTTCTAATCAGACCCTAATGATAGCAAGTCCAGTTCAGGGTATGTTTTTACTCTAAATGGTGGAGCAATTAGTTGATAAAGTTTTAAGCAGCAGACTGTAGCTGACTCAATCACTGAGGCAGAGTACGTAGCTGTAAGTGAAGCTACCAAGAAAGCTATCTGGATGAAGAAGTTCATCACTGAGTTGAGTGTCATTTCTGAGATTGAGAATCCAATACTACTTTATTGTGATAATACTATAGCAGTTGCTCAAGCAAAGGAATCGAGGTCTCATCATAAATCCAAGCACATTCTAAGGTGCTTCCATCTCATTTGTAAAATAGTCGAAAGATAAGATATAGTCATTGAACGCGTACAAATAAAGAACAACATAGTAGATCCGTTCACTAAGGCTCTACCACAACAGTAGTTCGATCGCCACCTCGATTGTATGGGGATAAAATATAAGGATGATTGGTTTTAGTGTAAGTGGGAGATTGAAAGGAATATGCTTTACAAGCTAATTAAAAATTATATTTTGATGGGTTTTTCTTCTAATCTTCCAGACTCATGTAATTGACACTTTATGAATAAAAGGTATTTTTCATCATATGCTGCATCTTACTTTTGTAATGATTGTGATGAACTCCATAAATCAGGACAATAGATTTAGAGTTATGATGAGATCATACCTATGAGACCTAAAATCTTAAAAATTCTGATTTAGAATATTTCTAGTCATAGGAGCATTGAGTAGGGGATTAATGTTTTGGATAAACTAGCACTTTCTATGGAGAGGATGGCTAATCTTATAAGCCACTTATGTGAGACATTAATACAAGGATGTGAGTGCTCATTAGAGAATGAGTTCACTGAATTAATCCGACTTAAGAAATATCTTATAGAATCTACTTACCTGTCAAAAGATGTTTTCTTATAGTAGGAGTTGTTCATGTAATCCTTTGATCTAAGACTACCATAGTACCTTGTATACATGAATCTATATTTTGGTTCATACTCATTCATGACTTAGTCATATACAGAGTGATCTGGATATGGTGGAATGTGTATGAAGATTGTAAATAGATCAACATGAAATCGATCACTCTTGATAAGAGGAGATCGCATCCTACTTACTCTGATCGATTGATGATTCAAAAAGTCTTTGATCAAAGCAGAATAAAAACTAAATTTTTTTTTAATATTTTATTAATCAAATCATCATTAAAGATCAAGAAAAATATGAATAAGATATTGGATTTGACATCATTCCATATCCAGAGTCATATTCGGGATGTAGGGAGATCGCAGGATTGAATTGCACGGTAACTTTCTACTGAAAAATATTTTTGATATTTTTATCAACATTTCATATCTTTTAGGTAGACATGATACATTGTTAAATATCAATCTTGTCTTATAGGTTTGATCAAATTAAAGAGTTTAATTCGATCGTCAATTAGAAAGAATTTTAATTGTTGAAATCGAGTTAGCTCGATTGGATCTAGATCGGTTAGATTAAATTCTAATCAAATCAAATCGACTTGCACTCAGATCTACTACTGGCTAGATATAGAACTCAATAGGTCACCCATAAAAAAAATTGATCAAGGGTCTAATTGGATAAGATCATATTTGCAAAATAGACATGCTAGCATATATTGCAAATCCTAACTCCTTGTTTCGAATTGGATTCAAAATTGACTCCAGATTGGACTAATTAAATTTAAATTAATTCAAACTAATTTTGAGTTTGAATTGGATCAACTCTTGACTACATGTACCAGAGATTTAGAGCCAAGTAACTAGGTCCCCACACATCAAGAATTTTTCTTGCGCATGGGATTCAATTTTGTGCGCAAGACATGAGTTGGCATCCCATGAGATGGGATGCCCTTTCCTCAATGTTATCCAATTGTTCCATGATCAAAAAAATTCTTGAAGAATCTTGAGTTAATTTTGAGCATAGAGGAGTCCTTTTATGGCTTAATCACCTTTTGGTTTAATCATGAAAATTGGTTGAAGTATAAAAACTAGCCTAATCTATCCATGAGCCTAACCAAGAGTCTATCTTGCTAAGGACTCTAATCCAATTGTCACGCTACCTTTTAATCTCAAATTTTTTTCACACCATTAGCAAGTTAGCACCTACAATTTGGTCCATTGGATGGGCAAAGTGCACTGATGTGTGGTGGAAAAAAAATATGCTAAGAAAAGCTGCACGATGCATCAAAGAATCATCAAGAAAAAATATTCCGAAGAGTCCTTTTGCGTGAAGCATCTCTCAAATTTTTTTCTGATGCTTGCCATGATTTTTCTCCTGAAGAGTTCTTTTGTGCGAAGCATCTCTCAGATTTTTTTTCGATGCTTGCCATGTGTCATGAGATTTCTGATATGCATGAGATTTTATAATGGGGTGTGAGAATTTTTGATGGATGCAAGATATGGCGTGGAGAGGGCGCGAGACAAATTTAAAGGCATCCCATTGCTAACTATTTAAAGGGGGTGCACTGGAGGATTTATTTCATTTAGAATTTCATTCCTATTTCTACTTTCTTACATACTCTCCCTTTTATCCAATTAGTTTCTTTTTTCTCTTGTTAGGACAAGTCCAAAAATAGTAAGGACAAGTCCGATTTTAGGACAAGAGCCTAGAGAGAGATTTAAAGAAGACAAAGAGAGAGGAAAGGTAGGGATAGGAAGGGTAGGAGGATAGGAAGAAGGTCTTGAGGTCCTGTCCAAGAAAATTCTCAGAGTAAGAATTTTAGAGGAGGAATCATCCTAAGGAGTTGGTATCCTAATCATAGCCCTGTGTGGATCACTGTTGGAGGGCGAATGTTTGGGCACCTGGTGGAGGTTCTGCCGGATTTTGGAATAAGCGTTCCAGATATGAAGGAAAAACCACCTTTTTTCTTATAGGATCTTCCAGATTTCATCAAATTTAGGATGGAATAATTAAAAATAAAAATTATTCTATATTTATTTTAGATCTAAATCTCTAGATCTAATTTTATTATCTTATATTAATTCTAAAATAAATCTAAAATATGAGAAAACTTGAAATACCTCAAGGATAATCTGATTACCCTGTAGATGATCGCAGCAAGCCTGAGGTTCTTATTTAGCCACGTAATCGCCTGACCTCTACCAGTATCCAATTAGGTAGGATCTAGATTGTATTCTCCTCATGAATCTCTGCTCCAAAAATTAGAACAAAATCTGATTAGGAAGATCTTCAAAAGTCTTCCTGAAGTTGGAGCAGCAGCTTGTCGAAGAACTCCTGCAGCCTTCCTATTCAAGACGTCACCACGCCTTGATCCTTCACCAGATGGATGCCCAACCTCTTAGGTATGAAGAGGAGAGAGAGAGCACCAGGAAGGACATGGAGAAGAGGAGGGGTGGCTGGCTTTTGCTGGGTAGGGGGCAGAATCTCTTTAACCCTAGGTGCAGACAGGGTTTATATAGACCCAGCTGCACTGTGTAGTGCCACATCATTCAACCAATCAAAAAATTCTATTTAATCTAAAAAAAATTGATTAATGGAGTGATGTCATCTGATCATATCAGATAAGAACCCCCACCCTCTCTCCTATGTTGGTGCCAACATTGGATAAGCACAATCATGTTGGCGCCAAAGTGTCCATGTTGATCAAGACTCTCCATCCTTATCCACTTGGGGTGCCCACTTAATCCAATTGGGATCACGCCATAATCTGATTATGGCACCCAATTTAATGTGGATTTGGCATGTGGATACTCCATAAAATTCCTTCAATAATCTCTTACCAAGTGGCCTTCAGTTTAAGACCCATATATCAACATTTGACAGATGTCCTAAAATGAAAATAGCAGGTGTCAGAAATTAGCAGGTGTTGTCTTAAATTCATCTCATGAATTAAGACAAATATTTTCTAAGTTGGACAAGCTTCATTTAGACTAACAAAAACCTTCTCAAGGTTCTCTAGGTGAGTCAAATCATATTTGGCTCAGTCGAAATGAAAAAATTACACGAGGAGAAAGTTAGGCTCAATCGTGTGCTAGCACGATTTCCTTGAACCTAATTGGATCTAATCCAAATCAATTGGGCTAGCCTAATTGATGACATCCAAATCCTAACCCTTGTTAGTATGATCCAGTTAGATTCAATTCTGTATGGTAATGAGACATGTCGTGATCTCATCATCGACATCATCGAAACTCCTTTCGATGGACCAGAACTCTTCTGATTCAAACAATTAGAATGATCGATCATCAAGATCATTCTAATTGCTTCCAAAATCCATTAGTGACACCTAACAGTATATAGTGGCAACCCATCAGAACTGAAGATGAATCTCTCAGTACAGCTACCTGTGTGATTGAGTTCCTCTATCATGAGTCCCGACTAAATTAGGGTTAAGGTGAACTCATCAAACCCAACATCAATCATATGAGTTAATCGATTGATTCGAGTCTGATGTGAAATCCCAATGAAAAATTCTTTTCATTATTTCACTCTGCCATGGCTATGGGCTTAAGGACTCAATCTTTCGATCATCATAGAACTACTCCTCTCATTTACCCAGGTTGACAGATCCCATCTTGGTGCGATCTAGTTCCTACAATGAATATGCTCCAGCCAACATACACCTCAAGGTTCTGAATGGCTAGAAGACCAAGTTATAATGTAGTCAAACTATAACACACTCAAGGTGAACTGTCGATGCACCTCAGATCAAAAAACTAGATACACAACTGCAGCATCGAGCTAGTCATCGACGAGAAGGTAGACTTCCTTATGACTGCTCGAGATGGTCACGCTCAATACTCTCATTCTCAATGAATACCTGTACTCTCACTTCGGTATCTCCACACTGTAGACTCAAGACACATCTATCCTAAGAAAGTGATCGTATACCAACTTTCTGGATCGATCACCATCCTCGTGATGATCCTATGGTCAGGAGCTGTTTATGAGTTAGTTATGTAAATTCATGCCTTAAATTTTCAACTCTTGAAAATATGAATTGACATTCTTACTAACTCAAAGGATGTATCACAGACACAATGTACACAATGTGATAGAAGAATAACCCATTTATTGATTTATAGTCAAAATTATAAATTTGCTCTTAGATTTGTATAGGAATGTGTCAGCCAATCTGGCATCTAGGGCACACATCTCACAAATTCCCACTTGACCTAATGCCAATTGGCTACATATCTAAGTCCCATCTTCTCAAGGTGGGCTTCGATCTTCTGCTGGCCTAATGGCTTTGTTAGTGGGTTTGCCACATTGTTTGTGGAGTCGACTCTCTTAACCTTGACATAACCTTTTTCGAGATAATCATGGATCAGATGGAATCGCCGCTCTATATGCTTGGACTTCTGGTGAGACCTTGGCTCTTTAGCTAGGGCTATGGCACCATTATTGTCGCAGTAAAGAGGAATGGCATCCGATAACATCACTCTAAGCTCCACGACAAACTTCTTATACCAGAATGCCTCCTTCGTAGCTTTCGATGCAGCAATATACTCTGCCTCCATGGTGGAATCTGCAATCACTGTCTGCTTGAAACTCTTCCAGCTGACTGCACCATCATTGCAAATGAACAGACTCCCAGATGTCGACTTTCGATTATCTATATCAGACATAAAGTTTGAGTCTGTACATCTCTAAATCTGGAGTTCTCCATTTTCAAAGACTAGAAACATATCCTTAGTCCTTCTCAAGTACTTAAGGATACATTTCACAGAAGTCCAGTGCTCTTCGCCTGGATTCGACTGATATCTGCTTGTGACACTCATAGCAAGGGCTATATCAAGTCGTGTACATAGTATGGCATACATGAGGCTCCCTATTGCCGAAGCATAAGAAATTTTGCTAATGCATTCAATCTCCTCAGGTGTGCTAGGGCACATCTTCTTGGAGAGATGAATGCCATGTCTAAAAGGTACTAAATCTTTTTTGGAGTTTTCTATACTAAACCTTTTTAGCACCTCCTCTATGTACATCTTCTGTGAAAGTCCCAGCATCCTATTTGGTCTATCTCTATAGACCTCAATACCCAGTATAAAGGATGTCTCTCCTAGATCTTTCATAGAGAACTCCTTAGACAACCATACTTTGATTGAGGTCAACATGGGAATGTCATTTCCAATTAGGAGGATGTCATCTACGTACAATACGAGGAAGACAACTGTGCTCTCATTGACCTTTTTGAACACACATGGTTCCTCCTCGTTCTTGATGAAATCAAATATTTTGATCACATCATTGAAATGAGTATTCCAGCTTCGAGATGCTTGCTTAAGTTCATAAATGGACCTTTGCAGCTTGTAGACCATGTGATCATCATCACTGGATGTGAAGCCAAGTGGCTATTCCATATAGATATCTTCCTCAAGATGTCCATTTAAGAACACCGTTTTCACATCCATCTGCCATATTTCATAATTGAAATAGGCTGCAATAGCAAGCAATGTGCGGATGGATTTTAGCATGGCTACGGGCGAGAAGGTATCCTGATAGTCAATACCTTCGTGCTGACTATAACCTTTCGCCACGAGCCTAGCCTTGAATGTCTCTACATTCCTATCTGTATCTATCTTTCTCTTGAAGATCCATTTACACCCAATAGGTACAATACCTTCAGGTGGATCTACCAAGGTCCAGACTTAGTTTGAGTGCATCGAGTTAATTTTTGATCTCATTGCCTCTAACCATTTTTCAGAGTCGATATCTGATATCACCTCATCATAGATCTTGGGATCATCACCATGAGCCCATTTTTTATGAGGAACATTTTCTCTATATCTTCTTGTGTAGTACCTAAGTACCTTTCAGGAGGATGAAAAACTCTAATCGATTTATGAGGTGAAAGAGGTTGTGTTAGGACTGGTTCTGATTGATTTGGTTCCTCAGGTTCTTTAGCTCATTGCTCTTAGGAGATATTCTCCTTGAGCTTAATTATTCTTCCTATGCCACCATCTTGAATAAACTATTTTTCAAGAAAAATAGTATTTTGACTCACAATCACATTGTGATCTTCTGAAATATAAAAATAGTATCTTAATGACTCTTTAGGATATCCTATGAATCGAGCTCTAAAAGATCTGAACTCTAACTTGTCTGCCTGCTGTCTCTTGACATGAGCCAGACAATCCTAAATTTTGAGATGACTCAGACTTGATTTCTTACAATGCCATATCTCATACGGTATGGTAGGAATGATTTTAGAGAAAACCCTATTTAATACGTATATTGCTGTCATGAGATAATATCCTCAAAAAAACTCAGGGAGGTCCATGAAGCTCATCATGGAATGGACCATATCTAATAGGGTCCAGTTTCTCTATTCTGAAACCCCATTGAGTTGTGGCGTTCCAGGTGGAGTCCATTGAGAGACTATGCCATTGTCCTTAAGATAGTCTAGGAACTCCTGACTAAGGTATTTACCTCCTCGATCTGATCGAAGAACCTTATTGAGCTTTCCTGTTTGTTTTTCTACTTCATGTCTGAATTCTTTGAACCTTTCAAAGACTTCAGACTTGTGTTTCATTAGAAACACATATCCGTACCTAGACATATCATCGATGAAGGTAATCAAGTAGACATAGTTGCCTCTAGCTGACACATCAAATGGACCACACACATCCGTATGTACTAGGGCAAGTAGGTCTGTGGCCCTTTCCCCATGTCCTACAAAAGGGAGCTTGATCATTTTGCCTTGAAGGCATGATTAACAAACTGGATATGGCTCGAAAGTCAACGGACTCAACAGTCCGAATTTTTCCAATTTGTTAACCCTGTCTTCCGCTATATGACCTAGCCTTAGGTGCCACAGATACCTGTCATTTAGACTATCTCTAGGCCTTTTAATTCCTATGGCATTCACATTTTGCTCGATATTAAATACAGATACATCAATATGTAGCTGATAGAGACCACTAATAAGAAAATTATTTGCAACTTTATTATTTTCATAAAATATATTACAATGGTCCTTATGAAAGCTAATTGTTAAAAAAAAAAATAGTGGATAATAAGGGGACTAAATTGCAAGAAGATAATAAACCTCTCTCACATTAAGTTAGAGGATTTAAAGAGTAAAGTGGAGAGTTGGTGAAAGAAAAGCTCTTAAAATTTTTTTAGTTAATACTCAGCCACTAATTGGGTCAAATTGATAATCCAACGAAGTATCTCTTTAATGGTTTGACTAGGTATCATCTACCTTTTGGGATGCCTAACCTAACTTTTTATTCAAGATCGAGTCGGTACACAATGCTGATATATCTATTTTACTCGAGGATGAGCAAAATTCAAGTTGGGGGGTGTGTTAAACAGTTAATTTAAGTCATTTAAAGAAGAAAATTATATTTAATTTATTTTATTTATTAAAAATTTGATGCTTCTTTTTATATTTTATAGGAAAGGTGATCGTCGATACAAAGAGTCCGATTCGCAGATCAAAAAGACTCAAGTTTGAAGAAAATTGGACTTAAAATAAAATTAAAATAAAAGAAGGATGCATACGATATTATAGAAAATGAAGATACTATGCAAGGAACCCAAAAAGGATATAGGCATCATTTTAAAGAAACAAAAGTTTCTTTTTGTAATCAAAAAGGAGCGTAAGTAGTTTCCTAATAGCTAACGGGTTCGTGAAAGAAGATTGCGGGCGCGCGGCATTGCGGGTGCGCGTTATGGCGGGTTCGCGGGGAGTTTGTGCTAGCGGACACAGTGACGAATAGACAGACGCTCGTGATAGCAGATGGATCTAAAAATTAAAGGAAAAAAATCTAATACTTGGAAATACTTCAAGAGGAAGAATTTGTATTTTCTTTATCTGCTTGTGATCTTTCCATCTCATCCATCCATTTTTTAGTCCTTAGTATTTTTTTTAGTCCCACATCTGAAAACCATATAAAAACTCCTCCCTCCTAACACCTATAAAAAGGCTCTTGTACTCCCATTTGAGGATCATCCCAGAAATTTTTCTAGAGCCTTGCATAGAGGAAGAGAAAGGGACTACTCCATAAGCAGCTACGCTAGCAGTCTCGGGAGTGGAGAAGAAATTTTGTAATGACACAGAGTGGGTTTATTGTTCTAAACTTTCTTGTATTTCTTTATATGCAATAAAGATTATGCTTTTTATTTAAATCATCATGAGTTTTTTATTTGCTCTCTTTCATATGCTTTTATTTATGCTTTCTTGTTAGATTAATATTAGGAACAACTTTTACTTTCCAGAGACGTGCCGTGATCTACGGGTACGGGGCGTGCCGAGGAAAGAAGAGTTGTTTACCTAGTACTTTTCGAAGACGGGCCATGATCTACGGGTACGGGGTGTGCCAAGGAAAGATAGGTATTTTTTCTAAGATTAATCGTATCTATTTAATTAAAATAAAAAAGAGATACAACTCTACTAGTGCAAAATTAATTTAAAACTCCCGAGCTCTTTATTTTTTAATTACATCAATTTTAAGATAATTTATTTTCTAAATCAAAACAATGCTTCTTTCTTTTATTTTGCAATCTCAACTTAACCCAAGGTCTCTGAGGATACGATCTCGACTCATCCTACCTACGTAGTGAGTAGAGTTATTTTTGGTGCTATCAACGACTACGCATCAAATTTTGGCACCGTTGCCAGAGATCTTGGCATGGTTGAATTAAAAAAAAAAACCACTGACATTTCATAACACTTTACTAAAATAGCATAACCTCAAATATAAAAATTTCTAAATTAATTGGATACCTTGTTTCTTTGCATTGCATCTCCATAATTAACTTTAAGGGTGCAACCCAATAACTAAGATAAGGTAGAGATTTGATCACCCTTCCTTGGCCCACAAATCACTCCCTTGCATTTGCATAACCTAGACCTTAATCTAAAATTAATTAGACATTGACCCCTAAGGATTTCGAGCTCATTAGGACAAGTGACCCTGAGAGTTGAACCAGGTTAGACTTGGTCAGCTAGCTGGTGTCTAGGCAAGTGGTTTGCGGGACGACTGGGCCCGAAGGAAGGTGGTTTTTAATTGGTTCCATTCGTTGACCTAGCCAATTTAATTGGTGTCTTAGGAAAGCAACGGGGGGACTCCCACCGACCTTACACTTATCTGGCCAGTTGGTTGGTCAAGCTCTGACTTGGAGGGCTTGAAGGCTAACTATAGTTAGGAGCTGTCTAGAACTAGGGTAACTTTAGGATAGAGAGTCCACTGCATGCTAACTTGATTGTAATTAAAATCTAACCACAACTAATTCTTCTATTAGTTTTAGGACTTCTTAGGATCTCTTCTTTAGAACTCTTTTCTCTCTTCTCCTCTCCTCTTAATAATAAAAAAAAAATAATCTTTAACAGACTAGGATAGTCCTACATAGACCTTTTAGTTGCATGTTAGGTCGACGATCACTAAAACCCGACTTGCAACCATTAGACGAAGAATTAGAAAAAACTCTTAGGACTATCCAAGTTAGAAACATGGCTGCACCTGGTGAGGCTAATCCTCCACACTCGTTGAGAGAATATTTCACTCCATCCTCGTACACCTACTCTCCATGCATTCAAGCACCTCCAGTAGAAGCTACCCAATATGAGATTAAGTCTAGCATTATTCAAATATTGCCATCATTCTATGGACTTAGTAACGAGGACCCATACAAACACTTGGATGAATTTCTTAAAATTTATTCCACAGTAAAAATCCAAAACTTCTCCGATGATGACCTTAGGTTGAAACTGTTCCCTTTCTCACTTAAAGACAAAGCCAAGCATTGGTTAAACTCCTTAGACTCTATAACCATTTCAACTTGGGATCATCTTCAGAGAGAATTTCTCAAGAAATACTTTTCAATTGAAAAAATAAATCAAATTAGAAAAGCTATTACTAATTTTTTTCAATTAGAGGGTGAACTTTTTCATGAGACATGGGAAAGGTTAAGGGACCTCATTCATAAATATCCACACCATGCTGTCCCTAAATGGCAACTTTGTCAGTATTTTTATGATGGTCTATCGGAGAAACACTGACAAATGATTGATGCATCATGTGGTGGGACATTCATACTAAAGAGTGAGGATGAAGCCTGGCAGCTCTTTGAAATACTTAGTGAGAATTTTCTACATCATATGTCTGCCACCTCTAGAGAACAATCCATGCTTCAACAAAAAAGAAGTGGAATTTATCAGATTGAAAATGTCATGGATATCCACAGTAAGGTAGATGAATTGTCCTAAAAATTAGATCGTCTTCTAAATACTGGACAATCTCCGATTCCACCTAACCCAATCCAAGAAGTTTGTGCATTGTGTGCAAGTCCGAACCATTTTATTAGTGTTGCCCAGCTATGCAACCCAAGAGGGGAGGTGAATTGGGTTTCTAGAAATTTTAAGCTTAACTTATGACTTATGAGAAGTGTTTGACAAAGCTAAATAAATAGGGAGAGTAGAATTAATTCAAGGCTAATAGTAAGAGCAAGAAAGCAAGAGAATAATGAAGAGATAACGAAAAGCAATAAGACACACACCAAACAAAAGGATTTATAGTGGTTCGGTGCCAACCTTGCACCTACATCCACTTCCCAAGCTCCTACTTGGGAATTTCAATCCACTAATCTTGTATTCAACCCGAATACAAACGTCGGAAACTCCGACTCTAGCTATCCCAAGCTAGTTCACTTGTTTCTCGGATACAAGCCAACCCTATACACTCCGATTCAAGGTTCGGATCAACCTTTTCTTGTTTTGGAACCCTTCCAAAACAAAACCAATCACTCAAACTGAGTATAACAGTTTATAGCACAATTAAGCACAAAGAAAGCTCCTTCAATGAGCGAATATAATTTTAAATACACTTTACTTAAAAGAAGAAGACCCTTTTTGAATTTTCTCAAGGTGGATGGAGACTTCAAAGAGCACTTGAGGAGTTGGTGAGCTTGGATTGAAGGCTTCTTGAAAGATTTGAATGAGCACTTGCTTAGGGCTGAAACATTGGCTTGAAATCTCTTTTTCAAAATCTCTCTCTTTGAATCCTCTCTTTTTCTTCTTTTTGTTCTTCTTTTGTTCTCCTTGTTCTTGTTATTGATTTCCATATTTTTGTCTCTTTTATAGCTTCAAGAAATAGTGGAAAACATTCTAGGCTGAAAAAGAGCCGTTAGACCACTTTAAATGAGCATTAAAAGCACTTAAAATGGGTTAAAAACTAGCCGTTGCAGAAAAATCCCGTTACAGGGGTTGACTCATAGGTCGACTCATGCCTGGGGGTCGACTCATGGGTCGACCTCTGTGGGAGAACATCAGAGAATCACCAGAAAATAAGGTTCTATGATTTTTGGCCTAAAAACTGTAGGGGTCGACTCATAGGTCGACTCATGCCTTGGGGGTCGACTCATGAGTCGACTCACAGGTTGTGCTAAGCCAAAAAATCTGTATGCCAAACAGCTCATTGTGCCATGAGTTGACTCACGGGTCGACTCATGATTTTCAAACATGCATAACTTTCAAAATACAAGTCCAAAATCAATAAAATTTTCACCATTGGATCACAAATCTTTTGTTCTATCATTTGATACTATCAAATTAGAGTTTTGGTAAAATTATAATTTTACCCCTAAAGAGCAATAAGTCTTTTTCAAGTGAAAATCATTGGTACCCCTTCAACTGCTTTGTAATCATCAAAATCAATCTAAGGAGCAACAATCTCTCCCTTTTTGATGATGACAAAATATTTAAACAAAAGCATTTATATGAATCAATGAACATGAATTTCAAAGGAATGAAATGCATTTTAGGCAGTTTGAAGATAAACAGGAGATTTACTACCAACTTATAAGTGCATTTGCTTGAAAAGAAGATTGATTCTTTTGGCATGTGATACATGTGCCCATTTGCATAAATAATTTTCCTATTGCTTAATGATTTGAAAATTTGCTCATTTGATTATGTGATTTTGATATCAGAGCAAGTTTAACAACTAATTGTATTATTGTATGTTTAAGAATTAATTGTAAAGTATATGAGAGCATGTCAAATTTTAAAGCATATCAGAGCACGTCTAAGAAGTAATTTTAAAGGTTGCTCATTTGCTTTGCTTAGCAATTGGTATCAGAGCAATTCATTCATTTTGTTAGCAATCTTGTTAATTTCTCCCAACTCACTCATTTTATTATTAAGTTTTGTATTTATCTCTCTTATTTATCTCTCTTTTGATATTTTTGCTTAGCAATTCACTCATTGTATTTTTAAGTCATTTAATAATCTTGCTTTTGATACTTTTCTTTAATTTCTCCCCCTTTTTGACATCATCAAACATTAGATAACTCCCCCTCTTTTTTTGAATACATTCTCTCTTTAGTGCTTCTTCAAACTTTTTGTGCTAATCATTAATGTTTACTCCCCCTGAATACAGCAATCATAAAACAAAATATGCCATTGAGTACCATAGATATGAATTAGCAACATTAATGATACCAAAGAGAAGATATATAATCGAGAGATGATTGATACCATTACAAAGAGTAGATATATAATTAAAAGATGATTAAAACCATAGTTGTTTCAATACATATTTCATAATATAAAAGTCAACTCGTTAACATCATTACATGGCCCAAAATGACAGATCCTAGAAAGAACAATAGACATGATTAAACACAAAGGATCTAGTAGTGCTCATGACTCTATGGATCGGAATCAGATGTATCAGAGATGGGGTGGGGAGATGATGGATCACGACCAGGAGCTCGTCCTCTACCCCGTCTGCCTCTGCCACGAGTGGAGGTGCTGGCATGAGTAGGTGGGCGAGATGATCCTGGATGCTGAGAACGTTCAGAGGTCAAAGACTGGACTGCAATAGAGAGCCTGATGGAATCAAGAACGTTCAGAGCTCTCGAAACAGACTGAAGCAGTGCAATAAACTGTGTAGAAGCATGCTCACTAGAGCCTCTGATTTCTCTCCTCAAGAACTCATAACCACCCTCCAATGCACCTCTGAGCCTGCCAGCCTCCGCAGTAAGGTCTGTGACCTCAATAGTGGACTCCTGTGGCTGAGGATGGGCCAAAGCTAAGACTTGCCCCTGCAAGTCAAGTACTCTCCCAGTCAGTCTCAAAATGCAATCCTCGAGCTGCTGAATCCGAACTGACTGATCTGTGATCATCTGAAATACAGTGAAGATATGGGGGATCAAGGTCTGATCAGATGTATCCAATGATGTGGATCCCGGTGCAAATGTAGAAGTGCTCCACTGACGAGAAAGCAAGGAAGCCACACGCTGAGAAATCTGCTCAATCTGATCATCAGCCAATCTGAACTCTGAGGAAGGTGCTCTGCTGTCTGGCTGCTGAACGGGTGTGTGCCTCCTGGTGAACTCTGAAGGGCCAGCCTCTGGATTTGAAACAAACTGGATGTCTGGAGATGCTGCCCTGAAGTCATGGAGAGGTGATGAGGGACCTTCTTCCTCAGCTCTGTCCTCAATTCTGTCCTCAGCTCTCTCCTCAGCTCTTTCTTCTGTACCCTTGATCCAACCACCATCAATCCTAGTGAATCCCATGCGGTGTAGAGTGTGTTGGTTGATGGTGTCTGCGTGGGAAAGCTTAGCAGATGCCTCCCCCTCAAAACTGACTCCAAACCTCTTGAAAATCAGTGTGAGGGCCATACCAAAAGGCAGATGTGCCTTGGATCTATTTAGTGTCTCTCTCATGGCCTCAATCATTAAAGCAGGGAGGTTTAGGGGGGTTTGAGTGATCACATGAAACATTATACAAATATCTTGGCCAGAAAGGAGGTCATGCCTACCACTCTTTGGGAAGAAAAGCTTTATCACTAATTGATGTAGGATTCTCATTTCAATTGACAAGATTTTATCTTCTAATTTATTTAGACTTCCCGAGTAGGTTTCTCCTAAAATTACATTGATCCCCTCTTCCTTCACTGGAAGTTCCATGTAAGAATATCCCTCACAGGGAAAATATAGAATCTCCCAAAATAATAGGATCCAGACAGATATCAATTCCCTTAACAGTAGAGGTTACTGTTCCATTGCCATAGTGCAGATTTAGATAAAACTCTCTAACCAAGTCTACATAAGTAACTTCCTTGAGAGAACAGTAAAATCCCCAACCTTGGTTTTTGATCTTTGTCCCAAAGGAGAAACCTTCTTTTTCAAAGAATCTAAAATCCACATTCTTGCCGGTTTCTAGCTTTCTGTCAGAGAGAGGGATTTTGCTAGGACTAAGGGAAGACTGAGAGGGACCTGATGCAGACACTGAAGCCAGAATGGGAGCAGAGGTGGTCTGAGAAGCTTGCCTTTTTCTGCGGATGCCTTCTTCCAGCGCACGGACTGATTTTCTTCTTTGAGGGAGTTTCATTCTTGGGGCCATTCTCACCACAAGAGCAGGCAGGTAGACTCGGAAGATCAGATGGGTGAGGAGAAGGAAGGTTACTAGAGGATGGAAAGAGATTTTGGCAGAGAGAAATGATGATTTTGAGAAGAATGGTGGAAGCTAGGGCACGCTCCAACCGCTTCAATCAAGGGCGAGGAATGCGAGAAGCTCCTTTCCCAAGGGGTGATTTGAGGTGGAGATGTGAAGGAAGAATGATCTTGGGCTAAATCCTTGGTTTTGGAGAGAACGAATGTTGAGGACGATGAGTCAGAGGGAGGAAGACGAAGAGGAAGAATGAGTCGGCTCATGAACGGGCTTCAAGTTAAAAAGAAAAGAGCCTGTGGGAAGTTGGCAATAATTTCAAGTATGCCATTGGGTCAACCCTAGGGGGTCGACTCATGAATCACAAAAATTCAGAAAAAATATGAATAAATTCCGAAAAAAATTAAAACTTTGGGAGAAGAAATTTTGCTCAATGACAAGTTGTGAGAATGATAATCTTGAGCTTTTAGATCCAAGAGAGATGATGAAAATTAAGCTCAAAAAAATTTTGACATCGATTTCTTGAAATTGGAGAAACATTTAGGCAAAAGGATCAAGAATTCCTAGATTTCTCCTAATTTCACAGAATCTATCCTCACTAAGGGCCTTTGTAAAGATATCAGCTAATTGATTTTCAGTGCAAATATATTCAAGAATTATATCTTTGTTTTGAACATGTTCTCTTATAAAATGATGTCTTATTTCAATATGCTTAGATCTTGAATGTTGAATTAGATTTTTAGTTAGATTTATGGCACTTGTATTGTCGCATCTTATGGGTGTGTCATTAAGTTTGATACCAAAGTCTTCGAGTTGTTGCTTAATCCACAAGATTTGAGCACAACAACTTTCGGCTACAATGTATTCGGCCTCAGCCGTAGACAATGCTACCGAATTTTGTTTCTTACTAAACCAGGAGATTAGGTTAACTCCAAGAAATTGGCAGGTTCCACTAGTGCTTTTTCTATCTAATCTACATCCAGCAAAATCAGCATCTGAATATCCTAATAAATCAATTTGTGAATCTTTAGAGTACCATAATCCTAGAGTTTGAGTATCATTTAAATATCTAAGGATTCTTTTAACAGCATTCAAGTGAAACTCTTTAGGATTAGATTGATATCTAGCACACAAACAAACACTAAACATGATATCAGGCCTACTTGCAGTTAAATATAATAGAGAGCCAATCATACCTCTATAATATTTTAAGTCTACACATTTACCTTCTTCATCCTTGTCAAGCTTACATGAGGGGCTCATGGGTGTGCTAATTGGTTTGGAGTTCTCCATTCTAAATCTTTTGAGTAGTTCCTTGGTGTACTTGCTTTGGGTGATGGAGATTCCTTCTTTTGTTTGTTTGATTTGGAGTCCGAGGAAGAAGGTAAGTTCTCCCATCATGCTCATCTCGAACTTCTCCTGCATGAGCTTAGCAAAGTCTTGACAAAGAGATTCATTAGTAGACCCAAAAATTATGTCATCAACATAAATTTGTATAACTAACATATCATTTTGATTTCTTTTAATAAAGAGAGTTGTGTCTACATTACCTCTTGAAAAATCATTATTTAGTAAGAATTTGCTTAGCCTATCATACCAAGCTCTAGGTGCTTGTTTTAATCCATATAAAGCTTTATTTAATTTAAAAACATGATTAGGAAAAGCATGATTTTCAAATCTTGGGGGTTGTTCTACATAGACTTCTTCAGCAATATATCCATTCAAAAATATACTTTTGACATCCATTTGAAATAATTTAAATTTCATAAAGTAAGCATATGCAAGTAGAAGTCTAATGGCCTCTAATCTAGCAACAGGTGCAAAGGTCTCATCAAAATCAATCCCTTCTTCTTGATTATAACTTTTAGCAACCAACCTTGCTTTATTTCTTATTATATTTCCATGTTCATCTAATTTGTTCCTAAAGACCCATTTTGTGCCAATTATTGAATGATTTTTAGGTCTTGATACTAAAGTCCATACATTATTTCTTTCAAATTGATTAAGTTCCTCTTGCATTGCATTAATCAAATTATAATCATTTTCAGCTTCTTCAATAGTTTTTGGTTTAAGATGAGATACAAAAGCACAATGATTAAATACATCTCTAAGTGAAGAACGAGTTTTTACCCCATGCATAGGATCACCAATAATTAGCTCCTTAGGGTGATTGTGAACATACCTCCATTCTTTGGGTAGGTCATTTGTACCTTGAGGTTGTTCTTGATGTTCTTCACCTCCCTCATCTTGTTTGTCCTCATGTTCCTTATCCTCTTGAATTGTTGAATCTTTCAGAGTGATCTCCTTCATTCCTTCTATAAGAGGATCTGCATCATCAACACTTTCATTCTTTCTTGAAGGAAGATCGTTAGATTCATCAAAGACAACATGTATGGACTCCTCTACTACTAAGGTTCTTTTGTTAAAAACTCTAAAAGCTTTACTAGTGGAGTAACCAAGAAAGATTGCTTCATCTGATTTAGCATCAAATTTTTCAAGTCTTTCTTTACCATTATTTAACACATAACATCGGCAACCAAAAATATGAAAATAAGCAATATTAGGTTTTCTTTCTTTCCAAAGCTCATAGGGGGTTTTCTTTAAAATTTGTCTAATCAAGGCATGATTTAAAATGTAACATGCTGTGTTGATTGCTTCCGCCCAAAAATATCTTGGAAGGTTGCTTTCACAAAGTATGGTACAGGCCATTTCTTCTAAGGTTCTGTTTTTCCTTTCTACTACCCCATTTTGTTGGGTGTCCTAGGAGCAGAGAAGTTATGGCCAATTCCCTTTTCATCACAAAAGTTTTCAAAGTCTTGATTTTCAAATTCAGTTCCATGATCGCTTTGAATATTTTGAATTGAAAATCCTTTCTCATTAGTGACTTTTCGATAAAATTTAGTGAAAACATGAAAAGTTTCATCTTTGTGTGCTAAAAAGAAAACCCAAGTAAAACGAGAGTAATCATCTATAATTACAAAACCGTATCGTTTTCCTCCTAGACTAGTGGTTCTAGTAGGTCCAAACAAGTCCATATGCAAAAGCTTTAAAGGTCTAGAGGTAGAAACAATATTTTTGGATTTAAACGAAACTCTTGTTTGTTTACCTAGTTGGCATGCATCACAAATTCTATCCTTTTCAAAATTCAGTTTTGGCAAACCAAGAACTAATTTTTTCTTAATTAATTTTGAAAGAGAATGCATGCTAATGTGTGCAAGTCTGCGATGCCAAAGCCAACTAGTCTCATTAACTTTAGCATTTAAGGACACTAGGCATTGCATGTTTATTTTGACTAAATCATTTAAATCTACCATATAAATATTACCATGTCTATGTCCAATAAATTTAATGTTATCATTAATAGGACTAGTTACAATGCAAATAGATGATTCAAAAACAACCTTATATCCTTTGTCACAAAATTGACTAATGCTTAGTAAGTTATGCTTTAAACCATCTACTAACAAAACATTTTCAATGTATTTGGAGGGAGTGATACCAATGTTACCTATACCGATGATCTTTCCTTTGCTATTGTCTCCAAAGGTGACCATCCCTCCGTCCTTAGCATCAAGAGTGATGAATTGGGATTCATCACCAGTCATGTGTCTTGAGTATCCACTGTCAAGATACCATTTCCTGTTTCCTCTTTGGGATGCTAGACACACCTGCAAGCAAAAGTCAAGTTTTTGTTTTAGGTACCCAAGCTTTCTTGGGTCCTTTTTGGTTAGTCATAATGGTTCCTTTTGGAACCCATATTTTCTTTATAATTGAGTTTGCAGATTTGTTAGAGAAGCAAGTGTATGACTTATGTCCTACTCTACCACATTTGAAGCAAGTAATATTAGAAGACTTGTTACTTAAAGAGTTTACATAAATATTTTTCAGATATTTTTGTTTATTCAAGAGATTATAGCCAAGTCCAGCCTTATCATACACAGCCTTTTGATTATCAAGAATCATATTAAGTTTATTTGAACTCAAGGTGAACTTTTCTACTATTGGTTTTAGCTTGGCAATTTCATTCTTTAAGCTTTGATTTTCTTGAAGTAGGGTGAATTTCTCAATTGAAATATTTTCAGTTTGTTTCAATAAAGATTGATTTTTCAATTTTAGCTCTTTGTCTTCATTCTAGTTTCTTTAATTCATCAACTAAATCATAGAAAGCTTCATGTAATTCTTCAAATGTAAGTCACTAGGAGTTTCAGAAATTACCTCATTTTCGTGTGCCATAAGGCACAGGTTGGCTTGTTCGGTTGAGTTTTCTTCATCGGAGCTTGAGTCATCACTCGCACTCCAAGTGGCCATCATGGCCTTCTTCTTGTACTTCTTGGGACCTTTCTTCAGCTGAGGGCATTCGAATTTGAAGTGTCCCGGCTTCTTGCATTCGTAGCAGATAACGGGTTGGTCTTTCTCTTTTTCTTTGCTCTGTTCTCCTTTTGTGAATGGCCTCTTCCTCATCCCCTATTTTTTTTTCCTCAAAAATTTCTTGAATCTTCAGGTAATGAGTGCCATCTCTTCATCCTGTTCTTCATCTTCAGTGTCATCAGTTTCTTCATCTGGTGGAGCTGTGGATTTAAGGGCAATGGTTCTTTTCTTTTTGACTTCTTCCTCTTGATGTTGCTTCATGCTTAGCTCATGAGTCATCAATGATCCTAGAAGCTCTTCCAAAGGTAGAATGTTCAAGTCCTTAGCTTCTTGAATGGCAGTCACTTTGGCTTCCCAAGTTCTTAGTAAGGACCTGAGAATCTTTATTACAAGCTCACTGTTAGTATAGGACTTGCCAAGACTCTTTAAATCATTAATAATATCAGTAAAGTGAGTAAACATGCCAGTTATGGACTCATCATGCTCCATTTTAAACAATTCATATTTATGCACAAGCATATTGATTTTAGACTCCTTTACTTGATTGGTTCCCTCATGGGTTACTTCTAACCTATCCCATATTTCTTTAGCAGATGAGCAGGTAGAAATGCGATTAAATTCGTTAGCATCAAGAGCACAATAAAGAACATTCATTGCTTTAGCATTTAATTGGACCATCTTCTTATCAACCTCATCCCATTCTTTCTCGAGTTTGGTTGATTCCTCACCATCTATAATTTTAATGGGTGTGTGAGGACCGTTCACTATGATACTCCACATATCATAGTCGAGTGCTTGAATGAATATTTTCATCCGAGCTTTCCAATAGGTGTAATTAGACCCATTGAAAAGTGGAGGTCGGTTGGTGGATTGCCCCTCGGCTAGAGATGTGCTGACATGGATTGCCATAGATCTTTGGCTCTTTGATTGTTTAGATCAAAGAAGGGCTAGAGCACCGGGCTCTGATACCACTTGTTGCCCAGCTATGCAACCCAAGAGGGGGGGGGTGAATTGGGTTTCTAAAAATTTTAAGCTTAACTTATGACTTATGAGAAGTGTTTGACAAAGCTAAATAAATAGGGAGAGTAGAATTAATTTAAGGCTAATAGTAAGAGCAAGAAAGCAAGAGAATAATGAAGAGATAACGAAGAGCAATAAGACACACACCAAACAAAAGAATTTATAGTGGTTCGGTGCCAACCTTGCACCAACATCCACTCCCCAAGCTCCTACTTGGGAATTCCAATCCACTAATTTTGTATTCAACCCGAATACAAATGTCGAAAACTCCGACTCTAGCTATCCCAAGCTAGTTCACTTATTTCTCGGGTACAAGCCAACCCTATACACTCCGATTCAAAGTTCGGATCAACCTTTTCTTGTTTTGGAACCCTTCCAAAACAAAACCAATCACTCAAACTGAGTATAACAGTTTATAGCACAATTAAGCACAAAGAAAGCTCCTTCAATGAGCGAATATAACTTTAAATACACTTTACTTAAAAGAAGAACACCCTTTTTGAATTTCCTCAAGGTGGATGAAGACTTCAAAGAGCACTTGAAGAGTTGGTGAGCTTGGATTGAAGGTGTTGGGTATAAAATACCCACAGCCGAAGTCCTCAGTGGAATCGACTACAGGACAGCTTCGCCCGGACTCCTACGGGAGCCGGGCTCCGTCCTCAGCATCAACCGCTGGTAGGCCTCGTCCGGACTCCTACGGGAGCCGGACCTCCCCTCTGACTTTAATTGCAGGGAGACTTCGCCCGGACTCTTATGGGAGCCGTGCTTCATCCTCGACGCCAACAGCTTCAGCCGTAAGCAGACTCCGCCCGGACTCCTACGGGAGCTGGGCTCCGCCGCCGACATCGACTACAGGATAGCTTCGCCCAGACTCCAACGGGAGCCGGGCTCCATCCTCAGCATCAACCGCTGGTAGGCCTCGTCCGGACTCCTACGGGAGCCGGACCTCCCCTCTGACTTTAATTGCAGGGAGACTTCGCCCGGACTCTTATGGGAGCCGGGCTTCATCCTCGACGCCAACAGCTTCAGCCGCAAGCAGACTCCGCCCAGACTCCTATGGGAGCCGTGCTCCACTGCCGACATCGACTACAGGACAGCTCCGCCCGGACTCCCACGGGAGCCAGGCTCCATCCTCAACGTTAATTGCTGGTAAGCCCTGTCCGGACTCCTACGGGAGCCGGACTTTGCCTTTAACCTTGACTGCAGGAAAACTTCGCCCGGACTCCTACGGGAGCCGGGCTCCGTCCTCGATTCCAACGGCTGCAGACAGTCTTCATCCGGACCTCTACGGTGGCCGGACTATGACCACTGCCGAACTTCAGCCGACAGATCAGTATCAGCACTCCCAGGCCACGATCGCGGCCATGATTCTGCTACATTTCCTGCGGCAGATTCCACGCAGCTCCACCACTCCCTGACAGGCCATAGTAACGATCGCAGCACTGCTCCACTCCCCATGACGGATCCCGTGCGGCTCCATTACTACCTGACCAGCCATGATAAATGGCCACGATCCTGCTCCACCTCCTGCAACGGATACTGCATGATTCTCTCATCCACTGGCAAGTCACGACGGCAAAACGCCGCCCCACTTCATGCGGCAGACTCCACGTGGCATGCCCCAGCGATAGCCACGGGTCCGTTCCACTACGCTTCGCAGCAAACTCCGCCTGACCCTGGGCAGTCCACTGCCAGACGGTTACAAACGTCACCATCAATTCGTTGCTTCCTCCGCCTATAAAAGGGGACTCAGATACGTTATTCGATAAGCTCATTTCTTATCTCAAAACTCTACTAAATTCTCCGTTCGAGCACTCCATTCTTCTTGAGGTAGAGAACTGACTTGAGCGTCGGAGGGTCTTGCCGGAGCAACCCCACCTCCGGTTTAGACTTCCTTTGTAGGTCCCGGCGGCGACCGCAGCTTCCCCGACTCCAGCTTCTCCGGCGCAAGCAGATTTTTGCACCAACAGGATTGGCGCTAGAGGAAGGGGCCTTTGACCTTCGCGGTACCCTTGTTCTTAAAGGAGCGCTCAATGGATCCGCTTCCGGCCATCTTTTTCGGCACCCACTCCTCCTTTCCCTCATCTGATGCCTTCTCACGAGGTCTTTGCACAACTGCCTCCGGCTATGGTCGCCGATAAGGAGTAGCCGGATGACCGGCCCCTGCCGGATTCTGTCAATGCCATCTCGGGGGAATCCCGGTGGGAGGCAACCAACATACCAGCTGCATCCTCTAAGCGACAAAAAGTTGAAGAACCCATAACCTTCACCGAAGAAGATGCCCAGGGAATCCAATTCCCTCATAACGACGCGGTCGTAGTTTCCTTGAACATAGCGAATTACGACGTCCGTCGCATTCTCGTCGACAACGGGAGCTCGGCCGACATCTTGTTCTACGATGCCTTTTCAAGAATGTCCACTCTTGGTGGTCATCTAAGACCGATTTGCTCACCCTTGATAGGATTTACCGGTGACGCCGTTCCGACGGAGGGAATGATAGCTTTGACTGTGACCGCGGGTCAGTATCCAAAGCAGTCCAGAGCTCTGGCGAATTTCCTAGTGGTAAAGGCGCCATCTGCCTACAATGCAATCCTTGGCCGACCCGGCCTCAATGCCCTCAGAGCTGTCGTTTCAACCTACCATTTGAAATTGAAGTTCCCCACCAACCAGGGGATCGGAGAGGTCCACCGCAAGTAGACTCCGCCCGGACTCCTACGGGAGCCGGGCTCCGTCCTCAATATCAACCGCTGGTAAGCCTCGTCCGGACTCCTACGGGAGTCGAACCTCCCCTTTGACTTTAATTGCCAGGAGACTCCACCCGGACTCCTACGGGAGCCGGGCTTCGTCCTCGACTCCAACGGCTGCAGACAGACTTCGTCCGGACTCCTACGGGAGCCGGACTCCACCGGCAACTTCAACCGCAAGTGGACTCCTCCCGGACTCCTATGGGAGCCGGGCTCCATCCTCAACATCAGCTGCCGGTAAGCCTTGTCCGGACTCCTACGGGAGCCGGGCTCCGTCACCGACAATTGCAACCTTATAAAGTCGAAGGCCCGATTCCTTTTAGACCAGATGGGGGGAGAGGCCTTACAACGCCCATATGTGCCCCCACAGCCCTGTTAGGGACAGGAGGAGAACCTCGCCCTAACTTGAGCAAAGTCGAAGGCCCAGTTCCTTTTAGACCGGATGGGGGGAGAGGCCTTACAACGCCCATATGTGCCCCCACAGCCCTGTTAGGGACAGGAGGAGAACCTCGCCCTAACTTGAGCAAAGTCGAAGGCCCGGTTCTTTTAGACTGGATGGGGGGAGAGGCCTTACAACGCCCATATGTGCCCCCACAGCCCTGTTAGGGACAGGAGGAGAACCTCGCCCTAACTTGAGCAAAGTCGAAGGCCCGATTCTTTTAGACCGGATGGGGGGAGAGGCCTTACAGTGCCCTAACGCGCCCCCACAGCAAGGCTGGAAACGAGGGGAGAACCTCACACCGGCTCGAGCAAAATGGAAGGCCCGGACTCCTACAGGAGTCGGGTTCCGTTCACGACGCAAAGGAAGACTTCACCCGGACTCCTACGGGAGCCGGGTTCCGCCTACAAGGAAGACTTCACCCGGACTCCTACGGGAGCCGGGTTCCGCCTACAAGGAAGACTTCACCCAGACTCCTACGAGAGCTGGGTTCCGCCCGCGAGGAAGACTTCACCCGGACTCCTACGGGAGCTGGGTTCCGCCCGTGAGGAAGACTTCACCCGGACTCCTACGGGAGCCGGATTCTGCCTACATGACAACTTCACCCGGACTCCTACGGGAGCTGGGTTCCGCCTACAAGGAAGACTTCACCCAGACTCCTACGGGAGCTGGGTTCCGCCTGCAAGGAAGACTTCACCCGGACTCCTACGGGAGCCGGGTTCCGCCCGCGAGGAAAGACTTCACCCGGACTCCTACGGGGGCCGGGTTCCGCCTACAAGGAAGACTTCATCCGGACTCCTACGGGAGCCGGGTTCCGCCCGCGAGGAAGACATCACCCGAACTCCTACGGGAGCCGGGTTTCGCCTACAAGGAAGACTTCACCCGGACTCTTACAGGAGCCAGGTTTCGCCTACAAGGAAGACTTCACCCGGACTCCTACGGGAGCCGGGTTCCGCCCGTGAGGAAGACTTCACCCAGACTCCTACGGGGGCAGGGTTCCACCTACAAGGAAGACTTCATCCGGACTCCTACGGGAGCCGAGTTCCGCCTACAAGGAAGACTTCACCCGGACTCCTACGGGAGCCGGGTTCCGCCTACAAGGAAGGCTTCACCCGGACTCCTACGGGAGCCGGGTTCCGCCCGCGAGGAAGACTTCACCCGGACTCCTACGGGAGCCGGGTTCCGCCTACAAGGAAGACTTCACCCGGACTCCTACGGGAGCCGGGTTCCGCCTACAAGGAAAACTTCACTCGGACTCCTACGGGAGCCAGGTTCCGCCTACAAGGAACACTTCAGTCAGACTCCTACGAGAGTCGGGCTCCATCCATGACTTCTGCAGCAAGGGTTAATGGTGGCGAAACCTGGCCGGCTAACAAGATCAGATGAAAGGAAAAAGCCCCCTCCCAACGACGTCAACATCAGGCAAGTCAGATGGCAAGAAAGGTTCGGCAGACAGCGATATTAGTGCAGCGCACGGACGAGATGGCTAAAAGCGGCTGACAGTTGGCAGGATCATAATTGCACCGTACCTAGGCCAGTGTACCTACGGGAATTTCGAAGCGTCCCCTCGTATCGCTCCAATTCGAAAAGACTCCGACATGCGCACATTTAATGCCAAATATTTGGAGGCGGCAGTGCACAGGATTCGAAGGGACGGCTTCGGCTGTGCCCATCTCTCTCTCTGTACTTCCTTCGTTTGAAATTCAAACTCGAAAGTAGGGGGACTGGTGTTGGGTATAAAATACCCACAGCTGAAGTTCTCAGTGGAATCGAGTACAGGACAGCTTCGCCCGGACTCCTACGGGAGCCGGGCTCCATCCTCAGCATCAACCACTGGTAGGCCTCGTCCGGACTCCTACGGGAGCCGGACCTCCCCTCTGACTTTAATTACAGGGAGACTTCGCCCGGACTCTTATGGGAGCCGGGCTTCATCCTCGACGCCAACAGCTTCAGCCGTAAGCAGACTCCGCCCGGACTCCTACGGGAGCCGGGCTCCGCCGCTGACATCGACTACAGGACAGCTTCGCCCAGACTCCTATGGGAGCCGGGCTCCATCCTCAGCATCAACCGCTGGTAGGCCTCGTCCGGACTCCTACGGGAGCCGGACCTCCCCTCTGACTTTAATTGCAGGGAGACTTCGCCCGGACTCTTATGGAGCCGGGCTTCATCCTCGACGCCAACAGCTTCAGCCGCAAGCAGACTCCGCCCGGACTCCTACGGTAGCTGGGCTCCACCGCCGACATCGACTACAGGACAGCTCCGCCCGGACTCCCACGGGAGCCGGGCTCCGTCCTCAACGTTAATTACTGGTAAGCCCTGTCCGGACTCCTACGGGAGTCGGACTTCGCCTTAACCTTGACTGCAGGAAAACTTCGCCCGGACTCCTATGGGAGCCGGGCTCCATCCTCGATTCCAATGGCTGCAGACAGTCTTCATCTGGACCTCTACGGTGGTCGGACTATGACCACTACCAAACTTCAGCCGACAGATCAGTATCAGCACTCCCAGGCCACGATCGCGGCCACGATTCTGCTACATTTCCTACGACAGATTCTGCGTAGCCCCACCACTCCCTGACAGGCCGCAGTAACGATCGCAGCACTGCTCCACTCCCCATGACGGATCCTGTGCGGCTCCATTACTACCTGACCAGCCACGATAAACGGCCACGATCCTGCTCCACCTCTTGCAACGGATACTGCACGATTCTCTCATCCACTGGCAAGTCACGACGGCAAAACGCCGCCCCACTTCATGCGGCAGACTCCACATGGCATGCCCCAGCGATAGCCACGGGTCCGTTCCATTACGCTTTGCAGCAAACTCTGCCTGACCCTGGGCAGTCCACTACCAGACGGTTACAAACGTCGTCATCAATTCGTTGCTTCCTCCGCCTATAAAAGGGGGACTCAGATACGTTATTCGATAAGCTCATTTCTTATCTCAAAACTCTGCTAAATTCTCCGTTCGAGCATTCCATTCTTGTTGAGGCAGAGAATGACTTGAGCATCGGAGCATCTTGCCGGAGCAACCCCACCTCCGGTTTAGACTTCCTTTGCAGGTCCGCGGCGACCGCGCTTCTCCGACTCCAGCTTCTCTGGTGCAAGCAGATTTTTGCACCAACAGAAGGCTTCTTGAAAGATTTGAATGAGCACTTGCTTAGGCTGAAACGTTGGCTTAAAATCTCTTTTTCAAAATCTCTCTCTTTGAATCCTCTCTTTTTCTTCTTTTTGTTCTTCTTTTGTTCTCCTTGTTCTTGTTATTGATTTCCATGTTTTTGTCCCTTTTATAGCTTCAAAAAATAGTGGAAAATATTCTAGGCTGAAAAAGAGCCGTTAGACCACTTTAAATGAGCATTAAAAGCATTTAAAACGGGTTAAAAACTAGCCATTGCGGAAAAATCCTGTCACAGGGGTCGACTCATGCCTGGGAGTCGACTCATGGGTCAACCTCTGTGGAAGAACATCAGAGAATCACCAGAAAATAAGGTTCTGTGATTTTTGGCCTAAAAACTGCAGGGGTCGACTCATGGGTCGACTCATGCTTGGGGGTCGACTCATGAGTCGACTCACAAGTTGTGCTAAGCCAAAAAATCTGCGTGCCAAACAGCTCATTGTGCCATGAGTTGACTCACGGGTCGACTCATGATTTTCAAACATGCATAACTTTCAAATACAAGTCCAAAATCAATAAAATTTTCACCATTGGATCACAAATCTTTTGTTGTATCATTTGATACTATCTGTTGGTGCAAAATCTACTTGCATCGGAGAAGCTGGAGTCGGGGAAGCCGGTCGCCGTCGGGACCTGCAAAGGAAGTCTAAACCGGAGGTGGGGTTGCTCCGGCAAGACCCTCCGATGCTCAAGTCAGTTCTCTGCCTCAACAAGAATGGAGTGCTCGAATGGAGAATTTAGCAGAGTTTTGAGATAAGAAATGATCTTATCGAATAACGTATCTGAGTCCCCCTTTTATAGCGGAGGAAGCAACGAATTGATGGCGACGTTTGTAACGTCTGGCAGTGGACTGCCCAGGGTCAGACGGAGTTTGCTGCGAAGCGTAGTGGAACGGACCCGTGGCTATCACTGGGGCGTGCCACATGGAGTCTGTCGCATGAAGTGGGGTGACATTTTGCCGTCGTGACTTGCCAGTGGATGAGAGAATCGTGCAGTATCCGTTGCAGGAGGTGAGCAGGATCGTGGCCGTTTATCGTGGCTGGTCAGGTAGTAATGGAGCCGTGTGGGATCCGTCATGGGAGTGGAGCAGTGCTGCGATCGTTACTGCGGCCTGTCAGGGAGTGGTGGAGCTGCACGGAATCTGCCGCAGGAAATGTAGCAGAATCATGGCCGTGATCGTGTCCTGGGAGTGCTGATACTGATCTGTCGGCTGAAGTTCGACAGTGGTCATAGTCCGCCACCGTGGAGTCCGGATGAAGACTGTCTGCAGTTGTTGGAATCGAGACGGAGCCCGGCTCCCGTAGGAGTCCGGGCGAAGTTTCCTGCAGTCAAGGTTAAAGCGAAGTCCGGCTCCCGTAGGAGTCCGGACAGGGCTTACCAGTAATTAACGTTGAGGACGGAGCCCGGCTCCCGTGGGAGTCCAGCGGAGTCTGCTCGCAGCTGAAGTTATCGACGGAGTCCGACTCCCGTAGGAGTCCGTCCGGCTCTCGTAGTAGTCCGGTCGCAGTCTGCCTTGCAGCCGTTGGAGTCAAGGACGGAGCCCGGCTCCCTAGGAGTCCGGGCGAAGTTTTCCTACAGTCAAGGTTAAAGGCGAAGTCCGGCTCCCGTAGGAGTCGGACGGGCTTACCAGCAATTAACGTTGAGGATGGAGCCCGGCTCCCATGGGAGTCTGGGTGGAGCTGTCCTGTACTCGATGTCGTGACGGAGCCTGGTCCCGTAGGATCCGGGTGGGTCTGCTTGCGGCTGAAGCATTGGCGTCGAGGATGAAGCCCGGCTCCCATAAGAGTCCGGGTGAAGTCTCCCTACAATTAAAGTCAGAGGGAGGTCCGGTCCCGTAGGAGTTCGACGAGGCCTCACGGTTGATGCTGAGGACGGAGCCAGCTCCCGTAGGAGTCCGGGCGAAGCTGTCCTGTAGTCGATGTCGCGGCGGAGCCCGGCTCCCGTAGGAGTCCGGGCGGAGTCTGCTTGCGCTGAAGCTGTTGCGTCGAGGATGAAGCCCGGCTCCCATAAGAGTCCGGGCGAAGTCTCCCTGCAATTAAAGTCAGAGGGAGGTCCGCTCCCGTAGAGTCCGACGAGGCCTACCAGCGGTTGATCTAGGACGGAGCCCGACTTCCGTAGGAGTCCGGGCAAAGCTGTCCTATAGTCGATTTCACTGAGGACTTTGGCTGTGGGTATTTTATACCCAACACCAGTCCCCTACTTTCGAGTTTGAATTTCAAATGAAGGAAGTACAGAGAGAGAGATGGCACAGCCGAAACCGTCCCTTCGATCCTGCGCACTGCCGCCTCCAAATATTTTGGCATTAAATGTGCGCACGCCAGAGTCTTTTCGAATTGGAGTGTACGAGGGGATGCTTCGAATTCCTGCAGGTACACTGGCCTAGGTATGATGCAATTATGATCCTGCCAATCGTCAGTCGCTTTTAGCCATCTCGTCCGCGCGCTGCACTAATATCGCTGTCTGCCGAACCTTTCCTGCCATCTGACTTGCCTGATGTTGACGTCGTTGGGAGGGGCTTTTCCTTTCATCTGATCTGTTAGCCGGCCAGGTTTCGCCACCATTAACCCTTGCCGCAGAAGTCGTGGATGGAGCCCGACTCTCGTAGGAGTCCGGCTGAAGTTTCCTTGTAGGCAGAACCCGGCTCCCGTAGAGTCCGGGTGAAGTTTCCTTGTAGGCGAAACCCGGCTCCCGTAGGAGTCCGGGTGAAGTCTTCCTTGTAGGCGGAACCCGGCTCCCGTAGGAGTCCGGGTGAAGTCTTTCTCGCAGGCGGAACCCGGCTCCCGTAGGAGTCCGGGTGAAGCCTTCCTTGTAGGCGGAACCTGGCTCCCGTAGGAGTCCGGGTGAAGTCTTCCTTGTAGGCGGAACCCGACTCCCGTAGGAGTCCGGGTGAAGTCTCCTCGCAGGCGGAACCCGGCTCCCGTAGGAGTCCGGATGAAGTCTTCCTTGTAGGCGGAACCCGACCTCCGTAGGAGTCTGGGTGAAGTCTTCTCGCGGGCGGAAACCCGCTCCCGTAGGAGTCCAGGTGAAGTCTTCCTTGTAGGCGAACCCGGCTCCCGTAGGAGTCGGGTGAAGTCTTCTTTGTAGGCGGAACCCGGCTCCCGTAGGAGTCCGAGTGAAGTCTTCCTCGCGGGCGGAACCCGGCTCCCGTAGGAGTCCGGATGAAGTCTTCCTTGTAGGCGGAACCGGCCCCGTAGGAGTCCGGGTGAAGTCTTTCCTCGCGGGCGGAACCCGACTCCCGTAGGAGTCCGGGTGAAGTCTTCCTTGTAGGCGAAACCCGGCTCCGTAGGAGTCCGAGTGAAGTCTTCCTTGTAGGTGGAACCCGGCTCCCGTAGAGTCCGGTGAAGTTGTCTGTAGGCGGAACCCGGCTCCCGTAGGAGTCTGGGTGAAGTCTTCCTCGCGGCGAACCCGGCTCCCGTAGGATCTGGGTGGAGTCTTCCTCGGGGCGGAACCCGGCTCCCGTAGGAGTCCGGGTGAAGTCTTCCTTGTAGGCGGAACCCGGCTCTCGTAGGAGTCCTGGTGAGTTTCTGTAGGCGGAACCCGCTCCTGTAGGAGTCCGGTGAAGTCTTCCTTTGCGTCGTGAATGGAACCCGGCTCCTGTAGGAGTCCGGGCCTTCCATTTTGCTCGAGCCAGTGTGAGGTTCTCTCCTCGTTACCAGCCTGGCTGTGGGGGCGCGTTAGGGCACGTAAAGCCTCTCCCCCCATCCGGTCTAAAGAACGGGCCTTCGACTTTGCTCAGTTAGGGCGAGTTCTCCTCCTGTCCCTAACAGGGCTGTGGGGGCACATATGGGCGTTGTAAGGACTCTCCCCCCATCCGATCTAAAAGAACTGGGCCTTCGACTTTGCTCAAGTTAGGGCGAGGTTCTCCTCCTGTCCCTAACAAGGCTGTGGGGGCACATATGGGCGTTGTAAGGCCTCTCCCCCATCCGGTCTAAAAGGAACGGGCCTTCGACTTTGCTCAAGTTAGGGCGAGGTTCTCCTCCTGTCCCTAACAGGGCTGTGGGGGCACATATGGGCGTTGTAAGGCCTCTCCCCCCATCCAGTCTAAAAGGAACCAGGCCTTCGATTTTATAAGGTTGCAATTGTCGGTGACGGAGCCCGGCTCCGGTAGGAGTCCGGACATGGCTTACCGGCAGCTGATGTTGAGGATGGAGCCCGGCTCCCATAGGAGTCCGGGCGGAGTCCACTTGCGGTTGAAGTTGCCGGCAGAGTCCGGCTCCCGTAGGAGTCCGGACGAAGTCTGTCTGCAGCCGTTGGAGTCGAGGATGAAGCCCGGCTCCCGTAGGAGTCCGGGTGGAGTCTCCCGGCAATTAAAGTCAAAGGGAGGTCCGGCTCCCGTAGGAGTCCGGACGAGGCTTACCAGCGGTCGATATTGAGGACGGAGCCCAGCTCCCGTAGGAGTCCGGACGGAGTCTACTTGCGACGGACCTCTCCGATCCCCTGGTTGGTGGGGAACTTCAATTTCAAATGGTAGGTTGAAACGACAGCTCTGAGGGCATTGAGCCGGGTCGGCCAAGGATTGCATTGTAGGCAGATGGCGCCTTTACCACTAGGAAATTCGCCAGAGCTCTGGACTGCTTTGGATACTGACCTCGGTCACAGTCAAAGCTATCATTCCCTCCGTCAGAAGGCTCATCGGTAATCCTATCAAGGGGAGCAAATCGGTCTTAGATGACCGCCAAGAGTGGATATTCTTGAAAAGCGTCGTAGAACAAGATGTCGGCGAGCTCCCGTTGTCGATGAGAATGCGACGGACGTCGTAATTCGCTATGTTCAAGGAAACTACGACCGCGTCATTATGAGGGAATTGGATTCCCGGGCGTCTTCTTCGGTGAAGGTTATGGGTTCTTCAACTTTTTTCCGCTTGGGGGATGCAGTTGGTATGTTGGTTGCCTCCCGTCGGGATTCCCCCAAGATGGCATTGACAGAATCCGGCAGGGGCCGATCATCCGGCCACTCCTTATCGACGACCATAGCCGGAGGCAGTTGTGCAAAGACCTCGTGAGAAGGCATCAGATGAGGGAAAGGAGGAGTGGGTGCCAGAAAAGATGGTCGGAAGCGGATCCGTTGAGCTCTCCTTTAAGACAAGGGTACCGCGAAGGTCAAAGGCCCCTTCCTCTAGCGCCAATCCTGTTGGTGCAAAAATCTGCTTGCGTCGGAGAAGCTGGAGTCGGGGAAGCCGCGGTCGCCGTCGGGACCTGCAAAGGAAGTCTAAACCGGAGGTGGGGTTGCTCCAGCAAGACCCTCCGACGCTCAAGTCAGTTCTCTGCCTCAACAAGAATGGAGTGCTCGAACGGAGAATTTAGCAGAGTTTTGAGATAAGAAATGAGCTTATCGAATAACATATCTGAGTCCCCCTTTTATAGGCGGAGGAAAGCAACGAATTGATGGCGACGTTTGTAACCATCTGGCAGTGGACTGCCCAGGGTCAGGTGGAGTTTGCTGCGAAGCGTAGTGGAACGGACCCGTGGCTATCACTGGGGCGTGCCACGTGGAGTCTGCCACATGAAGTGGGGCGGCATTTTGCCGTCGTGACTTGCCAGTGGATGAGAGAATCGCGCAGTATCCGTTGCAGGAGGTGGAGCAGGATCGTGGCTATTTATCGTGGCTGGTCAGGTAGTAATGGAGCCGCACGGGATCCGTCATGGGGAGTGGAGCAGTGCTGCGATGTTACTGCGGCCTGTCAGGGAGTGGTGGAGCTACGCGAAATCCACCGTAGGAAATGTAGCAGAATCGTGGCCGGATCATGGCCTGGGTGTGCTGATACTGATCTGTCGGCTAAAGTTCGACAGTGGTCATAGTCCGGCCACCGTAGAGTCCGGATGAAGAATGTCTGCAGCCATTGGAATCGAGGACGGAGCCCGGCTCCCGTAGGAGTCCGGGCGAAGTTTTCCTGCAGTCAAGGTTAAAGGTGAAGTCCGGCTCCCGTAGGAGTTCGGACAGGGCTTACCAGCAATTAACGTTGAGGACGGAGCCCGGCTCTCGTGGGAGTCCGGCGGAGTCTGCTCGCAGCTGAAGTTATCGGCGGAGTCCGGCTCCCGTAGGAGTCCGTCCGGCTCCCGTAGGAGTCCGGTCGCAGTCTGCCTTGCAGCCGTTGGAGTCGAGGATGGAGCCCGGCTCTCGTAGGAGTCCGGGCGAAGTTTTCCTGCAGTCAAGTTTAAAGGCGAAGTCCGACTCCCGTAGGAGTGACCGGACGGGGCTTACTAGCAATTAACGTTTGAGGACGGAGCCCGGCTCCCGTGGGAGTCCGGGTGGAGCTGTCCTGTAGTCGATGTCGGCGGCGGAGCCCGGCTCCCGTAGGAGTCCGGGCGGAGTCTGCTTGCGGCTGAAGCTGTTGGCGTCGAGGATGAAGCCTGGCTCCCATAAGAGTCCGGGCGAAGTCTCCCTGCAATTAAAGTCAGAGGGGAGGTCCGGCTCCCGTAGGAGTCCGGACGAGGCCTACCAGCGGTTGATGCTGAGGACGGAGCCCGGCTCCCGTAGGAGTCCGGCGAAGCTATCCTGTAGTCGATGTCGACGGCGGAGCCCGACTCCCGTAGGAGTCTGGGTGGAGTCTGCTTGCGGCTGAAGCTGTTGGCATCGAGGATGAAGTCCGGCTCCCATAAGAGTCTGGGCGAAGTCTCCCTATAATTAAAGTCAGAGGGGAGGTCTGGCTCCCGTAGGAGTCCGGATGAGGCCTACCAGCGGTTGATGCTGAGGACGGAGCCCGACTCCCGTAGGAGTCCAGGCGAAGCTGTCCTGTAGTCGATTCCACTGAGGACTTCGGCTGTGGGTATTTTATACCCAACACTATCAAATCAGGGTTTTGGTAAAATTACAATTTGCCTCTGAAGAGCAATAAGTCTTTTTCAAGTGAAAATCATTGGTACCCCTTCAACTACTTTGTAATCATCAAAATCAATCTAAGGAGCAACAATTAGTGAATGCCCAGCTGCACCTCAATTTTTTGAGTTTGTGTACGAGCAGGTTCAGCAAGCTCAAGTCCAACAAGCTCGCGGACCAGGAAACGATCCATATTTGAACACTTATAACCCCGGTTGAGAAACCTCCAAATTTTTTCGGGAGACCACAACCAGTGGTTGGCCCTACCGCACCTCGACCTCAATATCAGGACCTAACATATAGGCATGGACCATACCATCAATTTCAAAATGCTCCTCAACCGTCTACTACTGATCACCGCTCAACTTTTGAGGAAAAAGTTCTGAAAGTACTAGAATGATTAGAAGTCAACACTCAGACCCTTAACCCCACACACAATCCATTGCTAAGCTAGAGATCCAAATAGATCAACTAGCAACTGCATTCAGTAGGAGGGAAGGAGAAAAATTACCTAACCAACCCGAGAGCAACCCAAGAGGGCAATTTTGATTGAGAGCTCTAATACCCCAGAAGCTTTTTCTGAACACGCCAAATCAATCATGACTCTGAGAAGTAGGAAGGTCATTGAACACACTAGTAAAACCAATGAGACCGACCTAAACCTCTAACCGAAACCAAATCACCCAAGAAAAAAGAGGACCTTAAAATAGAGAATGAATTAGCTACACCAGAATCATCTTACTTGCCTAAAGCCCCATTTTCGGATGCCTGAAAGCTCCTATTCCTGCAGATAAGAAGGGAGGAAGACTCGACGAGATGTTGGAATTGTTTAAGCAAGTCAAAATTAATCTTCCCCTTCTAGATGCAATCAAACAGGGCCCTACTTATGCCAAATTTTTTAAAGAATTTGTGCATCCAAAAACGTAAATCTAGATCACAAATCCCAAAGAAAGTATGCCTCACTGAACAGGCTAGTTCTATCTTCCAGCATGTCACTCCTCCAAAGCTTAAGGACCCAGGAGCCCCCATCATTTCCTGTATTATAGGAGATTATCACATTGAAAAAGCTCTTCTAGACTTAGGGACAAGTGTGAATCTTTTACTAGTTCGGTATATGAACTTTTTGGATTTTGGAGAACTGAAATCCACATCAGTCACACTGCAATTAGCTGACAGATCAATTAAGGAACCATGTGGAATGCTTGAGGATGTCTTGGTCAAGGTAGATGAGTTTTACTTTCCAGTTGATTTTTGATTCTCGACATGGAACTAAGTGGCAACCCAAGATAAATTTCCATTATCTTAGGATGACCCTTCCTAGCTACGGCAAATGCATGCATTAATTATAGGATAGGAGTCATGGACGTATCGTTTGGGAATAAGAAACTGGGACTGAATGTGTTTGGTGCTTCTCAAGGACCATCAATGGATAGTTGCTTCGAAGTAGATACACTAGAAGACATTATAGAAGATGCAACACCCACAATTCTAGCACCAGACCCCTTAGATACTTGCTTGGCTCACTTTGGAGTGTATGACTTTGAGGGATATATGAAAGAAGTTAACACCTTGTTGGATACACCACACGATAAAACCACTCTTCCATGGACAATCAAGTATGAGCCATTGCCCACATTAGCTAGTATACCAATAGTCCCATCTTTAGAATCACCACCTATGTTAGAATTGAAACCCCTTCCTGCTACGCTCAAGTATATATTTCTAAGACCCAATGACACCTCCCGGCAATCATTGCATCAGACTTGACCCCTAATCAGGAAGCATAATTGGTTGGTATTCTGAAGGAACACAAAGAGGCTATCGGTTGGTCCATTGTCGATTTAAAAGGAATTGACCCCTCCATTTGCATGCACCATATTCATTTTGAGGCAAATGCCAAACCCCATCGAGATATGCAGAGGAGATTGAACCCAAACATACGTGAAGTAGTAAAGAAAGAGGTGGTAAGTGGTTAGATGCTGGAATCATCTACCCCATATCCGATAGTAAATGGGTCAGTCCCACTCAAGTAGTACCTAAGAAATCAGGTATTACTATAGTGAGAACGAAGAAGGTGAACTGCTTTCCACTTGCATATCATCTGGATGGCGAGTATGTATAGATTATAGAAAACTAAATGCCGTTACTAGGAAGGACCATTTTCCATTGCCCTTCATCGACCAAATCTTAGAATGGTTAGCAGGATAAAGTTTCTTCTATTTTCTTGATGGTTATTTAGGGTACAATCAAGTATCTGTATTTCTAGATGACCAAGAAAAGACTACCTTCACTTGCCCCTATGGCACCTTCGCTTTTTGGCGTATGCCATTCGGGCTCTGCAATGCATCTGCTACATTTTAACGGTGCATACTGGTTATTTTTTCAGATATAGTGGATAAATGTCTTGAAATTTTTATGGATGATTTTTCTGTATTTGGAACCACCTTGAGGATTGTCTCCATAATCTTTCCAAAGTTCTTAAATGATTATGGAGATAAATCTCGTCCTAAGTTGGGAAAAGAGCCATTTCATGGTGCGGAAAGGAATTGTATCAGGATATATTATTCTGAAAGAGGGATCGAGGTAGATAAAGCCAAAGTTGAGGTCATTTCAAAACTACCACCCCCTACTTCGATCCAATAAATATGATCCTTCTTAGGTCATGTCGGATTTTATAGATGCTTCATCAAAGACTTTAGCAAGATTTCAAGACCCCTGTGCAATCTGTTGGCCAAGACACACCATTTATCTTTGACGAAGATTATTTGAAAGTATTCAAAACATTACGAACAGTCCTGACAACAGCACCCATAATAAAACCCCTGTCTGGTCCATTCCATTTGAGATTATGTGTGATGCCTCTGACTTTGCAATAAGTACCGTCTTAGGCCAAAAAATCAATAAGGAGCCACATGTGATCTATTATGCTAGCAAGACTCTTTTCGATGCTCAATTAAACTACATCATGACAGAAAAGAGCTACTAGCAGTAGTGTTCGTGTTGGGAAATGTGTCCCAAAAAAGCCAATCGTCAAGCTGTTGACGGTTGAGCAACCAAGTATTATAATTGATTTGTTAATAAATAAAATATATTTGGCATTTTCATCATAAGCTTTCATCTTCTAATGAATTGCATTGTTATGATGAAGTCCTTAGGACTATTTAAGTTTGATAAAGAGAGGATTTATCGATTAGTCCTTAAAACTGTTCACGACCAAATGATAGGCTGTTAATAAGGACGACAGCTTCTATCGAGCATAGGTCGCTGTAGGCCATATGGGTTGGTTGTCCTCTTAACCAAGGAGTGTAGAGACACTAGTATGGCATACAGGTGAGATGTAAGGGTACATCATCATTGAACGTGACCAACTCCAGAGTTTTCTACTGTCGAGAATATCTCTGATGGGATATAGGTATAAGTGTCCCTTAGACCTGAGATCGCCTCAGTGACTTGCAAGCAACTCACTGTGCTTTGGTACTGGAGTAACTGAATTTCTAATTCAGGGATGGAAGGCTTCTGGGCACAGTCAAGTACTTGCAAAGTCAGAGTGTGATCGAATGGGATTGACCACTCCAAGAGTTGGAGAAGAATGAGTCGCTGTATTTCAATTTAGCAAAACCTTGGCCAGGGTAATCCATCAGATGGATTTGATATTTTGAAATACAACGTGGACAACCTAATCA
>NC_025995.2:48515186-48778608 GCF_000442705.2 Elaeis guineensis | reverse complement strand
TGCATTAATCCAATTATAATCATTTTCAGCTTCTTCAATAATTTTTGGTTCAAGATGAGATACAAAAGCACAATGATTAAATACATTTCTAAGTGAAGAACAAGTTTTTACCCCATGCATAGGATCACCAATAATTAGCTCCTTAGGGTGATTGTGAACATACCTCCATTCTTTGGGTAGGTCATTTGTACCTTGAGGTTGTTCTTGATGTTCTTCACCTCCCTCATCTTGTTTGTCTTCATGTTCCTTATCCTCTTGAATTGTTGAATCTTTCAGAGTGATCTCTTTCATTCCTTCTATAAGAGGATCTGCATCATCAACATTTTTATTCTTCCTTGAAGGAAGATCGTTAGATTCATCAAAGACAACATGTATGGACTCTCTACTACTAAGGTTCTTTTGTTAAAAACTCTAAAAGCTTTACTAGTGGGAGTAACCAAGAAAGATTGCTTCATCTGATTTAGCATCAAATTTTCAAGTCTTTCTTTACCATTATTTAACACAAAACATCGGCAACCAAAAATATGAAAATAAGCAATATTAGGTTTTCTTTCTTTCCAAAGCTCATAGGGAGTTTTTTTAAAATTTGTCTAATCAAGGCATGATTTAAAATGTAACATGCTGTGTTGATTGCTTCCGCCCAAAAATATCTTGGAAGGTTGCTTTCACAAAGCATGGTACGGGCCATTTCTTCTAAGATTCTGTTTTTCTTTCTACTACCCCATTTTGTTGGGGTGTCCTAGGAGCAGAGAAGTTATGGCCAATTCCCTTTTCATCACAAAAGTTTTCAAAGTCTTGATTTTCAAATTCAGTTCCATGATCGCTTCGAATATTTTGAATTGAAAATCCTTTCTCATTAGTGACTTTTCGATAAAATTTAGTGAAAACATGAAAAGTTTCATCTTTGTGTGCTAAAAAGAAAACCAAGTAAAACAGAGTAATCATCTATAATTACAAAACCGTATCGTTTTCCTCCTAGACTAGTGGTTCTAGTAGGTCCAAATAAGTCCATATGCAAAAGCTCTAAAGGTCTAGAGGTAGAAACAATATTTTTGGATTTAAACGAAACTCTTGTTTGTTTACCTAGTTGGCATGCATCACAAATTCTATCCTTTTCAAAATTCAGTTTTGGCAAACCAAGAACTAATTCTTTCTTAATTAATTTTGAAAGAGAATGCATGCTAATGTGTGCGAGTCTGCGATGCCAAAGCCAACTAGTCTCATTAACTTTAGCATTCAAGGACACTAGGCATTGCATGTTTATTTTGGCTAAATCATTTAAATCTACCATATAAATATTACCATGTCTATGTCCAATAAATTTAATGTCATCATTAATAGGACTAGTTACAATGCAAACAGATGATTCAAAAACAACCTTATATCCTTTATCACAAAATTGACTAATGCTTAGTAAGTTATGCTTTAAACCATCTACTAACAAAATATTTTCAATATATTTGGAGGGAGTGATACCAATGTTACCTATACGATGATCTTTCCTTTGCTATTATCTCCAAAGGTGACCATCCCTCCGTCCTTAGCATCAAGAGTGATGAATTGGGATTCATCACCAGTCATGTGTCTCGAGCATCCACTGTCAAGATACCATTTCCTGTTTCCTCCTTGGGATGCTAGACACACCTGCAAGCAAAAGTCAAGTTTTTGTTTTAGGTACCCAAGCTTTCTTGGGTCCTTTTTGGTTAGTCATAATGGTTCCTTTTGAAACCATATTTTCTTTACAGTTGAGTTTGCAGATTTGTTAGAGAAGCAAGTGTATGACTTATGTCCTACTCTACCACATGTGAAGCAAGTAATATTAGAAGACTTGTTACTTAAAGAGTTTACATACATATTTTTCAGATATTTTTGTTTCTTCAAGGGATTATAGCCAAGTCCAGCTTATCATACACAGCCTTTTGATTATCAAGAATCATATTAAGTTTATTTAACTCAAGGTGAACTTTTCTACTATTGGTTTTAGCTTGGCAATTTCATTCTTTAAGCTTTGATTTTCTTGAAGTAGGGTGGATTTCTCAATTGAAATATTTTCAGTTTGTTTCAACAAAGATTGATTTTTCAATTTTAGCTCTTTGTTCTTCATTCCTAGTTTCTTTAATTCATCAACTAAATCATAGAAAGCTTCATGTAATTCTTCAAATGTAAAGTCACTAGGAGTATCAGAAATTACCTCATTTTCGTGTGCCATAAGGCACAGGTTGGCTTGTTCGGAGCTTGAGTCATCACTCGCACTCCAAGTAGCCATCATGGCCTTTTTTTGTACTTCTTGGACCTTTCTTCAGCTGAGGGCATTCAGATTTGAAGTGTCCCGGCTTCTTGCATTCGTAGCAGATAACGGGTTGGTCTTTCTCTTTTTCTTTGCTCTGCTCTCCTTTTGTGAATGGCCTCTTCCTTATCCCTTGTTTCCTTTTCCTCAAAAATTTTTTGAATCTTCGGGTAATGAGTGCCATCTCTTCATCCTGTTCTTTATCTTCAGTGTCATCAGTTTCTTCATCTGGTGGAGCTGTGGATTTGAGGGCAATGGTTCTTTTCTTTTTGACTTCTTCCTCTTGATGTTGCTTCATGCTTAGCTCATGAGTCATCAATGATCCTAGAAGCTCTTCCAAGGGTAGAATGTTCAAGTCCTTAGCTTCTTGAATGGCAGTCACTTTGGCTTCCCAAGTTCTTGGTAAGGACCTGAGAATCTTTCTTACAAGCTTACTGTTAGTATAGGACTTGCCAAGACTCTTTAAACCATTAATAATATCAGTAAAGCGAGTAAACATGCCAGTTATGGACTCATCATGCTCCATTTTAAACAATTCATATTTATGCACAAGCATATTGATTTTAGACTCCTTTACTTGATTGGTTCCCTCATGGGTTACTTCTAACCTATCTCATATTTCTTTAGCAGATGAGCAGGTAGAGATGCGATTAAATTCATTAGCATCAAGAGCACAATAAAGAACATTCATTGCTTTAGCATTTAATTGGGCCATCTTCTTATCAACCTCATCCATTCTTTCTCAGGTTTGGTTGATTCCTCACCATCTATAATTTTAATGGGTGTGTGAGGACGTTCACTATGATACTCCACATATCATAGTCGAGTGCTTGAATGAATATTTTCATCCGAGCTTTCCAATAGGTGTAATTAGACCCATTGAAAAGTGGAGGTCGGTTGGTGGATTGCCCCTCCGCTCGAGATGTGCTGACATGGGTTGCCATAGATCTTTGGCTCTTTGATTGTTTAGATCAAAGAAGGGCTAGAGCACCGGGCTCTGATACCACTTGTTGCCCAGCTATGCAACCCAAGAGGGGGGGTGAATTGGGTTTCTAAAAATTTTAAGCTTCACTTATGACTTGTGAGAAGTGTTTGACAAAGCTAAATAAATAGGGAGAGTAGAATTAATTTAAGGCTAATAGCAAGAGCAAGAATGCAAGAGAGTAATGAGAGATAAAGAAAAGCAATTAGGCACACACCAAACAAAAGGATTTATAGTGGTTCGGTGCCAACCTTGCACCTACATCCACTCCCCAAGCTCCTACTTGAGAATTCCAATCTACTAAACTTGTATTCAACCCGAATACAAATGTCGGAAACTCCGACTCTAGCTATCCCAAGCTAGACCACTTATTTTCGGGTACAAGCCAACCCTATACACTCTGATTCAAGGTTCGGATCAACCTTCCCTTGTTTTGGAACCCCTCCAAAATAAAACCAATCACTCAAACTGAGTATAACAATTTATAGCACAATTAAGCACAAAGAAAGCTCCTTCAATGAGCGAATATAACTTTAAATACACTTTACTTAAAAGAAGAAGACCCTTTTTGGATTTCTCAAGGTGGATGGAGACTTCAAAGAGCACTTGAGGAGTTGGTGAGCTTGGATTGAAGTGTTGGTATAAAATACCCACAGCCGAAGTCCTCAGTGGAATCGACTACAGGACAGCTTCGCCCGGACTCCTACGGGAGCCGGGCTCCGTCCTCAGCATCAACCGCTGGTAGGCCTCGTCCCGACTCCTACGGGAGCCGGACCTCCCCTCTGACTTTAATTGCAGGGAGACTTCGCCCGGACTCTTATGGGAGCCGTGCTTCATCCTCGACGCCAACAGCTTCAGCCGTAAGCAGACTCCGCCCGGACTCCTACGGGAGCTGGGCTCCGCCGCCGACATCGACTACAGGATAGCTTCGCCCAGACTCCAACGGGAGCCGGGCTCCATCCTCAGCATCAACCGCTGGTAGGCCTCGTCCGGACTCCTACGGGAGCCGGACCTCCCTCTGACTTTAATTGCAGGGAGACTTCGCCCGGACTCTTATGGGAGCCGGGCTTCATCCTCGACGCGAACAGCTTCAGCCGCAAGCAGACTCCGCCCAGACTCCTATGGGAGCCGTGCTCCACTGCCGACATCGACTACAGGACAGCTCCGCCCGGACTCCACGGGAGCCAGGCTCCATCCTCAACGTTAATTGCTGGTAAGCCCTGTCCGGACTCCTACGGGAGCCGGACTTTGCCTTTAACCTTGACTGCAGGAAAACTTCGCCCGGACTCCTACGGGAGCCGGGCTCCGTCCTCGATTCCAACGGCTGCAGACAGTCTTCATCCGGACTCTACGGTGGCCGGACTATGACCACTGCCGAACTTCAGCCGACAGATCAGTATCAGCACTCCCAGGCCACGATCGCGGCCATGATTCTGCTACATTTCCTGCGGCAGATTCCGCGCAGCTCCACCACTCCCTGACAGGCCATAGTAACGATCGCAGCACTGCTCCACTCCCCATGACGGATCCCGTGCGGCTCCATTACTACCTGACCAGCCATGATAAATGGCCACGATCCTGCTCCACCTCCTGCAACGGATACTGCATGATTCTCTCATCCACTGCAAGTCACGACGGCAAACGCCGCCCCACTTCATGCGGCAGACTCCACGTGGCATGCCCCAGCGATAGCCACGGTCCGTTCCACTACGCTTCGCAGCAAACTCCGCCTGACCCTGGGCAGTCCACTGCCAGACGTTACAAACGTCACCATCAATTCGTTGCTTCCTCCGCCTAAAAAGGGGGACTCAGATACGTTATTCGATAAGCTCATTTCTTATCTCAAAACTCTACTAAATTCTCCGTTCGAGCACTCCATTCTTCTTGAGGTAGAGAACTGACTTGAGCTCGGAGGGTCTTGCCGGAGCAACCCCACCTCCGGTTTAGACTTCCTTTGTAGGTCCCGGCGGCGACCGCAGCTTCCCCGACTCCAGCTTCTCCGGCGCAAGCAGATTTTTGCACCAACAGGATTGGCGCTAGAGGAAGGGGCCTTTGACCTTCGCGGTACCCTTGTTCTTAAAGGAGCGCTCAATGGATCCGCTTCCGGCCATCTTTTTCGGCACCCACTCCTCCTTTCCCTCATCTGATGCTTCTCACGAGGTCTTTGCACAACTGCCTCCGGCTATGGTCGCCGATAAGGATAGCCGGATGACCGGCCCCCTGCCGGATTCTTGTCAATGCCATCTCGGGGGAATCCCGGTGGGAGGCAACCAACATACCAGCTGCATCCTCTAAGCGACAAAAAGTTGAAGAACCCATAACCTTCACCGAAGAAGATGCCCAGGGAATCCAATTCCCTCATAACGACGCGGTCGTAGTTTCCTTGAACATAGCGAATTACGACGTCCGTCGCATTCTCGTCGACAACGGGAGCTCGGCCGACATCTTGTTCTACGATGCCTTTTCAAGAATGTCCACTCTTGTGGTCATCTAAGACCGATTTGCTCACCTTGATAGGATTTACCGGTGACGCCGTTCCGACGGAGGGAATGATAGCTTTGACTGTGACCGCGGGTCAGTATCCAAAGCAGTCCAGAGCTCTGGCGAATTTCCTAGTGGTAAAGGCGCCATCTGCCTACAATGCAATCCTTGGCCGACCCGGCTCAATGCCCTCAGAGCTGTCGTTTCAACCTACCATTTGAAAATTGAAGTTCCCACCAACCAGGGGATCGGAGAGGTCCACCGCAAGTAGACTCCGCCCGGACTCCTACGGGAGCCGGGCTCCGTCCTCAATATCAACCGCTGGTAAGCCTCGTCCGGACTCCTACGGGAGTCGAACCTCCCCTTTGACTTTAATTGCCAGGAGACTCCACCGGACTCCTACGGGAGCCGGGCTTCGTCCTCGACTCCAACGGCTGCAGACAGACTTCGTCCGGACTCCTACGGGAGCCGGACTCCACCGGCAACTTCAACCGCAAGTGGACTCCTCCCGGACTCCTATGGGAGCCGGGCTCCATCCTCAACATCAGCTGCCGGTAAGCCTTGTCCGGACTCCTACGGGAGCCGGGCTCCGTCACCGACAATTGCAACCTTATAAAGTCGAAGGCCCGATTCCTTTTAGACCAGATGGGGGGAGAGGCCTTACAACGCCCATATGTGCCCCCACAGCCCTGTTAGGGACAGGAGGAGAACCTCGCCCTAACTTGAGCAAAGTCGAAGGCCCAGTTCCTTTTAGACCGGATGGGGGGAGAGGCCTTACAACGCCCATATGTGCCCCCACAGCCCTGTTAGGACAGGAGGAGAACCTCGCCCTAACTTGAGCAAAGTCGAAGGCCCGGTTCTTTTAGACTGGATGGGGGGAGAGGCCTTACAACGCCCATATGTGCCCCACAGCCCTGTTAGGGACAGGAGGAGAACCTCGCCTAACTTGAGCAAAGTCGAAGGCCGATTCTTTTAGACCGGATGGGGGGAGAGGCCTTACAGTGCCCTAACGCGCCCCACAGCAAGGCTGGAAACGAGGGGAGAACCTCACACCGGCTGAGCAAAATGGAAGGCCCGGACTCCTACAGGGAGTCGGGTTCCGTTCACGACGCAAAGGAAGACTTCACCCGGACTCCTACGGGAGCCGGGTTCCGCCTACAAGGAAGACTTCACCCGGACTCCTACGGGAGCCGGGTTCCGCCTACAAGGAAGACTTCACCCAGACTCCTACGGGAGCTGGGTTCGCCGCGAGGAAGACTTCACCCGGACTCCTACGGGAGCGGGTTCCGCCCGTGAGGAAGACTTCACCCGGACTCCTACGGGAGCCGGATTCTGCCTACATGACAACTTCACCGGACTCCTACGGGAGCTGGGTTCCGCCTACAAGGAAGACTTCACCCAGACTCCTACGGGAGCTGGGTTCCGCCTGCAAGAAGACTTCACCCGGACTCCTACGGGAGCCGGGTTCCGCCCGCGAGGAAAGACTTCACCCGGACTCCTACGGGGGCCGGGTTCCGCCTACAAGGAAGACTTCATCCGGACTCCTACGGGAGCCGGGTTCCGCCCGCGAGGAAGACATCACCCGAACTTCCTACGGGAGCGGGTTTCGCCTACAAGGAAGACTTCACCCGGACTCTTACAGGAGCAGGTTTCGCCTACAAGGAAGACTTCACCCGGACTCCTACGGGAGCCGGGTTCCGCCCGTGAGGAAGACTTCACCCAGACTCCTACGGGGGCAGGGTTCCACCTACAAGGAAGACTTCATCCGACTCCTACGGGAGCCGGGTTCCGCCTACAAGGAAGACTTCACCCGGACTCCTACGGGAGCCGGGTTCCGCCTACAAGGAAGCTTCACCCGGACTCCTACGGGAGCCGGGTTCCGCCCGCGAGGAAGACTTCACCCGGACTCCTACGGGAGCCGGGTTCCGCCTACAAGGAAGACTTCACCCGGACTCCTACGGGAGCCGGGTTCCGCCTACAAGGAAAACTTCACTCGGACTCCTACGGGAGCCAGGTTCCGCCTACAAGGAACACTTCAGTCAGACTCCTACGAGAGTCGGGCTCCATCCATGACTTCTGCAGCAAGGGTTAATGGTGGCGAAACCTGGCCGGCTAACAAGATCAGATGAAAGGAAAAAGCCCCCTCCCAACGACGTCAACATCAGGCAAGTCAGATGGCAAGAAAGGTTCGGCAGACAGCGATATTAGTGCAGCGCACGGACGAGATGGCTAAAAGCGGCTGACAGTTGGCAGGATCATAATTGCACCGTACCTAGGCCAGTGTACCTACGGGAATTTCGAAGCATCCCCTCGTATCGCTCCAATTCGAAAAGACTCCGACATGCGCACATTTAATGCCAAAATATTTGGAGGCGGCAGTGCACAGGATTCGAAGGGACGGCTTCGGCTGTGCCCATCTCTCTCTCTGTACTTCCTTCGTTTGAAATTCAAACTCGAAAGTAGGGGGACTGGTGTTGGGTATAAAATACCCACAGCTGAAGTTCTCAGTGGAATCGAGTACAGGACAGCTTCGCCCGGACTCCTACGGGAGCCGGGCTCCATCCTCAGCATCAACCACTGGTAGGCCTCGTCCGGACTCCTACGGGAGCCGGACCTCCCCCTCTGACTTTAATTACAGGGAGACTTCGCCCGGACTCTTATGGGAGCCGGGCTTCATCCTCGACGCCAACAGCTTCAGCCGTAAGCAGACTCCGCCCGGACTCCTACGGGAGCCGGGCTCCGCCGCTGACATCGACTACAGGACAGCTTCGCCCAGACTCCTATGGGAGCCGGGCTCCATCCTCAGCATCAACCGCTGGTAGGCCTCGTCCGGACTCCTACAGGAGCCGGACCTCCCCTCTGACTTTAATTGCAGGGAGACTTCGCCCGGACTCTTATGGGAGCCGGGCTTCATCCTCGACGCCAACAGCTTCAGCCGCAAGCAGACTCCGCCCGGACTCCTACGGTAGCTGGGCTCCACCGCCGACATCGACTACAGGACAGCTCCGCCCGGACTCCCACGGGAGCCGGGCTCCGTCCTCAACGTTAATTACTGGTAAGCCCTGTCCGGACTCCTACGGGAGTCGGACTTCGCCTTTAACCTTGACTGCAGGAAAACTTCGCCCGGACTCCTATGGGAGCCGGGCTCCATCCTCGATTCCAACGGCTGCAGACAGTCTTCATCCGGACCTCTACGGTGGTCGGACTATGACCACTACCAAACTTCAGCCGACAGATCAGTATCAGCACTCCCAGGCCACGATCGCGGCCACGATTCTGCTACATTTCCTACGACAGATTCTGCGTAGCCCCACCACTCCCTGACAGGCCGCAGTAACGATCGCAGCACTGCTCCACTCCCCATGACGGATCCTGTGCGGCTCCATTACTACCTGACCAGCCACGATAAACGGCCACGATCCTGCTCCACCTCTTGCAACGGATACTGCACGATTCTCTCATCCACTGGCAAGTCACGACGGCAAAACGCCGCCCCACTTCATGCGGCAGACTCCACATGGCATGCCCCAGCGATAGCCACGGGTCCGTTCCATTACGCTTTGCAGCAAACTCTGCCTGACCCTGGGCAGTCCACTACCAGACGGTTACAAACGTCGTCATCAATTCGTTGCTTCCTCCGCCTATAAAAGGGGGACTCAGATACGTTATTCGATAAGCTCATTTCTTATCTCAAAACTCTGCTAAATTCTCCGTTCGAGCATTCCATTCTTGTTGAGGCAGAGAACTGACTTGAGCGTCGGAGCATCTTGCCGGAGCAACCCCACCTCCGGTTTAGACTTCCTTTGCAGGTCCGACGGCGACCGCGGCTTCTCCGACTCCAGCTTCTCTGGTGCAAGCAGATTTTTGCACCAACAGAAGGCTTCTTGAAAGATTTGAATGAGCACTTGCTTAGGGCTGAAACGTTGGCTTAAAATCTCTTTTTCAAAATCTCTCTCTTTGAATCCTCTCTTTTTCTTCTTTTTGTTCTTCTTTTGTTCTCCTTGTTCTTGTTATTGATTTCCATGTTTTTGTCCCTTTTATAGCTTCAAAAAATAGTGGAAAATATTCTAGGCTGAAAAAGAGCCGTTAGACCACTTTAAATGAGCATTAAAAGCATTTAAAACGGGTTAAAAACTAGCCATTGCGGAAAAATCCTGTCACAGGGGTCGACTCATGCCTGGGAGTCGACTCATGGGTCAACCTCTGTGGAAGAACATCAGAGAATCACCAGAAAATAAGGTTCTGTGATTTTTGGCCTAAAAACTGCAGGGGTCGACTCATGGGTCGACTCATGCCTTGGGGGTCGACTCATGAGTCGACTCACAAGTTGTGCTAAGCCAAAAAATCTGCGTGCCAAACAGCTCATTGTGCCATGAGTTGACTCACGGGTCGACTCATGATTTTCAAACATGCATAACTTTCAAAATACAAGTCCAAAATCAATAAAATTTTCACCATTGGATCACAAATCTTTTGTTGTATCATTTGATACTATCTGTTGGTGCAAAAATCTACTTGCATCGGAGAAGCTGGAGTCGGGGAAGCCGCGGTCGCCGTCGGGACCTGCAAAGGAAGTCTAAACCGGAGGTGGGGTTGCTCCGGCAAGACCCTCCGATGCTCAAGTCAGTTCTCTGCCTCAACAAGAATGGAGTGCTCGAATGGAGAATTTAGCAGAGTTTTGAGATAAGAAATGATCTTATCGAATAACGTATCTGAGTCCCCCTTTTATAGGCGGAGGAAGCAACGAATTGATGGCGACGTTTGTAACCGTCTGGCAGTGGACTGCCCAGGGTCAGACGGAGTTTGCTGCGAAGCGTAGTGGAACGGACCCGTGGCTATCACTGGGGCGTGCCACATGGAGTCTGTCGCATGAAGTGGGGTGACATTTTGCCGTCGTGACTTGCCAGTGGATGAGAGAATCGTGCAGTATCCGTTGCAGGAGGTGGAGCAGGATCGTGGCCGTTTATCGTGGCTGGTCAGGTAGTAATGGAGCCGTGTGGGATCCGTCATGGGGAGTGGAGCAGTGCTGCGATCGTTACTGCGGCCTGTCAGGGAGTGGTGGAGCTGCACGGAATCTGCCGCAGGAAATGTAGCAGAATCATGGCCGTGATCGTGTCCTGGGAGTGCTGATACTGATCTGTCGGCTGAAGTTCGACAGTGGTCATAGTCCGGCCACCGTGGAGGTCCGGATGAAGACTGTCTGCAGTTGTTGGAATCGAGGACGGAGCCCGGCTCCCGTAGGAGTCCGGGCGAAGTTTTCCTGCAGTCAAGGTTAAAGGCGAAGTCCGGCTCCCGTAGGAGTCCGGACAGGGCTTACCAGTAATTAACGTTGAGGACGGAGCCCGGCTCCCGTGGGAGTCCAGGCGGAGTCTGCTCGCAGCTGAAGTTATCGACGGAGTCCGACTCCCGTAGGAGTCCGTCCGGCTCTCGTAGTAGTCCGGTCGCAGTCTGCCTTGCAGCCGTTGGAGTCAAGGACGGAGCCCGGCTCCCGTAGGAGTCCGGGCGAAGTTTTCCTACAGTCAAGGTTAAAGGCGAAGTCCGGCTCCCGTAGGAGTCCGGACGGGGCTTACCAGCAATTAACGTTGAGGATGGAGCCCGGCTCCCATGGGAGTCTGGGTGGAGCTGTCCTGTACTCGATGTCGGTGACGGAGCCTGGCTCCCGTAGGAGTCCGGGTGGAGTCTGCTTGCGGCTGAAGCAGTTGGCGTCGAGGATGAAGCCCGGCTCCCATAAGAGTCCGGGTGAAGTCTCCCTACAATTAAAGTCAGAGGGGAGGTCCGGCTCCCGTAGGAGTTCGGACGAGGCCTACCAGCGGTTGATGCTGAGGACGGAGCCCAGCTCCCGTAGGAGTCCGGGCGAAGCTGTCCTGTAGTCGATGTCGGCGGCGGAGCCCGGCTCCCGTAGGAGTCCGGGCGGAGTCTGCTTGCGGCTGAAGCTGTTGGCGTCGAGGATGAAGCCCGGCTCCCATAAGAGTCCGGGCGAAGTCTCCCTGCAATTAAAGTCAGAGGGGAGGTCCGGCTCCCGTAGGAGTCCGAACGAGGCCTACCAGCGGTTGATGTGAGGACGGAGCCCGACTTCCGTAGGAGTCCGGGCAAAGCTGTCCTATAGTCGATTTCACTGAGGACTTTGGCTGTGGGTATTTTATACCCAACACCAGTCCCCCTACTTTCGAGTTTGAATTTCAAATGAAGGAAGTACAGAGAGAGAGATGGGCACAGCCGAAACCGTCCCTTCGAATCCTGCGCACTGCCGCCTCCAAATATTTTGGCATTAAATGTGCGCACGCCAGAGTCTTTTCGAATTGGAGTGGTACGAGGGGATGCTTCGAAATTCCTGCAGGTACACTGGCCTAGGTATGATGCAATTATGATCCTGCCAATCGTCAGTCGCTTTTAGCCATCTCGTCCGCGCGCTGCACTAATATCGCTGTCTGCCGAACCTTTCCTGCCATCTGACTTGCCTGATGTTGACGTCGTTGGGAGGGTGCTTTTTCCTTTCATCTGATCTTGTTAGCCGGCCAGGTTTCGCCACCATTAACCCTTGCCGCAGAAGTCGTGGATGGAGCCCGACTCTCGTAGGAGTCCGGCTGAAGTCTTCCTTGTAGGCAGAACCCGGCTCCCGTAGGAGTCCGGGTGAAGTTTTCCTTGTAGGCGAAACCCGGCTCCCGTAGGAGTCCGGGTGAAGTCTTCCTTGTAGGCGGAACCCGGCTCCCGTAGGAGTCCGGGTGAAGTCTTTCTCGCAGGCGGAACCCGGCTCCCGTAGGAGTCCGGGTGAAGCCTTCCTTGTAGGCGGAACCTGGCTCCCGTAGGAGTCTGGGTGAAGTCTTCCTTGTAGGCGGAACCCGACTCCCGTAGGAGTCCGGGTGAAGTCTTCCTTGCAGGCGGAACCCGGCTCCCGTAGGAGTCCGGATGAAGTCTTCCTTGTAGGCGGAACCCGACCTCCGTAGGAGTCTGGGTGAAGTCTTCCTCGCGGGCGGAACCCGACTCCCGTAGGAGTCCAGGTGAAGTCTTCCTTGTAGGCGGAACCCGGCTCCCGTAGGAGTCCGGGTGAAGTCTTCTTTGTAGGCGGAACCCGGCTCCCGTAGGAGTCCGAGTGAAGTCTTCCTCGCGGGCGGAACCCGGCTCCCGTAGGAGTCCGGATGAAGTCTTCCTTGTAGGCGGAACCCGGCCCCCGTAGGAGTCCGGGTGAAGTCTTTCCTCGCGGGCGGAACCCGGCTCCCGTAGGAGTCCGGGTGAAGTCTTCCTTGTAGGCGAAACCCGGCTCCCGTAGGAGTCCGAGTGAAGTCTTCCTTGTAGGTGGAACCCGGCTCCCGTAGGAGTCCGGGTGAAGTTGTCATGTAGGCGGAACCCGGCTCCCGTAGGAGTCTGGGTGAAGTCTTCCTCGCGGGCGAAACCCGGCTCCCGTAGGAGTCTGGGTGGAGTCTTCCTCGCGGGCGGAACCCGGCTCCCGTAGGAGTCCGGGTGAAGTCTTCCTTGTAGGCGGAACCCGGCTCTCGTAGGAGTCCTGGTGAAGTCTTCCTTGTAGGCGGAACCCGGCTCCTGTAGGAGTCCGGGTGAAGTCTTCCTTTGCGTCGTGAATGGAACCCGGCTCCTGTAGGAGTCCGGGCCTTCCATTTTGCTCGAGCCAGTGTGAGGTTCTCTCCTCGTTACCAGCCTGGCTGTGGGGGCGCGTTAGGGCACTGTAAAGCCTCTCCCCCCATCCGGTCTAAAAGAACCGGGCCTTCGACTTTGCTCAGGTTAGGGCGAGGTTCTCCTCCTGTCCCTAACAGGGCTGTGGGGGCACATATGGGCGTTGTAAGGACTCTCCCCCCATCCGATCTAAAAGAACTGGGCCTTCGACTTTGCTCAAGTTAGGGCGAGGTTCTCCTCCTGTCCCTAACAAGGCTGTGGGGGCACATATGGGCGTTGTAAGGCCTCTCCCCCCATCCGGTCTAAAAGGAACCGGGCCTTCGACTTTGCTCAAGTTAGGGCGAGGTTCTCCTCCTGTCCCTAACAGGGCTGTGGGGGCACATATGGGCGTTGTAAGGCCTCTCCCCCCATCCGGTCTAAAAGGAACCAGGCCTTCGATTTTATAAGGTTGCAATTGTCGGTGACGGAGCCCGGCTCCCGTAGGAGTCCGGACATGGCTTACCGGCAGCTGATGTTGAGGATGGAGCCCGGCTCCCATAGGAGTCCGGGCGGAGTCCACTTGCGGTTGAAGTTGCCGGCAGAGTCCGGCTCCCGTAGGAGTCCGGACGAAGTCTGTCTGCAGCCGTTGGAGTCGAGGATGAAGCCCGGCTCCCGTAGGAGTCCGGGTGGAGTCTCCCGGCAATTAAAGTCAAAGGGGAGGTCCGGCTCCCGTAGGAGTCCGGACGAGGCTTACCAGCGGTCGATATTGAGGACGGAGCCCAGCTCCCGTAGGAGTCCGGACGGAGTCTACTTGCGACGGACCTCTCCGATCTCCTGGTTGGTGGGGAACTTCAATTTCAAATGGTAGGTTGAAACGACAGCTCTGAGGGCATTGAGGCCGGGTCGGCCAAGGATTGCATTGTAGGCAGATGGCGCCTTTACCACTAGGAAATTCGCCAGAGCTCTGGACTGCTTTGGATACTGACCTGCGGTCACAGTCAAAGCTATCATTCCCTCCGTCAGAACGGCGTCATCGGTAAATCCTATCAAGGGGGAGCAAATCGGTCTTAGATGACCGCCAAGAGTGGATATTCTTGAAAAGGCGTCGTAGAACAAGATGTCGGCCGAGCTCCCGTTGTCGATGAGAATGCGACGGACGTCGTAATTCGCTATGTTCAAGGAAACTACGACCGCGTCATTATGAGGGAATTGGATTCCCCGGGCGTCTTCTTCGGTGAAGGTTATGGGTTCTTCAACTTTTTTTCGCTTGGGGGATGCAGTTGGTATGTTGGTTGCCTCCCGTCGGGATTCCCCCAAGATGGCATTGACAGAATCCGGCAGGGGCCGATCATCCGGCCACTCCTTATCGACGACCATAGCCGGAGGCAGTTGTGCAAAGACCTCGTGAGAAGGCATCAGATGAGGGAAAGGAGGAGTGGGTGCCAGAAAAGATGGTCGGAAGCGGATCCGTTGAGCTCTCCTTTAAGAACAAGGGTACCGCGAAGGTCAAAGGCCCCTTCCTCTAGCGCCAATCCTGTTGGTGCAAAAATCTGCTTGCGTCGGAGAAGCTGGAGTCGGGGAAGCCGCGGTCGCCGTCGGGACCTGCAAAGGAAGTCTAAACCGGAGGTGGGGTTGCTCCAGCAAGACCCTCCGACGCTCAAGTCAGTTCTCTGCCTCAACAAGAATGGAGTGCTCGAACGGAGAATTTAGCAGAGTTTTGAGATAAGAAATGAGCTTATCGAATAACATATCTGAGTCCCCCTTTTATAGGCGGAGGAAGCAACGAATTGATGGCGACGTTTGTAACCATCTGGCAGTGGACTGCCCAGGGTCAGGTGGAGTTTGCTGCGAAGCGTAGTGGAACGGACCCGTGGCTATCACTGGGGCGTGCCACGTGGAGTCTGCCACATGAAGTGGGGCGGCATTTTGCCGTCGTGACTTGCCAGTGGATGAGAGAATCGCGCAGTATCCGTTGCAGGAGGTGGAGCAGGATCGTGGCTGTTTATCGTGGCTGGTCAGGTAGTAATGGAGCCGCACGGGATCCGTCATGGGGAGTGGAGCAGTGCTGCGATCGTTACTGCGGCCTGTCAGGGAGTGGTGGAGCTACGCGGAATCCACCGTAGGAAATGTAGCAGAATCGTGGCCGGATCATGGCCTGGGTGTGCTGATACTGATCTGTCGGCTAAAGTTCGACAGTGGTCATAGTCCGGCCACCGTAGAGGTCCGGATGAAGAATGTCTGCAGCCATTGGAATCGAGGACGGAGCCCGGCTCCCGTAGGAGTCCGGGCGAAGTTTTCCTGCAGTCAAGGTTAAAGGTGAAGTCCGGCTCCCGTAGGAGTTCGGACAGGGCTTACCAGCAATTAACGTTGAGGACGGAGCCCGGCTCTCGTGGGAGTCCGGGCGGAGTCTGCTCGCAGCTGAAGTTATCGGCGGAGTCCGGCTCCCGTAGGAGTCCGTCCGGCTCCCGTAGGAGTCCGGTCGCAGTCTGCCTTGCAGCCGTTGGAGTCGAGGATGGAGCCCGGCTCTCGTAGGAGTCCGGGCGAAGTTTTCCTGCAGTCAAGTTTAAAGGCGAAGTCCGACTCCCGTAGGAGTCCGGACGGGGCTTACTAGCAATTAACGTTGAGGACGGAGCCCGGCTCCCGTGGGAGTCCGGGTGGAGCTGTCCTGTAGTCGATGTCGGCGGCGGAGCCCGGCTCCCGTAGGAGTCCGGGCGGAGTCTGCTTGCGGCTGAAGCTGTTGGCGTCGAGGATGAAGCCTGGCTCCCATAAGAGTCCGGGCGAAGTCTCCCTGCAATTAAAGTCAGAGGGGAGGTCCGGCTCCCGTAGGAGTCCGGACGAGGCCTACCAGCGGTTGATGCTGAGGACGGAGCCCGGCTCCCGTAGGAGTCCGGGCGAAGCTATCCTGTAGTCGATGTCGACGGCGGAGCCCGACTCCCGTAGGAGTCTGGGTGGAGTCTGCTTGCGGCTGAAGCTGTTGGCATCGAGGATGAAGTCCGGCTCCCATAAGAGTCTGGGCGAAGTCTCCCTATAATTAAAGTCAGAGGGGAGGTCTGGCTCCCGTAGGAGTCCGGATGAGGCCTACCAGCGGTTGATGCTGAGGACGGAGCCCGACTCCCGTAGGAGTCCAGGCGAAGCTGTCCTGTAGTCGATTCCACTGAGGACTTCGGCTGTGGGTATTTTATACCCAACACTATCAAATCAGGGTTTTGGTAAAATTACAATTTTGCCTCTGAAGAGCAATAAGTCTTTTTCAAGTGAAAATCATTGGTACCCCTTCAACTACTTTGTAATCATCAAAATCAATCTAAGGAGCAACAATTAGTGAATGCCCAGCTGCACCTCAATTTTTTGAGTTTGTGTACGAGCAGGTTCAGCAAGCTCAAGTCCAACAAGCTCGCAGACCAGGAAACGATCCATATTCGAACACTTATAACCCCGGTTGGAGAAACCTCCAAATTTTTTCGGGAGACCACAACCAGTGGTTGGCCCTACCGCACCTCGACCTCAATATCAGGACCTAACATATAGGCATGGACCATACCATCAATTTCAAAATGCTCCTCAACCGTCTACTACTGATCACCGCTCAACTTTTGAGGAAAAAGTTCTGAAAGTACTAGAATGATTAGAAGTCAACACTCAGACCCTTAACTCCCACACACAATCCATTGCTAAGCTAGAGATCCAAATAGATCAACTAGCAACTGCATTCAGTAGGAGGGAAGGAGAAAAATTACCTAACCAACCCGAGAGCAACCCAAGAGGGCAATTTGTGATTGAGAGCTCTAATACCCCAGAAGCTTTTTCTGAACACGCCAAATCAATCATGACTCTGAGAAGTAGGAAGGTCATTGAACACACTAGTAAAACCAATGAGACCGACCCTAAACCTCTAACCGAAACCAAATCACCCAAGAAAAAAGAGGACCTTAAAATAGAGAATGAATTAGCTACACCAGAATCATCTTACTTGCCTAAAGCCCCATTTTCGGATGCCCTGAAAGCTCCTATTCCTGCAGATAAGAAGGGAGGAAGACTCGATGAGATGTTGGAATTGTTTAAGCAAGTCAAAATTAATCTTCCCCTTCTAGATGCAATCAAACAGGGCCCTACTTATGCCAAATTTTTAAAGAATTTGTGCATCCAAAAACGTAAATCTAGATCACAAATCCCAAAGAAAGTATGCCTCACTGAACAGGCTAGTTCTATCTTCCAGCATGTCACTCCTCCAAAGCTTAAGGACCCAGGAGCCCCCATCATTTCCTGTATTATAGGAGATTATCACATTGAAAAAGCTCTTCTAGACTTAGGGACAAGTGTGAATCTTTTACCTAGTTCGGTATATGAACTTTTTGGATTTGGAGAACTGAAATCCACATCAGTCACACTGCAATTAGCTGACAGATCAATTAAGGAACCATGTGGAATGCTTGAGGATGTCTTGGTCAAGGTAGATGAGTTTTACTTTCCAGTTGATTTTTTGATTCTCGACATGGAACTAAGTGGCAACCCAAGATAAATTTCCATTATCTTAGGATGACCCTTCCTAGCTACGGCAAATGCATGCATTAATTATAGGATAGGAGTCATGGACGTATCGTTTGGGAATAAGAAACTGGGACTGAATGTGTTTGGTGCTTCTCAAGGACCATCAATGGATAGTTGCTTCGAAGTAGATACACTAGAAGACATTATAGAAGATGCAACACCCACAATTCTAGCACCAGACCCCTTAGATACTTGCTTGGCTCACTTTGGAGTGTATGACTTTGAGGGATATATGAAAGAAGTTAACACCTTGTTGGATACACCACACGATAAAACCACTCTTCCATGGACAATCAAGTATGAGCCATTGCCCACATTAGCTAGTATACCAATAGTCCCATCTTTAGAATCACCACCTATGTTAGAATTGAAACCCCTTCCTGCTACGCTCAAGTATATATTTCTAAGACCCAATGACACCCTCCCGGCAATCATTGCATCAGACTTGACCCCTAATCAGGAAGCATAATTGGTTGGTATTCTGAAGGAACACAAAGAGGCTATCGGTTGGTCCATTGTCGATTTAAAAGGAATTGACCCCTCCATTTGCATGCACCATATTCATTTTGAGGCAAATGCCAAACCCCATCGAGATATGCAGAGGAGATTGAACCCAAACATACGTGAAGTAGTAAAGAAAGAGGTGGTAAAGTGGTTAGATGCTGGAATCATCTACCCCATATCCGATAGTAAATGGGTCAGTCCCACTCAAGTAGTACCTAAGAAATCAGGTATTACTATAGTTGAGAACGAAGAAGGTGAACTGCTTCCCACTTGCATATCATCTGGATGGCGAGTATGTATAGATTATAGAAAACTAAATGCCGTTACTAGGAAGGACCATTTTCCATTGCCCTTCATCGACCAAATCTTAGAATGGTTAGCAGGATAAAGTTTCTTCTATTTTCTTGATGGTTATTTAGGGTACAATCAAGTATCTGTATTTCTAGATGACCAAGAAAAGACTACCTTCACTTGCCCCTATGGCACCTTCGCTTTTTGGCGTATGCCATTCGGGCTCTGCAATGCATCTGCTACATTTTAACGGTGCATACTGGTTATTTTTTCAGATATAGTGGATAAATGTCTTGAAATTTTTATGGATGATTTTTCTGTATTTGGAACCACCTTTGAGGATTGTCTCCATAATCTTTCCAAAGTTCTTAAACGATGTATGGAGATAAATCTCGTCCTAAGTTGGGAAAAGAGCCATTTCATGGTGCGGAAAGGAATTGTATCAGGATATATTATTTCTGAAAGAGGGATCGAGGTAGATAAAGCCAAAGTTGAGGTCATTTCAAAACTACCACCCCCTACTTCGATCCAATAAATATGATCCTTCTTAGGTCATGTCGGATTTTATAGATGCTTCATCAAAGACTTTAGCAAGATTTCAAGACCCCTGTGCAATCTGTTGGCCAAGGACACACCATTTATCTTTGACGAAGATTATTTGAAAGTATTCAAAACATTACGAACAGTCCTGACAACAGCACCCATAATAAAACCCCCTGTCTGGTCCATTCCATTTGAGATTATGTGTGATGCCTCTGACTTTGCAATAAGTACCGTCTTAGGCCAAAAAATCAATAAGGAGCCACATGTGATCTATTATGCTAGCAAGACTCTTTTCGATGCCCAATTAAACTACATCATGACAGAAAAAGAGCTACTAGCAGTAGTGTTCGTGTTGGGAAATGTGTCCCAAAAAGCCAATCGTCAAGCTGTTGACGGTTGAGCAACCAAGTATTATAATTGATTTGTTAATAAATAAAATATATTTGGCATTTTCATCATAAGCTTTCATCTTCTAATGAATTGCATTGTTATGATGAAGTCCTTAGGACTATTTAAGTTTGATAAAGAGAGGATTTATCGATTAGTCCTTAAAACTGTTCACGACCAAATGATAGGCTGTTAATAAGGACGACAGCTTCTATCGAGCATAGGTCGCTGTAGGCCATATGGGTTGGTTGTCCTCTTAACCAAGGAGTGTAGAGACACTAGTATGGCATACAGGTGAGATGTAAGGGTACATCATCATTGAACGTGACCAACTCCAGAGTATTCTACTGTCGAGAATATCTCTGATGGGATATAGGTATAAGTGTCCCTTAGACCTGAGATCGCCTCAGTGACTTGCAAGCAACTCACTGTGCTTTGGTACTGGAGTAACTGAATTTCTAATTCAGGGATGGAAGGCTTCTGGGCACAGTCAAGTACTTGCAAAGTCAGAGTGTGATCGAGATGGGATTGACCACTCCAAGAGTTGGAGAAGAATGAGTCGCTGTATTTCAATTTAGCAAAACCTTGGCCAGGGTAATCCATCAGATGGATTTGATATTTTGAAATACAACGTGGACAACCTAATCAAAGTTGACAGTTAAACTCTGGGGTGTCCTATGATCATTTTGGTCAAGGGGATGAATTATATGAAAACTATATCCGTATGGGTTCTAAGGATATTGTTCTACACATTCGACCTATCCGGTCGTCGGATACCATTGCTAGATGGTCACTTCGATTGGTATAGGAATTTGTTTCTGTGCTACCGGCTTAGGTTTGGACCTATGAGGTCACACACATTAGAGTTCATGATCCGATCAGATGGTTGATCAATGATTAAGAATCGTTCTAGGGTTAAATGATCAATACGATTGACATTTAACCCAGTGCAAGTGTTGCAGGAGGATCTATTAGCAATTCGATTGCTAATTGGCTTAATTTGATTAAGCCAATGGGCTGAGATTAAGTCTAATTAAATATAATTTAATTAGATTTATTTTGAGCTTGATTGGATCAAGTCCAATTGGTTTATTGGATAAGCTAAGTGCAAGGAAAAACTAGTCCTAGTTCAACTAGGACTTGGGTCAATATAATTTCTAATTTGATTAGAAAATTAAATCAGATTTAAATCTAATTTAATCTGATTAAATTAGGTTCTTAATTGGGTTAAGACCTATTTTAATTGGGTTGATCTAATTTTGATTTGATTTGGTTTGAAAAACCAAATTAAAACAAGTCATAAGACAGAATCCTAGTAAGACTAGGATTCCACCTTGCGCCACATAATCCTTCTCCACGCTCTCTCTCTTATTCAACGCCAATCTTCACTTATTTTGTGCGACAAAAGCCCTCTCCCAGATTTCTCCCACGTTTACAAAAGGTCTCCTCTCTTCTTTCTTACATGGAAGGTGGTTTGGATCAAATCTAAAAGGAATAAGTTTGGATTTCGAATTCTATGAGATAGAGTTTTAGAAATCCAAAACTCTTTCAATTTTGCACCGAATTTATCCAAATTTTTTTGGAATTTTTGTGGCTTTTAGGGTATACATTGTGCACCCTTTTCTGGTGATTCATGTACGAAAATATGAAGGAGGTGCTCAAGAGTTGGGCGTCCCTTAACTTGCCATGTTTGGATAAGCCTTGACTAGGTGTTTGACCTAGACAAGGACTCTATCATATCTCTCTATATAAGATGAGTTTCTTTGTGAAATTTTAGAAACAATTAGAGATTTGAGAGACCTTTGTGTCATCCAAAAATTAGAGAGAAATACCTTTGGGTTGTGGAGATATAAAAGACGCAAATTTGGGTGTCTAGAAAGAAAAATGTGAAGAAGAAGAGGGTCTTCTTCTTGGGTTTTTGTTTTCATATCTTTCCTCCCTCCATCTTGAGTTTCCTAAGAGTGTCTCAGATCTGAAACTCCTCCTTTTACTTTCCATCTTTGGAAGAGTCCAAATCAAGAAGAAGGAGGCACCTGATCAACCATCAAAGAAGGATCAGCACAGTACTAGCATACTGTGCTGATTTCCTGAAGCAGGACTTCTGATCGAGATTCATGGGCTCGTGTGGACGACTCCTAGAGGCCGGATGCGTGTGCAGCTTGCAACATCATCCTCAAGCCCAGATCAACAAGGTTAGAATGTCTAACTTGCAAGGTAATAGATCTGATCTATTGTTTAATACATACATTAGATGTAGTATAGAAACATGTTGATATGATCAACATGTAGTTCATGCTATATTTATATATTTTAATTTCTGATTTAATGCCATGTAATAATCATGTAATAGATCTTAGATCTAAGGATTTTCTGATCTTAGAAAATAAATTTTGATTTATTTTAGTCTTCCGCTGTATGATCTTGAAAAAGTTTCAAGATCTAACCCTCAATCTAACCTCTTTTTCAAGATCTAACCCTGAAACCCTAGATCTGGTTCTTACAGTTCGTCCTTGAAAAATTTTGCTCATATCTGTTAGGGTCTAAGATTCTAGTTTACTTTGATCATGCGGCTCTGAAACATCTCCTCTCAAAGAAAGATACTAAACCATGTTTGATCAGATGGATCTTTCTTTTACAAGAATTTGATCTGAAAATTCGAGATAAGAAGGGTTCCGAGAATGTGGTAGCTGATCACATCTCCAAGATCTTAGTTGAACACACGATAGGCATAGATGAGGTCAAAGAGAAATTTTCTGACGAACAACTTTTCACAATCTCCTCTAGCTGTCCTCCATGGTTTGCTCATATTGTCAATTATTTGTCAACAGGACAAGTACCTTCTCACTGGACAAAACAAGAAAAGGATCGATTTTTCTTGCAAATTAAACATTATTTCTGGGAGGAACCTGAACTATTCAAATACTGTCCTGACCAAGTTATTTGTTGTTGTATCTTCGAGAGTGAATTCCAAAGCATTCTCACTTTTTGCCATTCTTCGACATATGGGGGACATTTTAGTGGAAGAAAAACTACAGCAAAAGTGCTGCAGAGTGGGTTTTATTGGTCAACGCTTTTCAAGGATGCACATGAATTTGGCCGAAGTTGTCTGCAATGTCAGCAAATAGAAAATTTATCCAAGAAGGATATGATGCCGCTGACCCCCATTTTAATAGTAGAAATCTTCGATGTTTGGGGGATTGATTTCATGGGACCTTTTCCAGCCTCGTTTGGATTCGAATATATTCTGGTGGTAGCTGATTACGTGTCAAAATAGGTGGATGCAATAGCTACACAGACTAATGATAATAAAGTTGTAACTAGTTTTATCCAATGAAACTGTTGCTCCTAGATTGATTTTGATGATTACAAAGCAGATTGAAGGGATACAAATAATTTTAAAATTGAAAAAGTCCTTATGCTCTTCAAGGGCAAAATCATAATTTCACTAAAATCCTGATTTGATAGTATCACTTGGTAAAATAAAAGATTTGTAAACTATTGGTGAAAATTTCATTGTATTTGGACTTATATTTTTGAAGTTATGAAGGTTTGAAGTGCATGAGTCGACTCATGAGTCAACTCATGGCACTATAAGCTGACTGGCATGCAAAAAAATTTCCCATGACACGCTGGATTTTTGACTTGGCACGACCTGTGAGTCGACTCATGAGTCGACCCACAAGGCATGAGTCGACTCATGAGTCGACCTCTGCTGATTTGAGCCGAAAAATCCAGAAATCAAGACTGTCTGGTCTGTGCAACAGAAGTCGACTCATGAGTCGACTCCTGTAGCATGAGTCGACTCATGAGTCAACCCCTGCGATGGAAAATGTCAGCAACGGCTATTTTTTTGCCCATTTTAATTGCCTTTTATGCTTCCTAAAATTGCTCTAACAGCTCTTTATCTGTCTAAATTGTTTTCTCTTGCTTCTAATGTCATAAAATGCTTTAAATGGTGAAAGAAATTGCAGATTAAATAGCAGATCAAACGTGAAATATTAAAAACGAGAAAAATGAGAGAGAGGATCCGAAATCTGCACAAAAAAGCCTGAGATCAACGAAATATCCAAAAAGAAAAAGAGAGAGGATCCATAATATACAAGAGAGATTATGAAAGAGAAAAACAAGAGCATTCAAAGAGAAGATCTTTCAAGCCTATTGTTCAACCTTGATCTAGAGATCTTCCAAAGCTTTCAAGAGATCTTCAATCAACAATCAACCTCTTCTCAAGCATTCATTCAAGCGTTCATACACTTTGAGAAAATCCGAAAAGGGGTTCTTCATTTGAGTAAAGTTTTTATTGTTATATTCGCTCATTTAAAGGAGCTGTTATTGTATTAATTTGTGCTCAAAATTTTCTAACTCTTTGTGAGTTTTTGTTCTTGTTTTTGGAGGATTTCCAAAATAAGGAAAGGTTGATCCGAACCTGAAATCGGAGTGTTTTGAGTTTACTTGTACCCGGGAAATAAGTGATCTAGCTTGGGATAGCTAGTGTCGGAGTTTCCGACGTTTTGTATTCAGGTTGAATACAAGCATAGTGGATTAAAATTCCCAAGTAGGAGCTTGGGGAGTGGATGTAGGTGCAAGGTTAGCACCGAACCACTATAAATCCTTGTGTTTGTGGTGTGCTTTATCGCTTTACTTTATTTCTTTATTATATTCTTGTATTCCTGCTTTAGGTAATTAATATTGAATTAAAGTCTTTGTTTTGTTCTTCATAAGTAATCTGTTGGGCTTAAAATTTTTAGAAACCCAATTCACCCCCCCTCTTGGGTTGCATAGCTGGGCAACAAGTGGTATCAGAGCCCGGTGCTCTAGCCCTTCTTTGATCTAACAATCAAAGAGTCAAAGATCTATGGCAACCCATGTTGGTACTTCTCTAGCCGAGGGGCAATCAACAAACCGACCTCCACTTTTCAATGGGTCTAATTACACCTATTGGAAAGCTCGGATGAAGATTTTCATACAAGCACTCGACTATGATATGTGGAGTATCATAGTGAATGGTCCTCACACACCCACCAAGATTATAGATGGTGAGGAGTCAACCAAACCCGAGAAAGAATGGGATGAGGTTGACAAGAAATTGGCACAATTAAATGCCAAAGCCATGAATGTTCTTTATTGTGCACTAGATGCTAGTGAATTCAATCGCATTTCTACTTGTGCATCTGCTAAAGAAATATGGGTAGGTTAGAAGTAACCCATGAGGGAACAAATCAAGTAAAAGAGTCTAAAATAAACATGCTTGTACATAAATATGAATTATTCAAAATAGAGCATGATGAGTCCATAACTGCCATGTTTACTCGTTTTACTGATATAATTAATGGTTTGAAGAGTCTTGGCAAATCTTATACTAACAGTGAACTTGTAAGGAAGATTCTCAGGTCACTGTCAAGAACTTGGGAAGCCAAGGTGACTGCCATCCAAGAAGCAAAGGACTTGAACACTCTACCTCTAGAAGAGCTTCTTGGATCCTTGATGACTCATGAACTTAGCATGAAGCAACATCAAGAGGATGAAGTCAAAAAGAAAAGAACCATTGCCCTCAAATCCACAACTTCGTCTGATTATGAAACGGATGAATCTGAAGATGAAGAACAGGATGAAGAGATGGCACTCATCACCCGAAAATTTAAGAAGTTTCTAAGAAAAAGAAAACAGGGGATGAGAAAGAAATTCACAAAAGGGGAACAAAGCAAAGAAAAAGAGAAAGATCAACCCCTTACATGCTACGAGTGCAAGAAGTCGGGACATTTCAGATCCGAATGTCCACAACTGAAGAAAGGTCCCAAAAAGTTCAAAAAGAAGGCAATGATGGCGACTTGGAGTGCGAGTGATGACTCAAGCTCCGACGAGGAAACCTCAACAGAACAAGCCAATCTGTGCCTGATGGCACATGAAAATGAGGTAACTTCTGAATCCACTAGTGAATTCACATTTGAAGAATTGCATGAAGCATTCTATGATTCAATTGATGAATTAAAGAAACTAGAGAAGAAAAATAAAGAACTGAAATTGGAAAATCAGTCCTTAGTGAAACAAGCTGAAATTCTTTCAATTAAAAAATTTACTTTGAGTCAAGAAAATCAAAACTTAAAGGATGAAATTAACAAGCTGAAATCTATAGTAGATAAGTTCACCTTAAGTTCAAACAAACTAAATATGATCTTTGAAAATCAGAAAGCTATATATGATAAGGCTGGACTTGGCTATAAACCTCTGAAGAAACAAAAGTTTCTGAAGGATATTTATGTAAATTATCCAAGTAACAAGTCTACAAATATTACTTGTTTCAAATATGGTAGAATAGGACATAAATCATACACATGCCTTAAATCTACCAATACAACTATAAAGAAAATATGGGTTCCAAAAGGAACCATTCTGACTAACCCAAAAGGACCCAAGAAAGCTTGGGTACCTAAGACAGAGACTTGACCTTTGCTTGCAGGTGTGTCTAGCATCCCAAGAAGGAAACAGAAAATGGTATCTTGACAGCGGATGCTCGAGACACATGACTGGTGATGAATCACAATTCATCACGCTTGATGCTAAGGATGGAGGGATGGTCACCTTTGGAGATAAAGGCAAAGGAAAGATCATCGGGATAGGTAACATTGGTATCACTCCCTCCAAATACATTGAGAATGTTTTACTAGTTAAAGGTTTAAAGCATAACTTACTTAGCATTAGTCAATTCTGTGATAAAGGGTATAAAGTAGTTTTTGAATCATCTGTTTGCATTGTGACTAGTCCTATTAACGATGGCATTAAATTTATAGGACATAGGCATGGCAATGTTTATATGATAGATTTGAATGACTTAGCCAAATTAGACATGCAATGCCTAGTATCCTTGAATGCTAAAATCAATGAGACTAGTTGGCTGTGGCATCGTAGACTTGCACATATTAGCATGCATTCTCTTTCAAAATTAATTAAAAAGGATTTAGTTCTCGGTTTGCCAAAATTGAATTTTGAAAAGGATAGAATTTGTGATGCATGCCAACTAGGTAAACAAACTAAAGTATCATTTAAATCCAAAAACACTGTTTCAACTTCTAGACCATTAGAGCTCTTACATATGGACTTATTTGGACCAACAAGAACCACCAGTCTAGGAGGAAAATGATATGGCTTTGTAATTATAGATGATTATTCTCGTTTTACTTGGGTTTTCTTTTTGGCTCACAAAAATGAAACTTTTCATATTTTCACTAAATTTCATCGAAAAGTCTCTAATGAAAAAGGTTTTTCAATTCAAAATATTAGAAGTGATCATGGAACTGAATTTGAAAATCAAGATTTTGAAAATTTTTGTGATGAAAATGGAATTGGCCATAACTTCTCTGCTCCTAGGACACCCCAACAGAATGGGGTAGTTGAAAGGAAAAACAGAACTTTAGAAGAAATGGCCCGTACCATGCTTTGTGAAAGCAACCTTCCAAAATATTTTTGGGCGAAAGTAATTAACACAGCATGTTACATTTTAAATCATGCTTTAATTAGACAATTTTTAAAGAAAACCCCCTATGAACTTTGGAAAGGAAGAAAACCAAATATTGCATATTTTCATGTTTTTGGTTGCTGATGTTTTGTATTAAATAATGACAAAGAAAAACTTGGTAAATTTGATGCAAAATCAGATGAAGCAATCTTTCTAGGTTACTCCTCCACTAGTAAAGCATTTAGAGTTTTCAACAAAAGAACTTTAGTAGTTGAGGAGTCCATACATGTTATTTTTGATGAATCTAACGATCTTCCTTCAAGGAAGAATGAGGGTGTTGATGATGCAGAGCCACTAATAGAAGGTATGAAGGAGATCACTCTGAAAGACTCAGCAACTCCAGAAGACAAGGATCAAGAAGACGAACAAAATGAAAGAGGTGAAGAAATTCAAGAACAACCTCAAGGTACAAATGACCTACCCAAGGAATGGAGGTATGTTTACAACCACCCTAAGGAGTTAATTATTGGTGACCCTATGCATGGGGTAAAAACCCGTTCTTCACTTAGAGATATAGTTAATCATTGTGCTTTTGTATCTCATCTTGAACCTAAAACTTTTGAAGAAGCTGAAAATGATCATAATTGGATTAATGCTATGCAAGAGGAACTTAATCAATTTGAAAGAAATAATGTTTGGACCTTAGTATCAAGACCTAAAGATTATTCAATAATTGGCACAAAATGGGTCTTTAGAAACAAATTAGATGAGCATGGAAATGTAATTAGAAATAAAGCAAGACTGGTTGCTAAGGGATATAATCAAGAAGAAGGAATTGATTTTGATGAAACCTTTGCATCTGTTGCTAGATTAGAAGCTATTAGACTTCTACTTGCATATGCTTGCTTTATGAAATTCAAATTATTTCAAATGGATGTTAAAAGTGTATTTTTAAATGGATATATTTCTGAAGAAGTATATGTAGAACAACCCCCTGGATTTGAAAATCATGCTTTTCTTAATCATGTCTTTAGATTAAATAAAGCTTTATATGGTCTAAAACAAGCACCTAGAGCATGGTATGAAAGGCTAAGCAAATTTTTACTAAATAATGGTTTTTCAAGAGGCAATGTAGATACAACCCTATTTATTAAAAGAAATCAAAATGATATACTAATTGTACAAATTTATGTTGATGACATAATTTTTGGGTCTACTAATGAATCCCTTTGTCAAGACTTTGCTAAGCTTATGCAGGGGGAGTTCGAGATGAGCATGATGGGAGAACTCACCTTCTTTCTCGGACTCCAAATCAAACAATCAAAAGAGGGAATCTCCATCACCCAAAGCAAGTACACCAAGGAACTACTCAAAAGATTTGGAATGGAGAACTGCAAACCAATTGGCACACCAATGAGTCCCTCATGTAAGCTTGACAAGGATGATGAAGGTAAAAGCGTAGACTTAAAATACTATAGAGGTATGATTGGCTCATTATTATATCTAACTACAAGTAGGCCTGATATCATGTTTAGTGTTTGCTTATGTGCTAGATATCAATCTAATCCTAAAGAATCTCATTTGAATGCTGTTAAAAGAATCCTTAGATACTTAAATGGTACTCAAACTCTAGGGTTATGGTACTCTAAGGACTCACAAATTAATTTATTAGGATATTCAGATGCTGATTTTGCTGGATGCAAATTAGATAGAAAAAGCACAAGTGGAACTTGCCAATTTCTTGGAGTTAACCTAATCTCATGGTTTAGCAGGAAACAAAATTCGGTGGCACTGTCTACGGCTGAGGCCGAATACATTGCAGCCGGAAGTTGTTGTGCTCAAATCTTGTGGATTAAGCAACAACTCGAAGATTTTGGAATTAAACTTAATGAAACACCAATAAGATGTGACAACACAAGTGCCATAAATCTATCTAAAAATCCAATTCAACACTCAAGATCTAAACATATTGAAATAAGACATCATTTTATAAGAGAACATGTTCAAAACAAAAATATAATTCTTGAATATGTTTGTACTGAAAATCAACTAGCTGATATCTTTACAAAGGCCCTTAGTGAGGATAGACTTTGTGAAATTAGGAGAAATCTAGGAATTCTAGATCCATTTGCCTAAAATTTCCCAATTTCCAAAGAATTGATTAGAGCTCAATTCTCAACATCTATCTTGGTCCCAAAAGCTCAAATTTATCATTTCAAAAATTTATCATTGAGCAAAATTCCTTCACTCAAAATTTCAAATTTTTCTAGAATTTATTCATATTTTTCCTGATTTTCTGAACTTCATGAGTCGACCCCCATGAGTCGACTCAATGGCAAACTTGTAAATCCCACCAACTTTCAACGGGTTCATTGTTTTTATACTGAAACCCTGTTCGTGAGACGACTCATCTTCTCATCGTCCTCCTTCCAAAAGCCGTCTTCTCCAAACTTTTTTTTCCAAGGATCCAACTTGAAGCAATTCTCCCTCCTCTCCACCAAAAATCGCCTCCTTGAAAAGAAATTTTTTGTGCTTTCTCGCATTGCTTGGCGCGATTGGAACGTGCCCTAGCACTTTACCGATCTTCCAAAATCCACTTCTTTTCTCCACCAAAATCCTTCTTTACTCTCTTGTGATCTCTCCTCCACTCAATTCAAGTCTCCTTGCCTGCTACTATATTGAATATGGCTCCGAAGATGAAACTTCCCCAAAGAAGAAAGTCAATCCGTGAGCCTGAAGAAATTATCAGAAAGAAAAGGCATGCTCAGTCTTCAACTGCTCCCACTCCAGTTTCAACATCTGCTCAAGGTCCCTCTCAATCCTCCATAAGCCCCAGTGTAAATCCTCTTTCTGATAGAAAAGTAGAAATCGAGAAAAATATAGATTTTCGGTTCTTTGAGAAAGAAGGTTTTACTTTTGCAAGTAAAATTAAAAATCAAGGATGGGAACTCTACTGCTCCCTTAAGGAAGTCACCTATGTTGACCTAGTTAGAGAATTCTACCAGAATCTACATTATGGAAATGGGTCAGTGACTTCAACTGTAAAGGGAATTGATATCTGCCTGGATTCTAGGATATTGGGAGAAATACTTCAGTTGCCTAGTGAAGGATATTCATATATGGAACTCCCAATTAAAGAATAGGGGATCAGAATTATTTTAGGAGAAACTTATTCAGGAAATTTAAACAAATTGGAAGCAAAGTTTTTGTCCATTGAGATGAGGGTCCTGCATCAGATAGTTTCAAAGCTCTTCTTTCCTAGGAGTGGTAGACATGACTTACTTTCCAGCAGAGATGTATGTGTCATGTTTCATATCATCACTCAGACCCCCCTGAACCTCCCTGCATTTATGATAGAGGCCATGAGAGAAACTTTGAACAGATCCAAGGCACACTTGCCTTATGGTATGGCCCTTACTAGAGTATTTAGGAGGTTTGGAGTTAGCTGTGAGGGGGAGGCATCTACCAAACTCTCACATGTGGACACTTTCAACCAACACAGCCTGCACCAAATGGGAATTACAAAGACTGTTGGTGGTTGGATCAAGGGCTCTGAAGAAAGAACTGAGGATAGAGCTGAAATAAGAGCTGAGGACAGAACTGAAGGCAGAGTAGAAGAAGAAGGTCCATCTTCTCCTGTACATGACTTCAGGGCAGCTTCACCAGATACCCAGTTCATTCCTGATACTGAGGCTGGCCCTTCAGAGTTTACTAGGATGCCCACACCAGTGTATCAGCCAGAGAGCAGAGCACCTCATTCAGAGTTCAGACTGGCTGACGATCAGATCGAGCATATTTCACAGCGTGTGGCTTCTTTGCTGTCTAGCCAGTGGGGTAGTATTTCTTTTGCACCAGGAGCCACCTCTTCTGATCAGACCATTACTCCCCACATCTCCACTGTGTTTCAGATGATATCAGATCAGTCCATCAGGATCCAGCAGCTTGAGGACACAGTCTGGAGACTTACTGGCAGAGTTCTTGACTTGCAGGGGCAAGTCCTTGCTTTGGCCCATCCCAAACCACAGGAGTCAATCATTGAGGTCACAGACCTCACTGCAGAGGCTGGTAGGCTCAGAGGAGCACTAGAAGGTGGATATGAATTGCTGAGGGAAGAAATCCGAGGATCGAGTGAGCATGCTACCACTCAGTTCACTGCTCTACTTCAATCTATTTCCAGAGCACTGAATGTACTTGATTCTATTAGACTCACCCTTTCTATTCAGTCCTTAGCATCTCAGCGTTCTCAGCCACCCAGTTCATCTCGCTCTCCTGCTCGTGGCAGAGGCAGATGGGGTAGAGGATGCACTTCTGATCCATCATCTCCTCACCCTATATCTGATGACTCCGATCATTGACTTATCTTGATCATTTCTAGATCCTAGGTGTTAGTGTCTTGTTCTAGGATCTATACCTTGGGGCCATGTATTGACAATTAGCTAGTTGAATTTTATTTTTAAACTATGTATTGAAACAATTATGTTTTTAATGGAATCATTTTTTACTTATATTTCTATCTTTTGTAATGATGTTGATCATATTATGGTTATATATATTCTTCTTGTTGAAAAATTGTCTTCTCTTTGTTGTTGTTTGCTGTTGATAATTACTATATTAAGGGGGAGCAAACTTCTATGATAAACTCTAAAAGGGGAGAAATTAAAGAATATTTCAGAAAAAGGAAGAGTTAACCATATTTGATGATGTCAAAAAGGGGGAGAAATTAAACAAAACAAAAACAAAATTGGAGATATTAAACAAAAATTGGAGAAATTAAATATTTGGAGAAATTAAACAAAAATTGGAGAAATTAAATATTTGGAGAAATTAAACAAAAATTGAGAAATTAAACAAAATTTTAGAAATTAAACAAAAATGGTATTTTGAGAAATTAAACAAAAAATTTGAGAAAATTGATATCAGACAGAATTTAAACAAAAAGCAAAATCATAAGTACAATGCAAATAAGTAATTTTTTATATGCTCTGATATATTTCAAAATTCAAACTTGCTCAGATATATCTTTTGAAATTTACCTTGATACATCTTAAGAAATTTGATTTACTCTGATACACCCTAAAATTTCTTTTAACTTGCTCTGATACATGATAAAATTTAATCTGATACAGTGTGAAAGTTTCTCTGATATTTGCTCTGATACAGTGTGAAATTTTCTCTGATATATTATAACATTTACTCGGATACATTGTAAAATCTTTTCGGATAACATTGTAAAAATTATTGTTCTTGCTCTGATACATTGCAAAATTTATTTCTTTTCTCTTGCTCTGATATATCTTAAGCTCAAAATGAGTTAATACACTTAAGTTCAAAATCAACTTTTAAACATACTTTGGCACACATAATTTTTTCAAGCACATAAGTATTTTTTTTGCTCTGAAGCTAAATCTAAAATCAAATGAAAATGGAATTTTCAAAATACAGCTTAATCTGATAACAAAAACAAGTTTTCTGCTCTAACACCAAAATCACATACAAATTATTTTTGTATATGACCAGTTATATTACATGCCAAAAGAATCATACTCTTTTCAAGCATATACACCTATAATGGATTCTTTTGAAATTAATGCATTAACATAAATATTTTTGTTCAAGTGTTTTGTCATCATCAAAAAGGGGGAGATTGTTGCTCCTAGATTGATTTTGATGATTACAAAGCAGATTGAAGGGATACAAATAATTTTAAAATTGAAAAAGTCCTTATGCTCTTCAAGGGCAAAATGTAATTTCACTAAAATCCTGATTTGATAGTATCACTTGGTAAAACAAAAGATTTGTAAACTATTGGTGAAAATTTCATTGTATTTGGACTTATATTTTTGAAGTTATGAAGGTTTGAAGTGCATGAGTCGACTCATGAGTCAACTCATGGCACTATGAGCTGACTGGAACGCAAAAAAATTTCCCATGGCACGCTGGATTTTTGACTTGGCACGACCTGTGAGTCGACTCATGAGTCGACCCACAAGGCATGAGTCGACTCATGAGTCGACCTCTGCTGATTTGAGCCGAAAAATCCAGAAATCAAGACTGTCTGGTCTGTGCAACAGAAGTCGACTCATGAGTCGACTCCTGTAGCATGAGTCGACTCATGAGTCGACCCCTGCGATGGAAAATGTCAGCAACGGCTATTTTTTTGTCCGTTTTAATTGCCTTTTATGCTTCCTAAAATTGCTCTAACGGCTCTTTATCTGCCTAAATTATTTTCTCTTGCTTCTAATGTCATAAAATGCTTTAAATGGTGAAAGAAATTGCAGATTAAATAGCAGATCAAACGTGAAATATTAAAAATGAGAAAAATGAGAGAGAGGATCCGAAATCTGCACGAAAAAGCCTGAGATCAATGAAATATCCAAAAAGAAAAAGAGAGAGGATCCACAATATACAAGAGAGATTGTGAAAGAGAAAAACAAGAGCATTCAAAGAGAGGATCTTTCAAGCCTATTGTTCAACCTTGATCTAGAGATCTTCCAAAGCTTTCAAGAGATCTTCAATCAACAATCAACCTCTTCTCAAGCATTCGTTCAAGCGTTATCCACTTTGAGAAAATCCGAAAAGGGGTTCTTCATTTGAGTAAAGTTTTTATTGTTATATTCGCTCATTTAAAGGAGCTATTATTATGTTAATTTGTGCTCAAAATTTTCTAACTCTTTGTGAGTTTTTGTTCTTATTTTTGGAGGATTTCCAAAACAAGGAAAGGTTGATCCGAACCTGAAATCGGAGTGTTTTGGATTTACTTGTACCCGAGAAACAAGTGATCTAGCTTGGGATAGCTAGTGTCGGAGTTTCCGACGTTTTGTATTCAGGTTGAATACAAGCATAGTGGATTGAAATTCCCAAGTAGGAGCTTGGAGAGTGGATGTAGGTGCAAGGTTAGCACCGAACCACTATAAATCCTTGTGTTTGTGGTGTGCTTTATCGCTTCACTTTATTTCTTTATTATATTCTTGCATTCCTGCTTTAGGTAATTAATATTGAATTAAAGTCTTTGTTTTGTTCTTCATAAGTAATCTGTTGGGCTTAAAATTTTTAGAAACCCAATTCACCCCCCCTCTTGGGTTGCATAGCTGGGCAACAGAAACATCATTAGTCAATTTGGCTTCCCAAGGGTGATCATTAGTGATGGGGGGACTCATTTTATGAATAAATATTTTGAAACACTTATAAAAAAATATAATATTACACACAAAGTGGCCACATCATATCATCCCCAAACAAATGGTCAGGTAGAGGTGTCAAATAGGGAGATTAAACATATCCTAGAAAAGACGGTTAGGTCTGATAGAAAGGATTGGTCTCTTCGCATAGATGATGCATTATGGGCTTACCGTACAGCTTTTAAAATCTCTATCGGTATGTCACCCTACCGATTAGTTTATGGCAAAGCTTGCCATCTGCCGGTTGAATTAGAACATCGTGCACTCTGGGCCATATGAATGTTTAATTTTGACATGAAGAATGCAGGTTCTAATCGAAGGTTGCAAATCAATGAACTGGAAGAACTTCACAACGATGCATACGAGAGTTCACGAATTTACAAAGCTCAAACCAAAGTATTTCATGACAAATATATCTCTAGAAAATCGTTTGAGCTAAATCAAAAGGTATGGCTTTTCAATTCCAGGTTACGCCTTTTTCCCGATAAACTTCGATCCTGATGGGATGGACCTTTCATTATCACACAAATATTTCCATATGGAGCAATTGAAATTCATGACCCCTAGAATGGAAATACATTTAAGGTAAACAGCCAACGTCTGAAGCCATATGTAGATGAAATTGTACATAAAGAATGAATCGACACCATCTACCTGTGTGATCCACTTTGTAATGAATAATAAACTTGACGTCTGGCTGAAGACGTAAAACTTAGTGCTTGTTGGGAGGTAACCCAATGATTTCATTTTTTTTTTTACTTTACTGTAGCTACAAAAATTTAGAACAAGAGCCTATTAATCAATGAAGCTATCTTCAACTTTCGAAGCAAAATTATCCCAGGTGCACTCTCTCCTTTTATTTTCTTTGCTTTCCTACTCCATTGAGGATAATATAGATTAAGTTGGGGGGGAAGAAAATTAATCAAATCCTCGAGTATAGTCAGAAATAATTAGTTTTATGTATCCAAATTTTATTTTGATTAAGAGTCAATTAGGCATCCTAATCAATGAATGATTAATGGTCAAGATAATTTTAGAGATACTGAGAAATAAATTATTAAAAAAATCCAATGAATGGTAGGGTTTAGACTAGACCAAATTTTAGGAGTGATTCTATAACCCTCTTCTTACTGATCTCAATAAAGAATCTGCTTCATGAGAGATTGGATGGAAAGGTCGAGGTATGCAAAAATTCTCCTTAAAATTTATTTAAAAAAAAAAAATATTAGTTTTCTACTGAGTAACCGGGCCCCTTCACCTAAGTAAGTATTGTGGTTCACGTAAAATGGTGGGCAATATTAAAAAAAAAAATAGTGGATAATAAGGGGACTAAATTGCAACAAGATAATAAATCTCTCTCACATTAAGTTAGAGGATTTAAAGAGGAAAGTGGGGAGTTGGTGAAAGAAAAGCTCTTGAAATTTCTTTAGTTAATACTCAGCCACTAATTGGGTCAAATTGATAATCCAATGAAGTATCTCTTTAATGGTCTGACCAGGTATCATCTACCTTTTGGGATGCCTAACCTAATTTTTTATTTAAGATCCAGTCGGTACACAATGCTGATATATCTATTTTACTCGAGGACGAGCAAAATTCAAGTTGGGGGGTGTGATAAACACTTAATTTAAATCATTTAAAGCAAAAAATTATATTTAATTTATTTTATTTATTAAGAATTTGATGCTTCTTTTTATGTTTTATAGGAAAGGTGATCGCTGATACAAAGAGTCTGATTCACAGATCAAAAAGACTCAAGTTTGAAGAAAATTAGACTTAAAATAAAATTAAAATAAAAGAAGGATGTATGCTGTATTATAGAAAATGAAGATACTATGCAAGGAACCCAAAAAGGAATAGGCATCATTTTAAAGAAACAAAAGTTTCTTTTTGTAATCAAAAAGTAGCATATTGTTCTAAACTTTCTTGTATTTCTTTATATGCAATAAAGATTATGCTTTTTATTTAAATCATCATGAGTTCTTTATTTGCTCTCTTTCATATGCTTTTATTTATGCTTTCCTGTTAGATTAATATTAGGAACAACTTTTACTTTCCAGAGACATGCCGTGATCTACAGGTACGGGGCGTGCCGAGGAAAGAAGAGTTGTTTACCTAGTATTTTTTGAAGATGCACCATGATCTACGGGTACGGGGTGTGTCGAGAAAAGATAGATATTTTTTCTAATATTAATCTAACAGAAAAGCATAAATAAAAGCATATGAAAGAGAGCAAATAAAGAACTCATGATGATTTAAATAAAAAGCATAATCTTTATTGCATATAAAGAAATACAAGAAAGTTTAGAACAATAAACTCACTTTGTGTCGTTACAAAATTTCTTCTCCACTCTCGAGACTGCTAGCCAAGCTGCTCATGGAGTAGTCCCTTTCTCTTCCTCTATGCAAGGCTCTAGAAGAATTTCTGAGATGATCCTTAAATAGAAGTACAAGAGCCTTTTTATAGGTGTTAGGAGAGAGGAGTTTTACATGGTTTTCAAATGTGGGACTAAAAAAAATACTAAGGACTAAAAGATGGATGGATGAGATGGAAAGATCACAAGCAGATAAAGAAAATATAAATTCTTCCTCTTGAAGTATTTTCAAATATTATATTTTTTTTCTTTAATTTTCAGATCCATCTGCTATCATGAGCGTCCGTCTGTTCGCCACTGTGTCCGCCAGCACAAACTCCCTGCGAACCCGCCCTGCTGCGTGCCCACAATGCCACGTGCCCGCAATGCCGTGTGCCTGCAATCTTCTTTCACAGACCCGTTAGCTGTTAGGAAACCACTTACGCTCTTTTTTGATTACAAAAAGAAACTTTTGTTTCTTTAAAATGATGCCTATATCCTTTTTAGGTTCCTTGCATAGTATCTTCATTTTCTATAATACCGTATGCATCCTTCTTTTATTTTAATTTTGTTTTAAGTCCAATTTTTTTCAAACTTGAGTCTTTTTGATCTGCGAATCAGACTCTTTGTATCGGCGATCACCTTTCCTGTAAAATATAAAAAAAGTATCAAATTTTTAATAAATAAAATAAATAAAATATAATTTTTTACTTTAAATGACTTAAATTAAGTATTTATCACTAATCACATAGCCTTCTTGTGCTAAACATGAAACAGAAATCAAATTTCTGTTTGCTGCAGGCACATAATAACAGTCTCTAAGAACTAAATCTAATCCTAACAGTAATCGTAGAGGGTAGGTTCCTACGGCCACAGCAGCAATTCTTGCTCCGTTCCCGATGCGTAGGATCATATCCCCATCCCTCAGCCTCCTGCTCTCCTCAAGACCCTACATAGAAGTGCACAAATGAGAACTAGAACTAGAGTCAAGAACCCAACTGGATGCAGAGGAAATCGTAAGATTAGATTCTATAATGAGCATATCTCCAGAAGGACCATCCTTCTTGTTCTTCAGGGTGGCCAGGTACTAAGGACAGTTTCGCTTCCAATGGCCGTCTGATTGGCAGTGAAAATATTTTTCCTTTTCAGCAGCCTTCTTCTTCGGTTCGGTCTTCTTCTTCTTTCCATCCACCTTCTGCATCTTCACAGACTTCTTCTTCTTTCCAAAAGACTTTCTCTTGGAAGAAGTCCGCTCTACAGTAAGGACTGAGCCTTTTGAACCCTTCATAGAAAGCTCAACCGTAACCAGCATGTTCATTAACTCAGCCAAGGTACACTGCATCTTATGCATATGGAAGTTCATGATGAACTGACCATATGCATTGGACAAGGACTGAAGGATCACATCAATCTGAAAATCTTTGTCTAAGATGATACTGAGCTTCTTAAGATCCTCTAGATCCTTGATCATTGTCAAACAATGATCTTGGACTGACTGCCCATCATGCATTTTAGCCTTAAAAAGTCTTTGACATACTTGATACTTGGCTGTGCGACTTTGTTCACCAAACAACTCTTGTAGGTGAGCCAACATTTGGCGGGTAGTCAAAATGTTCTCATGTTGGCACTGCAAGTCATCAGACATTGCACCCAACATGTAGTACCTTGCTTTGTTATCATCATCCATCCACTTTTTCAGAGACGCTCTATGTTCAATAGTCGGATATGCTGGCATGGCAGGGGGTCCTGGTCCAAGATATGGGTCAATTTTTCAGAACCCAAAATAATTCTATAGTTCCTTAACCAGTCCTTAAAATTGGGTCCAGTCAATCTGTGGGTGTCTAGTATTTTGATCAAGGGGTTGGATGCAGACATGTTTCTTGTAGAGAGTCAATAGTTTCTTGTTAGATTTTATAATCAGACTTAATCAATTTGTTTAAGGGTTTCATTATTTAACAAATTAGGCTCCTACTATTTTCTCAGATCCCTACACTCCTTGGTAGAGATGTGAAAATCTCCGTGATCAGTAATTTCTAGTGGGTGGTGCAGTCTCACCGACTGGCTCACCACCTCACCTAACAGTTATTGGTGATGGGTCAACCGATGAGTGGACAACTCTTGTCCAATGATTCTCTAATCATGGTGCACCCAAAACATGGTCTCTAATTCATGAAGCTCACCGTGCCCGGAATATTGCTCCAATCTTTAGTTAAGTCAAACCCACCATTTGCACGAACTAGATTTCTGATTGGGTCCCTCACCGTATCTGGAATATTGAGCCCAACCCATCCTCTAATTCATAGCATCCAATGCCTAATGGACATGGTTGCATCTTTCCGGTGCAACTGAGCCACTATATCCAGCTGAGAATAATCAACCCCGAGAAGGACCCGCACATCCACAATGATGGAAGACCTAGACTTAATATTTTCTTAGAGAGATTTGATTTAGGTCTCATTAAACTTGACTTGACATAGTCATAACAATTATGACTAACCTAGTGGCATGGGTTAGCTCGAATTGTTAGCCACCTCAAATCAGAATTGGATCGACACATATGGCCAGGTAAGTGAGACCGATGGAAGGGATATGCCATTAACTCGACAAGAACGCATTCGAGTCGAGTAGCTTTCAATTAAAAATCAGTCGATCGCATCTGCCCAACTTACCTTAGACACCAAATTGTCGAACCAGAACTAATTGGGTTAGCCTATAATCCAGGCTCTAACCACTAAGCCAAATTATATCTTAACTTGATTGAGTCACAACTAAATATGATTCGACCTTGACCCAGACATAATCCTATTAGGCTGGTCAATTATTAGCTTTCATGATTCCATCTAACCAATTGTTGATTCAGTTTGATCAACCGCTAGACCTAATTGAGCTATCCAAGCCCGAACCCAATTTTATGAAAATGACTTAGATTTGAAATTCTCAATTTTAGACCTAATGTAATTTCATAAGCTTAATTCATTAATTAAGTCTTGAATTCATAAACAAAATATGTATAATAAATCCTAGGGTTTCAGGATCTAGGATTTTGCAAAAAAGTAAGTTTTGATTTCTGATTAAGGATGAACGCACAGCACCCCTACACGTCATAAGAACACCCATTGAATGGGAAGAGAGGGCCTTTAAATCCTATTTTGTTCTTATGACCGGACGGCCATGAGGAACACCTTAATCATAAATATAAATTTAACTACAAAACTAGTTGATCTAAATTTACATATCATATATATAATTTAAGATCTAACTAATACATGCTTTGCATACATCTCATGTATCAAAAATTGATCTAATTAATATACTTTTAGATTTAATACATCACATGTAACATCTAAAAAATAAAATTTAAATTGAACTATTCAACATAAAATTTATTCTAGACAGTTACTAGAATAATTCTACAACTAGTCTAGGCATGCAATAGATCAATCTTATGTATTATCCAAATTTTTATTTTTTATTTTTGATCTAAATATATAAAATTTATATCATCAAAAATAAAAAATAAATTAGATCTAAATTATATTTTAATCTCATTAAAACATAAACTTACAATACTATTCATAGATCAAACTATTCCTAGTCTAGTCATGCATCCCATGCATGTTAGATCTTCTCAGATTTAATTTTAAATATTTTGATTTTAGATCCTATCACATCTGATGTGATCTCTAAAATTCTTTAATATTAGATAAATTAAAATTAAAATTAGATCTAAATTAGATCTGAGACTGAGCCATCAATCTGGCTCTGATACCAGTTGAAGGAAAAAATACCTTTTTCCTTGTAGGATCTTTCAGATTTCATCAAATCTGGGGTGGAATAATTTTAAAAAAAATTATCCTATATTTATTTTAGATCTAAATCTTTATATCTAATTTTATTATCTAATATTAATTCAAAAATAAATCTAAAAATATGAGGAAACATGAAATACCTCAAGGGTAATCTGATTACCCTGTAGATGATCGCAGCAAGCCTGAGGTTCTGATTTAGCCACGCAATCGCCTAGCATCTATCAATATCCACTCGAGCAGAATATGGATCATCTTCTCCTTGCAAATCTATACTCCAAAAATTAAAATTAAATCTAATTAGAAAGATCTTCAAAAGTCTTCCTGAAGTTGGAGCAGCAGCCTGTCGAAGAAGTCCTGCAGCCTTCTTGTTCAAGGCGACACCACGCCTTAGACCTTTGCCAGATGGATGTCCAACTCCTTGGATGTGAAGAGGAGAGGGAGAGCTACATATGGGATATGGAGAAGAGGAAAGGAGGCAGCAGCTTTGATGGGTTTGGTGCAATCACATGAAACCCTAGGCGCAGACAGGGTTTATATAGACCCTGCTGCGCTACGCAGTGCCACATCATTCGACCAATCAAAAAATTCCATTTAATCCAAAAAAAAAATTGATTGGTGGAGTGATATCATCTTATCACATCAGATAAGAACCTCCACCCTCTCTCCTATGTTGGCACCAACATTGGATAAGCACAATCATGTTGGCACCAAAGAGTCCATGTTGATCAAGACTCTCCATCCTTATCCACTTGGGGTGCCCACTTAATCCTATTGGGCTCATGCCATAATCTGATTATGGCACCCAATTTAATGTGGATTTGGCATGTGGACACTTCAGAAAAATCTTTCAATGAGCTCTTGCCAAGTGGCCTTCAGTTTAAGACCCATACGTCAACATTTGACAGATGTCCTAAAATGAAAATGGCAGGTGTCAGGAATTAGCAGGTGTTGTCTTAAATTCATCTCATGAATTAAGACAAGACTTTTTTGAGTTGGACAAGCTTTATTTAGACTGAGAAAAATCTTCTCAAGGTTCTCTGGGTGAGTCAAATCACATTTGGCTTAGTTGAGACAGAAAAGATTACATGAGGAGAAAGTTAGGCTCAATCGTGTGCTAGCACGATTTCCTTGAACCTAATTGGATCTAATCCAAATCAATTGGGCTATCCCAATTGATGATATTTAGATCCTAACCCTTATTAGTATGACCCAGTTAGATTCAATTCTGTATGGTAATGAGACATGTCGTGATCTCATCATCGACATCATCAAAACTCCTTTCGATGGACCAGAACTCTTCTGATTCAGACAATTAGAATGATCGATCATCAAGATCATTCTAATTGCTCTCAAAATCTACCAGTGACACCTAGCAGTATATGGTGGCAACCCATCAGAACTGAAGATGAACCTCTCGGTGTAGCTACCTATGTGATTGAGTTCCTCTATCATGAGTCCCAACTAAATTAGGGTTAAGGTGAACTCGTCGAACCCAACATCAGTCATATGAGTTAATCGATCGATCCGAGTCCGATGTGCAACCCCAATGAAAAACTCTTTTTCATTATTTCACTCTGCCATGGCCATGGGCTTAAGGACTCGATCTTTCGATTATCATAGGACTACTCCTCTCATCTACCGAGGTTGATAGATCCCATCTTGGTGCGACCTAGTTCCTACAATGAATATGCTATAGCCAACATACACCTCAGGATTTCGAATGGCTAGGAGATCGAGTTATGGTGTAGTCAAACTATAACACACTCAAGGTGAACTGTTAATGCACCTTAGGTCAAAGAACTAGACATACAACTGCAGCATCGAGCTAGTCATCGACGGGAAGGTAGACTTCTTTATGATTGCTCGAGATGGTTATGCTCAGTACTCTCGTTCTCAATGAATACCTATACTCTTGCTTCAGTATCTCCACACCATAGACTCAAGACACATCTACCCTAAGAAAGCGATCGTACACCAACCTTCCGAATCGATCACTATCCTCGTGATGATCCTATGGTCAGGAGCTGTTTATGAGTTAGTTATGTAAATTCATGCCTTAAATTTTTAACTCTTGAAAATATGAATTGACATTCCTACTAACTCAAAGGATGTATCACAAATACAATGTATATAATGTGATAGAAGAATAACCTATTTATTGATTTATAGTTAAAATTATAAATTTGCCCTTAGATATGTATAGGAATATGTCAGCCAATCTGGCATCTAGGGCACACATCTAACAAACTCCCACTTGACCTAATGCCAATTGGCTACATATCTAAGTCCCATCTTCTCAAGGTAGACTTCGATCTTCTACCGGCCTAATGGCTTTGTCAGTGGGTCTGCCACATTATTTGTGGAGTCGACTCTCTTAACCTCGACATAACCTTTTTTGAGGTAATCATGGATCAGATGGAATCACCGCTCGATATGCTTGGACTTCTGGTGAGATCTTGGCTCTTTAGCTAGGGCTATGGCACCATTATTGTCACAGTAAAGAAGGATGGCATCCGATGATATTACTCCAAGCTCTGCGGCAAACTTCTTATACCAAAATACCTCCTTCGCAGCTTCCAATGCAGCAATATACTTTGCCTCCATGGTGGAATCTGTAATCACCATCTGCTTGGAACTCTTCCAGCTAACTGCACCACCATTGTAAATTAACAGACTCCCAGATGTCGACTTTCGATCATCTATATCAGACATAAAGTCTGAGTCTGTATATCCCTGAATCTGGAGTTCTCCTTTTCCAAAGACTAGAAATGTATCCTTAAGTACTTAACTTGGTGTCCTGATCATAGCCCTGTGTGGATCACTGTTGGAGGGTGAATGCTTGGGCGCCTGATGGAGGTTCTGCCGGATTTTGGAATAAGCATTCCAGATATTCTTCTATAACTTGAATTTTATTATGAATATATGTTATATGATTGTTAATCATCAAGGAGGTGCTAGTTTAAGGATTTATTATTTAGGATTTCATAGTTTAAATTTTTGAAATCTATTATGCTTCCGCTGTGCATGTCCACCCCGAAATCCTATACTGGGAGTATTTTAGACTGGGGCTATCAAGGCTTTAGGTCTTACTGACATGATCTCATCATGGTCCTAAAATCATTGCCCTAATCTATGGGTTTGTCATAATCATAAAAGGACATGATATAGCAAATAACAAAATATAATGCCTCATAAATATAAAATAACCAATATCATGCACTTAGGTAGGAAGATAATATAGAATAGTCCCATCAATTATCCATGCAATTGACTTGTAGGGTACTATTCTTTCAATCTCCTATTTGTACTAAAGCCAATCGCCTTTATACCTGGTGCCCATGCTATCAATGTGGCAATCTCACTGCTGCAGTGACAAAGCTTAGTAAACAGGTCCACTATGTAGCTCTTTATATCTAGTCACTCTATGATCACATCATGAATGAGGTAAAAGTATCTTAGGATGTGCGTGAGTTTCTGATGAGACTACACCTAACACAGTGATGAACCCTTTCATCAGGTGACTTTCTTTAGCAATCCTCACTTGTAGCAATGTACTGATCTAACTACAGTTTGCTATTTGGAGCTCTTCTAATTCACTGCTTCTCTAGTACTTTTCAAGTACTTGAGAATATTTTTTACAGTTTTACAATGATCTTCTTCTGGATTAGCCTAAAAATTAATGGTTATGCCCAAGGCATAAGCCACATCAGGATTGGTACATAGCATACATGGATAAATAAATTTTTTTGCACCCATCCATGTTGAATCTCTTCAACAAGAGATCTATGTACCTAGATTGGGACAAGCCTAGCATCTACTTAGATTTATCTCGATAGATCTTTATTCTAAGTACATTGGATGCTTCACCCAATTCTTTCATGAAAAATATCTGTGATAGCTAGGTCTTGATCGATCAACATCGAGACATCATTCTCAATGTGCAGTATGTCATCAAAATGGACGTACCAACTGAAGGAACCAGATCTAGAGTTTCAGGGTTAGATCTTGAAACTTTTTTAAAATCAGGCAGCGGAGGATTAAAATAAATCAAAATTTATCTTATAAAACTAGAGAATCTCTAGATCTAAGATCTTATTACATGATTATTATATTATATTAAATTAAAAATTAAAATATAAAGAGCAAGAACTACATGTTGATCATATCAACATGTTTCTATGCTACATCTAATGTATGTAAAATATAATAGATAAGATCTATTACCTTGCAAGTTAGATGTTCTAACTTTGCTGATCCAAGCTTGAGGATGATGTTGTAAGCCACACATATGTCCGGCCTCTAGGAGTCATTCACACGAGCCCACAAATTATGATCAGAAGTTCTGGTCCAGAAAATCAGCATAGTATGCTAGTACTGTGCTAATCCTTCTTCGATGGTCGATCAGATACCTCTTTCTTCTTGATTTGGACTCTTTCAAAGATGAGAAGTAAGAGAAAGAGTTTTATATGTGAGATACTTTTAGAAAACTTATAGATGGAGGAAGGAAAGAGGGGAACTCAGCAACCCTAGAAGAAGACCCACTTCTTCTTCTCCTTGCTCTAACCCAGACACATATTTTGTGTCTATTATATCTCCATGCCTCTATACTCTTTCTCCCTAATTTTCAGATGCCCCAAAGCTCTCTCAATGATCTATAAACCACAAAAATTTCAAAAAAAAATTATCTTAAATAATGAGATATGAAGAATCCTTGTCTAGGTCAAATACCTAGTCAAGGAAAATCCAAACAGGGCAAGATAAGGGGTGCCCAACTATTGGGCACCCCCTCCTTCTTTTTCTACCATGGATCACTTGTAAAGGGTACACAATATGTTCTACAAAAGTTATAAAAATCTTAAAAAAAATCTGGATAAAATCAGTGCCATAAGGAAAGAGTTTTGGTTTCCTAAAATTCTATCTCATAGAATTTGAAATCCAAATAAATTCCTATTTTGACTTGGTCCACAACCACATTCCATGTAAGAGAGAAAGAGTGAAAAGCTTTGGGCATGCATGAAGGCCTGGGAGAGAAGGTTTTGTTGCACAAAATAAGAGAGTGGGCGTGGGGGGCTAAGGTGGCGCAAGGTGGAATCCTAGTCTTACTAGGATTCAATCTATGACTTGTTCAAATTTGGTTTCTCAAACTAAATCAAACCAAAATCAAATCAACCCAATTAAAATAGGTCTTAACCCAAGTAAGAATTTAATTTAATTAGATTAAATTATATTTAAATCTGATTTAATTTTTTAGTCAAATTAAAAATTAGGTTGATCCAAGTCCTAATTGAACTAGGACTAGTTTTTCCTTGCACTTGGCTTATCCAATAAATCAATTGAACTTGATCCAATCAAGCCCGAACCAAATCTAATTAAGTCATATTCAATTATACTTAATCTCAGCCCATTAGATTAATCAAATTAAGTCAATTAGCAATTAAATTGCTAATCGATCCTCCTGCAACACTTGCACTAGGTTAAATGTCAATCGTATTGATCGTTTAACCCTAGAATGATTTTTAATCGTTGATCAACCATCCGATCGGATTGTGAACTCTAATATGTGTGACCTCATAGGTCTGAACCTAAGTCGGTAGTACAAGAATAAATTTTTATACCAATCGAAGTGACCATCTAGCAATGGTATCCGACGGTCGGATAGGTCGAATGTGTAGAACAACATCCTTAGAACCCATGCGGATATAGTTTTCATATAATTCATCTCCTTGACCAAAATGCTCATAGGACACCTTAGAATTCAATTGTCAACTCTAATCAGATTGTCCACATTGTATTTCAAAATATCAAATCCATCTGTGGATTATCCTGGCCAAGATTTTGCTAAATTGAAATACAGCGACTCATTCTTCTCCAACTCTTGGAGTAGTCAATCTCACCTTGATCACACTCTGACTTCGCAAGTACTTGATTGTGCCTAGAAGCCTTCCGTCACTGAATTAAAAATTCAGTTAGTCCAGTACCAAAGCATAGTGAGTTGCTTGCAAGTCACTAAGGCGATCTCAGGTCTAAGGGACACTTATACCTATATCCCATCAGAGATATTCTCGACAGCAGAATGCTCTGGAGTTGGTCACGTTCAATGATGATGTACCCTTACATCTCACCTGTATGCCATACCAGTATCTCCACACTCTTTGGTTAAGAGGACAACCAACCCATATGGCCTACAGTGACCTATGCTCGATAGAAGCTATCATCCTTATTAACAGCCTATCATTTGGTCGTGAACAGTTTTAAGGACTAATCGATAAATTCTCTCTTTATCAAACCTAAATAGTCCTAAGAACTTCATCACAACAATGGAGTTCATTAGAAGATAAAAACTTATGATGAAAATGTCAAAAATATATTTTATTTATTAAAAATTAATTACAATACAAGGTTGCTCCACCGTCAATAGGTTGACGATTGACTTTTGCGACATATTTTTCAACAACTCCCACTTATCCTAAAGCCACTGGACACAGTATCTAATACCCATCTTTGACTTATGATTGTCGAACTCCTTTATTGTTAGGACTTTAGTGAAGGGGTCGGTCAGATTCTCCTTTCTGTCGATCTTCTGAAGGTCGACGTCACCTCGATCCATGATCTCTCGGACCTGGTGGAAGCGACGCAAAATGTGCTTCATCTACTGGTGTGCTTTGGGTTCCTTCGCCTGAGCTATGGCACCAGTGCTGTCGTGGTAGAGCAGGACCGGACCATCGAGGGAGGGTGCTACTCTGAGCTCGATGATGAATTTTCTCAGCCACAGCTTCCTTCGTGACATCCGATGCTGCGATGTACTCTGCCTCACAAACAGAGTCTGTCACAGTATGCTGCTTGGAACTCTTCCAGAAGATGACTCCACCATTTAGAGTAAAAATATAATCCGACACACTTCTGCTATCATCATGGTCAGATTGAAAGCTGGAGTCTGTGAACCCCACAAGTTTCAGATCTGACTCATCATAAACTAACCATTGCTCCTTAGTATTTCTCAAATACTTAAGGATGGCTTTAACCACTTTCCAATGATTTACTCCAAGATTGGATTGATATCTACTCACTACTCCTAGTGAGTATGCCACATCTGGCCTTGTACATATCATGGCATACATGATAGATCCCACAGTCGAAGCATATGGGACTCTACTCATACGCTCTCTTTCTTTAGGAGTTGTCAGACAATCCTTCTTAGAGAGAGAAATTTCATGTCCTATCGATAGATAGCCCTTCATGAAATTCTCCATGCTGAACCTCTTTAACACAGTGTCTATGTACATAGACTGAGATAACCCAAGAATCCTTTTAGATCTATCTCTATAGATCTTCATCCCTAGGATGTAGGATGTTTCACCCAAGTCCTTAATGGAGAACTGCGATGACAACCAAACTTTTATTCCCTATAGTGCGGGGATGTCATTCCTGATTAGGAGAATGTCATCCACGTACAAGATAAGAAATATCATAATTGGACCATTTGCCCATTTATAGATGCAAGGCTCTTCTCCGTTCTTAATGAAGCCATACATTTTGATCACCTTATCAAAATACATATTCCAACTTCGAGAAGCTTGCTTCAATCCATAAATGGATCTCTGAAGCTTGCACACCTTGGACTTATCTGTGGATGTAAATCCCTCAGGTTGTATCATATACACCTCTTTGATCTGCTCTCCATTTAGAAAAGCTGTCTTTACATCCATCTGCCAGATCTCATAATCCAGATGGGTAGCTATTGCAAGCATTATTCGAATGAATTTGAGCATTGTCATAGGGGAGAACGTCTCGTTATAGTCAATACCATAATATTGACGATATCCCTTGGTAACCAAACGGACTTTATAGGTCTCCACCTTTTCGTTTGCGCCCCCCTTCCTTTTGAAGACCCATTTACACCCAATGGGTTTAACCCCTTCAGGTGGGTCAACCAATATCCATACTGTTAGATGTGTGCCCTAGATGCCAGATTGGCTAACACATTCCTGTACAAATGTAAGGGCAAATTTAAAATTTTGACTATAAATGAATAAAAGGGTTATTCTACTATCACATTGTGTACATTATGTCCGTGATACATCCTTTGAGTTAGTAAGAATGTTAATTCATATTTTCAAGAGTTAAAAATTTAAAGCATGAATTTACATAACTAACTCATAAATAGCTCCTAACCATAGGATCATCACGAGGATGGTGATCAATCTGAAAGGTTGGTGTACGATCGCTTCCTTAGGATAGATGTGTCTTGAGTTTATGGTGTGGAGACATCGAGTGAGAGTATAGATATTCATTAAGAATGAGAGTACTGAGCGTGACCACCTCGAGCAGTCATAAGGAAGTCTGAATCAGAAGAGTTCTGGTCATCGAAAGGAGTTTCGATGATGTCGATGATGAGATCATGACATGTTTCATTACCATATGAACATGAACCTAACTGGATCACACAAACAAGAGTTAGGGTCTGGATGTCATCAATTGAGCTAGCCCAGTTCGATTGATTTGGATTAGATCCAATTAGGTTCAAAAAAATCGTGCAAGCACACGATTGAGCCTAACTTTCTCCTCGTGTAATCTTTTCTATCTCGACTGAGCCAAATATGATTTGACTCACCTAGAAAATCTTGAAAAAATTTCTCTTAGTCTGACTGGAGTCAGTCCAGCTCAGAAAAATCTTATCTTAATTCATGAGATAAATTTAAGATAACACCTACTAATTTCTATCACCTGCCATTTTTGTTTTAGGACATCGGTCAAACGTTGACCCATGGACCTTGGACTGAAGGCCACTTGGCAAGAGGTCATTGGAGAGTTTTTGTGGATTGTCCACCTGCTAATTTTACCCTCAAAGTGGGTGCCATAATTAGATATGGCATGCACCCCAAGTGGATAAGGATAGAGTCCCATGAGATGAGGACTCTATGCCTTGATCGACTCAAACTATTGGGCACCAATCTCACTGTGTTTATCCAGTGTTGGCACCAACAGTAGGAGGATTTGGTGGGGTTCTTATTTGATATGATCACATTATATCACTCCACCAATTAAAATTTTTTCAGAATTAATTAAAATTTTTTGATTGATCAAATGATGTGGCACTGCATGGTGCTGCAGGGTCTATTTAAACCCTGTCTGTGCTTAGGGTTTAAAAAAAAATCTGCTCAATACCCAGCAAAAATGTGAAACCCCTCCACTTCTCCATGCTCCCTCTACTCCTCTCCCTCCCCTATTCATGTCCAAGAGGTTGGGCATCCATCTCGTGCTTGTCCAAGGTGTGGTGGCTCTCTGATCAGAAGGCTGCAGGGATTTGTCGAGAAGCTGCTGCTCCAGCTTCAGAAGATCTTTTGAAGATCTTACAGATCAGATCTAGATCTAATTTTTTGAGCAAAGAATCATGAGGAGAAGATAATCCAGATCCTACTTGAGTGGATACCAGTAGAGGCCAAGCGACTATGTGGCTATTTTAGAACCTCAGGCATTGCTGCGATCATCTACAGGGTAATCTAGTTACCCTAGAGGTATTTCTCTATTCCTCATATTTTTAGATTTAATTTTAGATTAAATATCAGATAATAAGAATCAAATCTAATAAATCTTAAATCTAAAATAAAATAGAATAATTTTGTTTTTAAATATTTTGCCCCAGATCTCATTAGATCTGGAAGATCCTACAAGGAAAAAGGTGGTTTTTTCTTCAACTGGTATCAGAGTCAGGTTGATGGCTCTATTTTAGATCTAATTTAAATCTAATTTTTATTTTATTTATTTGATATTAATAGATTTTAGATATTATATCAGATATGATAGAATCTAAAATTAAAAAAAATTAAAATTAAATCTAAATAGATCTAACATGTATGAGATGCATGACTAGACTAGGAGTAGTTTGATCTATGAATAGTCTTATAGTTTTATATTTTAATATGATTAAAATATAAATTAGATTTAATTTATTCTCTATTTTTTTGATGTTATAAATATTATATTTAGATCAAAAAATAAAAAATAAAATTTTAATTAATACATAAGATTGATCTGTTGCATGCCTAAACTAGTTGTAGAATTATTCTAGTAACTGTCTAGAATAGATTTTATATTGAATAGTTTAATTTAAATCTTATTTTTTAGATGTTATATGTGATGTATCAGATCTGAAAGTATGCTAATTAGATCAGATTTTAATACATGAGATGTATGCAAAGTATGTATAAGTTAGATCTGAAATTATATATGTGATATGTAACTTAGATCTAACTAGTTTTGTAGTTAAATTAATATCTTTGATTATGGTATTCCTCATGGCCATCTGGTCATAAGAATAAAGTAGGGTTTAAGACCCTCTCCTCCCATTCAATGGGGTGTTCTTATGGCGTGTAGGGGTGCTGCGCATTCATCCTTAATCAGAAATCAAACTTTACTTTTCTGCAAAACCCTAGATCCTGAAACCCTAGAATTTATTTACATATTTTATTTATGAACTCAAGACTTAATTAATGAATTAAGCTTATGAAATTAAATTAGGTCTAAAATTGAGAATTTCAGATCTAAGTCATTTTCATAAAATTAGGTTCGGGCTTGGGTAGCTCAATTAGGTCTAGCGGTTGATCAAATCGAATCAAAAGTTGGTTAGGTGGGATCATGAAAGCTAATAATTGACCAGCCTAATAGGATTAAGTCTAGGTCAAGGTTGAATCATATTTAGATGTGACTCGATCAAGTTAAGACCTAATTTGGCTCAGTGGTTAGAGCCTGGATTGTAGACTAACCCAATTGGTTCTGGTTCGACAATTTGGTGTCTAAGATAAGTTGGGTAGATGCAATCGACTGGTTTTTAATTGGGAGCTACTCGACTCGAATGCGTTCTTGTCAAGTTAATGGCATATCTCTCCCACCGATCTCACTTACCTGGCCATATGTGTCGATCCAATTCTGATTTGAGGTGGCTAACAATTCAAGCTAGCCCATGTCACTAGGTTAGTCATAATTGTTATGACTATGTCAAGTCAAGTTTAATGAGATCCAAATCAAATCTTCCTAAGAAAATATTAAGTCTAAGGTCTTCCACCATTGTGGATGTACGGGCCCTTTCCGAGGTTGATTGTTCACGACTGGTTACAGTGGTTCAGTTGCACCGAGAAGATACAACCATGTCCATTAGGCATTGGATGCTGCAGATTAGAGGATGGGTTGTGCTCAATATTTTGGATATGATGAGGGACTCAATCAGGAATCTAGTTCATGCAAATGGTGGGTCTAACTTAACTAAGGATTGGAGAAATATTTCAGACACGATGAGCTCATGAATTAGAGACCAAGTTTTGGGTGCACCATGATTAGAGAATCATTGGACAAGAGTTGTCCACTCATCGATTGACCCATCATCAATAATTGTTAGGTGAGGTTATGAGCCAGTCGGTGAGATCGCACCACCCACTAGAAATCACTAATCATAGAGATTTTCACATCTCTACCTAGGGAGTGTAGGGATCTGAAAAAATAGTGGGAGCCTAATTTGTTTAAAAATGAAACCCCTAAAAAAATTGGTTAAGTTTGATTATAAAATCTAACTAGAAACTTTTGACTCTCTATAGGAAACATATCTGCATCCAACCCCCTGACCAAAATACTAGACACCCACAAATTGACTGGACCTAATTTCAAGGACTGGTTGAGAAACTACAGAATTATTCTAGATTTTGAGAAACTGACTCATGTCTTGGACCAGGACCCACCTGCCATACCAGCACGTCCGACTGCTGAACAGAGAGCGTCTCTGAAAAAGTGGATGGATGACGATAACAAAGCCAGGTACTACATGTTGGGTGCCATGTCTGATGACTTGCAGCGCCAGCATGAGAACATTATGACTACCCACCAAATGTTGGCTCACCTACAAGAGTTGTTTGGTGAACAAAGTCACGTAGCCAAGTATCAAGTCTGCCAAAGACTTTTTAAGGCTAAAATACGTGATGGGCAGTCAGTCCAAGATCATTGTTTGACAATGATCAAGGATCTTGAGGAGCTTGAGAAGCTCGATATCATCTTAGACAAAGATTTTCAGATTGATGTGATCCTTCAGTCCTTGTCCGATGCATATAGTCAGTTCATCATGAACTTTCATATGTATAAGATGCAGTGTACCTTGGCTGAGTTAATGAACATGTTGGTTACGGCTGAGTTTTCTTTGAAGAGTTCAAAAGGCTTAGTCCTTACTGTGGAGTGGAGTTCTTCCAAGAGAAAGTCTTTTGGAAAGAAGAAAAAGTTTGCGAAGAAGCAGAAGGTGGATGGGAAAAAGAAGAAGAAGATGGAACCGAAGAAGAAGGTTGCTGAAAAGGAAAAATATTTTTACTGTAATTCAGACGGCCATTGGAAGTGGAACTGTCCTCAGTACCTGGCCACTCTGAAGAACAAGAAGGATGGTCCTTCCGGAGGAATGCTCGTTATGGAATCTAATCTTACGATTTTCTTTGCATCTAGTTGGGTCCTTGACTCTGGTTCTAGTGCTCATTTGTGCACTTCTATGCAGGGTCTTGAGGAGAGCAGGAGGCTGAGGGATGGGGATATGATCTTACGCATCGGGAATGGAGCAAGAGTTGCTGCTGTGGCCGTCGGAACCTACCCTCTACGATTATCGTTAGGATTAGATTTAGTTCTTAGAGACTGTTATTATGTGCCTGCAGCAAGCAAGAATTTGATTTCTATTTCATGTTTAGCACAAGAAGGCTATGTGATTAGCTTTCATAAGGACCATTGTAACATATTTTATGAAAATAATAAAGTTGCAAATGGTTTTCTTGTTAATGGTCTCTATCAGCTACATATTGATGTATCTGTATTTAATATCGAGCAAAATATGAATGCCATAAAAATTAAAAGACCTAGAGATAGTCTAAATGATAGGTATCTACAGTACCTAAGGCTAGATCATATAGCAGAAGATAGGGTTAACAAATTGGAGAAATCCAGGCAATTGAGTCCGTTGACTTTCGAGTCATATCTAGTTTGTGAATCATGCCTTCAAGGCAAAATGATCAAGCTCCCTTTTGTAGGACATAGGGAAAGGGCCCCAGACCTACTTGCCCTAGTACATACAGATGTGTGAGGCCCATTTGATGTGCCGGCTAAAGGCAACTATATCTACTTCATTACCTTCACCAGTGAGATGTTTAGGTATGGATATGTGTTTCTAATAAAACACAAGTCTGAAGCCTTTGAAAAATTCAAAGAATTCATACATGAGGTAGAAAAACAAATAGAAAATCCCATTAAGGTTCTTCGTCAGATCGAGGAGGCGAATACCTTAGTCAGGAGTTTCTAGACTATCTTAAGGATAATGGCATAGTCTCTCAATGGACTCCACCTGGAATGCCACAACTCAACGGGGTTTCAGAATGGAGAAATCAGATCCTATTAGATATGGTCCGTTCCATGATGAGCTTCACGGACCTCCCTAAGTTTCTTTGGGGATATTGTCTCATGATAGCAATATATGTATTGAATAGAATTCCCTCTAAAATCATTCCTACCACACCATATGAGATATGGCATAGTAAGAAACTAAGTCTGAGTTATCTCAGAATTTGGGGTTGTCCGGCTCATGTCAAGAGACAGCAAGCGGACAAGTTAGAGTTCAGATCTTTTAGAGCTCGGTTCATAGGATATCCTAAAGAGTCATTAGGATACTATTTCTATATTTTGAAAGATCACAATGTGATTGTGAATCGACATGCTATTTTTCTTGAAAAATAGTTTATTCAAGATGGTGGCATCGGAAGAATAATTAAGCTCAAGGAGAATGTCTCCCAAGAGCAACGAGCAAAAGAACCTGAGGAACCCAATCAATTAGAACCAGTCCTAACATAACCTTTTCCACCTCATAGATCGACTAGAGTTTTCTATCCTCCTGAAAGGTACTTAGGTACTATACAAGAGGAAGTAGAGAAAATATTTCCCATAGAAAATGAGGCTCATGGTGATGACCCCAGGACCTATGAGAGGTGATATCAGATATCGACTCCGAGAAATGGTTAGAGATAATGAGATTAGAAATTGACTCGATGCACTCAAACTAAGTCTGGACCTTGGTAGATCTACCTGAAGGTATTGTACCTATTAGGTGTAAATAGATCTTCAAGAGAAAGATAGGTGCAGATGAAAATGTGGAGATATTCAAGGCTAGGCTCGTAGTGAAAGGTTATAGTCAGTGCGAAGGCATTGACTATCAGGATACCTTTTCACCCGTAGCCATGCTAAAATCCATCCGCATATTGCTTGCTGTTGCAGCCTATTTCGATTATGAAATATGATAGATGGACATGAAAACGGCATTCTTAAATGGATATCTTGAGGAAGATATCTATATGGAACAGCCGCTTGGTTTCACATCCAGTGATGATGATCATAAGATCTGCAAGTTGCAAAGGTCCATTTATGGACTTAAGCAAGCATCTCGGAGCTGGAATACTCATTTCAATGATGTGATCAAAATATTTGGTTTCATCAAGAACAAGGAGGAACCATGTGTGGAGCACAATTGTCTTCCTCGTACTATACGTAGATGACATCCTCCTGATTGAAAATGATATTTTCATGCTGACCTCAGTCAAAATATGATTGTTTAAGGAGTTCTCTATGAAAGATCTAGGAGAGACATCCTTTATACTGGGTATTAAGGTCTATAAAGATAGACCAAATAGGATGCTAAGACTTCCACAGAAGATGTACATAGAAGAGGTGCTAAAAAGGTTTAGCATGAAAAACTCCAAAAGAGGTTTAGTACCTTTTAGACATGGCATTCATCTCTCCAAGAAGATGTGCCCTAGCACACCTGAGGAGATTGAATGCATGAGCAAGATCCCTTATGCTTCGATAATAGGAAGTCTCATGTATATCATACTATGTACATGACCTGATATAGCCCATGCTGTGAGTGTCACAAGCAGATATCAATCGAATCCAGGTGAAGAGCATTGGACTTCTGTGAAATGTATCCTTAAGTACTTGAGAAGGACTAAGGATATGTTTCTAGTCTTTGGGAATGGAGAACTCCAGGTTCAGAGATTTATAGACTCAAACTTTATGTCTGATATAGATGATCGAAAGTCAACATCTAGAAGTCTGTTCATTTGCAATGGTAATGCAGTTAGCTGGAAGAGTTTCAAGCAGACGGTAATTGCTGATTCCACCATGGAGGCAGAGTATATTGCTGCATCGAAAGCTGTGAAGGAGGCATTTTGGTACAAGAAGTTTGCCGCAGAGTTTGGAGTGATGTCATCGGATGCCATCCCTCTTTACTACGATAATAATGGTGCCATAGCTCTAGCTAAGGAGCCAAGATCTCACCAGAAGTCCAAGCATATCGAGCGATGATTCCATCTGATCCATGATTACCTCGAAAAAGGTTATGTCGAGGTTAAGATAGTTGACTCCACAGACAATGTGACAGACCCACTGACAAAGCCATTAGGCCAACAGAAGATCGAAGCCCACCTTGAGAAGATGGGACTTAGATATGTAGCCAATTGGTATTAGGTCAAGTGGGAGTTTGTTAGATGTGTGCCCTAGATGACAGATTGGCTGACACATTCCTGTACAAATGTAAGGACAAATTTATAATTTTGACTATAAATGAGTAAAAGGGTTATTCTACTATTACATTGTGTACATTATGTCTGTGATACATCCTTTGAGTTAGTAGGAATGTTAATTCATATTTTCAAGAGTTAAAAATTTAAGGCATGAATTTACATAACTAACTCATAAACAGCTCCTAACCATAGGATCATCACGAGGATGGTGATCGATCCGGAAGGTTGGTGTACGATCGCTTCCTTAGGATAGATGTATCTTGAGTCTACGGTGTGGAGACACCAAGCGAGAGTACAGGTATTCATTGAGAATGAGAGTACTGAGCGTGACCACCTCGAGCAGTCTTAAGGAAGCTATCTTCTCGTCAATGACTAGCTCGATGCTGCAGCTATGTGTCTAGTTCTTTGACCTGATGTGCATTGACAGTTCACCTTGAGTGTGTTATAGTTTGACTACACCATAACTCGATCTCCTAGCCATTCAAAATCCTAAGGTATATGTTGGCTGTTGCATATTTATTATAGAAACCAGATTGCACCAAGATGGGATCTATCAACCTCGATAGATAAGAGGAGTAGTCCTATGATGATCGAAAGATTGAGTCCTTAAGCCCATGGCCATGGTAGAGTGAAATAATGGAAAAAAGTTTTTCATTGGAGTTTCTCATTGGACTCGGATCGATCGATTGATTCATATGACTGATGTTGGGTTTGGCGAGTTCACTTTAATCCTAATTTAGTCGAGACTCATGATAGAAGAACTCAATCGCACAGGTAGCTACACCGAGAGGTTCATCTTCATTTCTGATGGATTGCCACCATATATTGCTAGATGTCACTGGTGGATTTTGGGAGCAATTAGAATGATCTTGATGATCGATCATTCTAATTGTCTGAATCAGAAGAGTTCTGGTCCATCGAAAGGAGTTTCGATGATGTCGATGATGAGATCACGACATGTCTCATTACCATGCAGAAATAAACCTAACTGGGTCACACAAATAAGAGTTAGGGTCTGGATGTCATCAATTGAGCTAGCCCAGTTTGATTGATTTGGACTAGATCCAATTAGGTTCAAGAAAATTGTGCTAGCACACGATTGAGCCTAATTTTCTCCTCATGTAATTATTTCTATCTCGACTGAGCCAAATATGATTTGATTCATCCAGAGAACCTTGAGAAAGTTTCTTTCAATCTGACTGGAGTCAGTCTAGCTCAAAAAAGTCTTGTCTTAATTTATGAGATGAATTTAAGATAACACCTGCTAATTTCTGTCACCTGCCATTTCTGTTTTAGGACATCGATCAAACGTTGACCCATGGACCTTGGACTGAAGGCCACTTGGCAAGAGATCATTGGAAAGATTTTATGGAGTATCTACCTACTAATTTTACCCTCAAAGTGGGCACCCTAATTAGATATGGCATGTGCCCCAAGTGGATGAGGATAGAGTCCCATGAGATGAGGACTCTATGCCTTGATCGACTCAAACTGTTGGGCGCCAATCTCACTGTGTTTATCCAGTGTTGGCACCAACAGTAGGAGGGTTTGGTGGGGTTCTTATTTGATATAATCAGATGACATCACTCCACCAATTAAATTTTTTTCAGAATTAATAGAAATTTTTTGATTGGTCGAATGATGTGGCACTGCATGGCGCAGCAGGGTCTATTTAAACCCTGTCTGTGCCTAGGGTTTAAAAAAGAATCTGCTCAATACCCAGCAAAAATATGAAACCCCTCCACTTCTCCATACCCCCTCTACTCCTCTCCCTCCCCTCTTCATGTCCAAGAGGTTGGGCGTCCATCTGGTGCTTGTCCAAGGTGGGTGGTTCCCTGATCAGAAGGCTGCATAGATTTATCGAGAAGTTGCTGCTCTAGCTTCAGAAGATCTTTTAAAGATCTTACAGATCAGATCTAGATCTAATTTTTCGAGCAAAGATTTGTGAGGAGAAGATGATCTAGATCTTGCTGAAGTGGATATCGGTAGAGGCCAGGTGACTGCATGGCTATTTTAGAACCTCGGGCATTGCTGCGATCATCTACAGGGTAATCTAGTTACCCTAGAGGTAGTTCTCTATTCCTCATGTTTTTAGATTTAATTTTAGATTAAATATCAGATAATAAGAATCAGATCTAATAGACCTTAAATCTAAAATAAAGTAGGATAATTTTTTTTTTAAAATATTTCGCCTTAAATCTCATTAGATCTGGAAGATCCTACAAGAAAAAAGGTGACTTTTTCTTCACATACATCGTTGACCTTCATGGACTTCATTTTGGATTTCATAGCTTCAAGCCATTTCTCAGAATTAGGTCTCTGCATTACATCCATATAGGTGATCGGATCCTCATCATTCTCATCGAGTTCGATGGGATCAACATCCTGGATCAAGAAATCATAGTATCTGTCCGACTGACCCGATACTCTATCGGATCGTCTTAATGGTGCAGGTACATTGGGCTCTGAATCTGATCTAATCAAATCCGACTCAGGTTCATCTATTGGTGTCGGTCCTTCTATCTGTTGAACTTCATCAAGTTCAACCTTAGAGGCAACGGTTCCTTCACCAAGGAACTCTTTTTCTAAAAAGGTTGCCTTAAGGCTGACGAACACCATTTGTTCATCAGTATGTTAGAAAAAATATCTTTTGATCTCTTTGGGGTACTCTATGAATGTGCATTTGTCAAACCTAGGTTCAAGTTTATCTGTAACTAACCATTTGACATAGGTCGGGCACCCTCAAACCCTAAGATGTGAAAGTGCTGGCTTACGCCATGTTCATATCTCATATGGAGTCTTAATTATAGACTTGAAACCCTATTTAACAGATAACAGGCCGATTTGAGTGCATATCCCCAGAAGGATATCGACAAGCAGGCAAAACCCATCATGGATCGGACCATGTCTAACAGAGTCCGATTTCTCCTTTCAGACATACCATTATGCTATGGTATTTTTGGAGGAGTCCATTGGGAGAGAATCCTATTCTCTCCTAGATATGTGAGAAACTCACCAGAAAGGTATTCTCCTCCTCGATCAGATCGAAGAGTTTTAATACTCTTTTCAGTTTATTTTTCTATTTCACTTCGGAATCATTTGAACATTTTAAATGAATCTGACTTATGTTTCATCAGATAGACATATCCATATCTAGATAGATCATCCGTGAAAGTGATGAAGTAAAAATATCCACCTCTAGCACTTGTGCTCATGGGCCTGCATACATTAGTATGTACTAGGCCCAAGAGCTCAGTAGCTCTCTCACTTTTTCCAGTAAAAGGTGACTTGGTCATTTTACCAAGAAGACAGGACTCACATGTTGGAAGTAATTCACAATCACTGACTTCGAGGATTCCCTCTTGAGTCAACCTGTTTATCCTGTTCTTGTTTATATGACCTATCCTACAGTGCCATAAGTAGATATCTGATACACTATCTAATCTATGGTGCTTGCCAGTAGAATAGACTACGTTAACGGGTTGTGATAACATATACACACTATTGTTCAGATGTCCACAAAAAATAGTAACACTATTCATAATGATATTACAAACTTATTTCTTTATTAAAATTTCATAATCATTTTTGGCTAGAAGGCCTACAGAAATAATATTTAAAAAGAAACTGAGACAGAAATGACAATCATTAAGAACAACGGCATGGGTCTCAAATACAAGTTTCAAGATTCCTAATGCTAGAACTGAAACTGATCTTCCATCTCCAATGTCCAGGAACCTCTCACCTTGCTCAAATCTCCTACTAACCTGCAACCCCTGCAATGAATTGCAAATATGGTAAGGGCTACCGGTATCCAATATCCAGTCAGTTATATCACCAATAGAGAAATTACAAAGAGTTATCATATAAATATCTTGCCCAACAAAAGCTTGCTTCTTTCTCTACCTATTCAGATTTAGGAAGGCAATGTATTGAGGACAGTTTTTCTTCTAGTGCCTCCACTTCTTGCAAAAGAATCATTCAGTTTGACTCTTATCGGGCTTGATCTTTCTGGTCTGGCCCTGCACTAATATCCCTGCTTGAACTTGCACCTTCTTCACTTTCTTCTTCTTATTTTTCTTTTCTTTCTCAAAGGATCGAGAACTAGAAGACGAACCTTCCACTAAGTTCATCGAGTCCTTGTAGAGTTAGTGATCCTTCTCAAAGTTCTAAAGCAACCCCAGTAATCTGTGGTAGTTTACTTCAGGCTTTGTCATTCTATAATGAGTGAGGAATGGGAGATAAGACTTGGACAGCGAGTTCAGTATTACATCTTTCCCAAGCTACTCATGCAAGGGAAAGCCGAGCTTGCTTAAACGCTCCATCAACTCGATCATGTATAATACATGATCAGTGATAGAGAAACCATCCCGCATTTTGGTGTTGAAGATGGCACAACTAGTCTTGTACCTCTCCACGTCATCGGGTGTGCCAAAGGCATCCTCCAACACTTGAAGCCTGTCCTTTAGCTGAGCTGTCTCAAATCTGCGACTGAACTCATTGCTCATGGCAGCCAGCATGATGCAGCGCACTATGGTCCGGTCATTGAGCCACTTCTGGTAAGTGTCTCTGACTGTTCCACGTGCATTGGCAGTTGGCTCCTTAGGTGCAGGATTTGTTATCATATATAGGATTCATTCATGCTCCAAGACTATCTTTAACTTTCGGTACTAGCTATCGAAGTTGGGTCCCACCAAATTATCATTGTCCAACAATGATCGGAGCGATAGGAAAGTGGCCATATCTGCACAAAGAAAAACCATGACCTAATTAGTAATTGATTTATTAAACCTAAAGATTTGGACTTTAATCAAAAAGTTTCTCCCACTATTTTATTCGAATTGGTAGCCTCTACCTTCAATTTGAGGAATTACCCTAATTCCTTAGTGGGTACTAGAATCCACTTAGACTGTACACAAGCCCAACTTTGGTTGGCCAACCCATATACATCTAAGGGTAGGTTCATAACCAATTATTTCTCTAAACAATTTCTAGTAATTTTAATTTTATCTTAGTCCCTAATCAGTAAGCTTTGGCCTCCATTGAAAAGGTCTGGTTAGGTCTAACCATTAACATGACCATACTTGGCCCATCTAGTCATGACTGATTAAGCCCAACTTTGGTTGGCTAACCTAACCACCATTTATAAAGATATAGTCAAGAAATCATATTATGAATGACAATTCCATCAGCCGATAAGCACCAGGCCTTTGAGCCTCCAATGATTATCCAACTGATGGACCCATTATCATCCACTTAATGAGAGGCTATGATCTAGTTATCACCATAACTATTTTATTTTAAGGACCTAATAATTATAGAAGATTTAATTGATTTAGAGAAGGAGGTCCGATGAACCAGCTTATCATGATCCTCCCACTGGCTTCACCCAGTCAGCTTAAGGGAGACCATTAAAAGGGCTGGTCTAGAAGCACCTAAATTAGTCACACTGATTTACCTAGCTGACATGAATCAGCTCGAATAGTCAAGTGATCCAATCAAAATATAATTTTACCAAGAGGCTAGGTAAGTTCGATCGATGGGAGGGTCTGCCAAAGCTTGCCTTAGATACCATCTGAAATGGTTAGATAAGCGGGCTTCCAATTAAAAACCACCGGTCTGGTTTACCTTAGTCACCAACTGATTTAATTAATTTCGATTAGATCAACCTAACAGTTCGTGCTAGACCGCTTAGCCAAGAATCAAGTCCATTTGGTTCTCGTTAAAGACATGGACTTGACCAACTACAACTATTGTAATTGATCTAGAGAATCCTTGACCTAATCTAAGACAATAATTGATTAGATTTAGTCAATTCTCTAATTAAATTCATCTTTAATCTAACCTTAGGGCTAACCCAATTAATGGACCTAATCCCACTAACCCATTAACCCAATGTGTTATGGTTTGTGTCTTAGGTTCTTCAATTCACAATCCAAGAACCAAATCAAACAACTTCTTAATTCTCAATTAAGTTTTGGGTTGAGGGTTGGGGTTCGACTTTTCAAAAATAATTTTTATATTTGTAAAATATTTTTACAACATGGTTCTACCAACCAAGTTGCATGTTTGATTCATAATTAAAATACAAGTGAAATAAATATGAAACTACTTTAGATCTAATCTAAACAGGTTCATATAATTCAAACAATTTTAACTTTAAACTGCGCAAATTTTTCAGACAAATATATGATGGTTCTTTGCGTAAAAATTATTAACAAAAAAATTTTATTTTAGATTTAAATACTTTTTAAATCTAATAAATTATAAATTTAATCTAGATCATATCTAATAAATTTATGATTAAAGATAGATCTACACGAACTAGGACAACCGTTGCACTGTAAGGGGTAAACCTTACAGTAGGACAACCTACAATTTGTGATTGATCTAAAAATTTTAATTTTAGATTTAACAATCAGATTATAAATTAGATATAATCTAAGAAATAATCTAAGAATGTATAAATAATTATGTAATAAACAACCTACGCTCTGATTCTAATTGAAGGAACTAGATCTAGGGTTTCAGAGTTAGATCTTGAAATTTTTTCAAGATCAGGCAGTGGAGGACTAAAATAAATCAAAATTTATCTTATAAAATTAAAAATTCTTAGATCTAAGATCTTATTACATGATTATTACATGATATTAAATCAAAAATTAAAATATAAAGAGCAAAAACTATATGTTGATCATATCAACATGTTTCTATGCTACATCTAATGTATGTAAAATATAATAGATCAGATCTATTACCTTGCAAGTTAGACATTCTAACTTTACTGATCCGAACTTGAGGATGATGTTGCAAGCCACACATACGTCCAACCTCTAAGAGTCATCCACACGAGCCCACGAATTACGATCAGAAGTCCTAGTTCAGAAAATCAGCATAGTATGCTAGTACTGTGCTATCCTTCTTCGATGGTCGATCAGATGCCTCCTTCTTCTTGATTTAGACTCTTTCAAAGATGAGAAGTAAGAAGAGTTTTATATGTGAGACACTCTCAGAAAACTCATAGATGGAGGAAGAGAAGAGGTGAACTCAGCAACCCTTGAAGAAGACCCTCTTCTTCTTCTCTTTGCTCTAACCCAGACATATAGTCTTGTGTCTATTATATCTTCATGCCTCTAGACTCTTTCTCTCTGATTTTCACATGCCCCAAAATTCTCTCAATTCTATATAATCCATGAAAATTTCAAGAATAAATTCATCTTAAATAATGAGATATGAAGAATCCTTGTCTAGGTCAAATACCTAGTCAAGGAAAATCCAAACAGGGCAAGATAAGGGGTGCCCAACTCTTGGGCACCCCCTCCTTCTTTTTCTGCAATGGACCATCAAAAAAGGGTACACAATATGTACCATAAAATTCATAAAAATATCAAAAAAAATCTGAGTAAAATTAGTGCCATAAGGAAAGAGTTTTGGTTTCCTAAAATTCTATCTCATAGAATTTGAAATCCAAATAAATTCCTACTTTGACTTGGTCCACAACCATATTTCATGTAAGAGAGAAAGAGTGAAAAGCTATGGGCATGCATGAAGGTCTGGGAGAGAAGGTTTTGTCATACAAAATAAGAGAGAGTGGGTGTGGGGGGCTAAGGTGGCGCAAGATGGAATCCTAGTCTTACTAGGATTCAATCTATGACTTGTTCAAATTTGGTTTCTCAAACCAAATTAAAGCAAAATCAAATCAACCTAATTAAAATAGGTCTTAATTAATTAAAAATCTAATTTAATCAGATTAAATTAGATTTAAATCTGATTTAATTTTTTAGTCGAATTAGAAATTAGGTTGACCTAAGTCCTAATTGAACTAGGACTAGTTTTTCCTTGCACTTGGCTTATCCAATAAACCAATTGAACTTGATCCAATCCAGTCCAAACCAAATCTAATTAAATTATTCAATTAAACTTAATTTTAGCTCATTGGCTTAATCAAATTAAGCCAATTAGCAATCAAATTGCTAATCGATCCTCCTGCAACACTTGCACTAGGTTAAATGTCAATCGTATTGATCGTTTAACCCTAGAATGATTCTTAATCATTGATCAACCATCCGATAGGATCATGAACTCTAATGTGTGTGACTTTATAGGTCTGAACCTAAGTCGATAGTATAGAAATAAATTTTTATACCAATCGAAGTGACCATCTAGTAATGGTACCCGACGGTCGGATAGGTCGAATATGTAGAACAACATCCTTAGAACCCATGCGGATATAGTTTCCATATAATTCATCCCCTTGACCAAAATGCTCATAAGATACCTCAGAGTTTAACTGTCAACTCTGATCAGGTTGTCCACATTGTATTTCAAAATATCAAATCCATCTGTGGATTACCCTGACCAAGGTTTTGCTAAATTGAAATACAGTGACTTATTCTTCTCCAACTCTTGGAGTGGTCAATCCCATCTTGATCACACTCTGACTTCGTAAGTACTTGACTGTGCCCAGAAGTCTTCCATCACTGAATTAAAAATTCAGTTAGTCCAGTACCAAAGCACAGTGAGTTACTTGCAAGTTACTGAGGCGATCTCAAATCTAAGGGACACTTATACCTATATCCCATCAGAGATATTCTTGACAGCAGAATGCTCTGAAGTTAGTCACGTTCAATGATGATGTACCCTTACATCTCACCTGTATGCTATACCAGTGTCTCCACACTCCTTGGTTAAGACGAGAACCAACCCATATGGCCTACAGCGACCTATGCTCGATAGAAGCTGTCGTCCTTATTAACAGCCTATCATTTGATCGTGAACAGTTTTAAGGACTAATCGATAAATTCTCTCTTTATCGAACCTAAATAGTCCTAAGGACTTCATCACAACAATAGTGTTCATTAGAAGATGAAAACTTATGATGAAAATACCAAAAATATATTTTATTTATTAACAAATTAATTACAATACAAGGTTGCTCAACCGTCAATAGGTTGACGATTGGTTTTTGCGACATATTTTCCAATACCAACTCCCACTTGCTTACTAGATTTGCCTATTAGGATCTAGGTTATTCTAAGCATGCTGAATTTCAAAACTTTTTCGAAACAAAAGCGGTGAAAGACTAAATTAGACTCTTTAATCTAAGCATGCAATGATCATATCATAACACCTATTTTATGCCTTGAAAATAATTATGCTAGATCTGAAATCAAAAAATAAAATAAGAGGTAATTAGATTACTTACGTGATTCACAGAACTCCTTCTCAAATCTAGATCTACGGATGCCTTCAGCAGATTCCGTTGTAGCCACACAAGCGTTCGATCTCACGGATATCCACATGAGGCCTGACTTGATTGGAGACTTTTTGTTCTCTCCAGAGTACTAGCTCCCTTATAGAGAACACTTCTTTGATGGTTGGATTGGATCTTCTTCAATCTATAAGACTATCTTAAGAAAGAAGAAGACAAAGTGGAGGAAGACGAAGACTAAAATAGGAACCCTTTCCTTTCTCTCTTCTAAAACCCAACGCCCACAAGAGCCCCCATGCCCCTAAGGAAATCTAACTCCCCTTCACTGATTTTTATGATGAAAACTCTTAAAAATCTTATCACATGCCCCCATAAGACCCTTCTTATATAGGCGTGTAAAAGGTCTTTGGCTAGGACTAGGTTTGACAAGTCTAACTTTATCACATAAGTGTTTCAACCCAATCCAAAACCCAAGAGAAACTAAGGAAGGGCATGTAACCTCCTCTTTAGTGTGGCTTCTTCATGGAAATCTGATTTACCATGATGAAATAATGGGGCATCTCAAGTGTGGCATGGAATATGGGGTAGGCAGCGAAGAGAATGAGAATTCCTAATCAAACTAGGAAATCTTGATTCTTGGTCAAATCCCTAACAAATTCTTGGACCAATCCTAACCAGCTTACGAATTAGTTATAACCAAATAACTACTTAGGTCCTAGTCTAATTAGAAATTCAATTAGGCCCTAATCCAATTAGGTAATTAATTGAATTAAACTCTTATGAAACTAGGGATTGATTTCTTGAAAATTGGGTTATCACATAATCCAATAGGGCTTGATCCAATCAAATCCAATTAAATCAAATTGAATCTAATTCAATTAGATTTAATTCTAACTCCATTGCTTAATCAAATTGAGTCTTATTGCAATCTAATTATAAATTAAATTCTTCATTAATTCACTAACACTTAGCGAATTGAACATTGCAACTTTTGCAGTGAATCAATCATCAATCAAATTGATAATTAAATTGTATTATGATTCATAATCATAATCCAACTGTCTAATCAATCAAAAAATCTCTTTTGTGTATGACTCCATAGATTCTTATTTTATTTGATAGTAAGATATACCATGATCTTCATCATAGTATCATCAAAACTCCTTCGATGGGTTAGAACAATTCTAACTCGCACTCAACAAGAACCATCGATCCAAGAATGATCCTAGTGAGTTCTCACAATCCACTAGTGATACCTAGAAGCATGGGATGGCAATCCAATAGAATAAAAAGTAGAACCTCTAGGTGTAGTTTTCATGTGATTCAGTTTCTCTATCATGAGTCCTGATAAGATGGAGGTCATGGAAACTCATCAAACCCTGTCATCCATCATATAAAAAATTTGATCAGCTCGAGTCTAATTATGAAACTCAAGGAAATACCTTTCCATCAGTCATGTTACAGTGGTCATTAACTTAAGGACTCAGCTTCTCAAATCTCATAGGACTGTTCCCTATCTACTAAGATCGATAGATCTCCTATAAGTGCACACTCTACTCCTACAGCAAACCTACTGCAGCCAAAGAATACTGTAAGGCCCTGAATGGCTAGAGACCATCTTTATATGTTCTCAAACTATAACAATCTCACTATGAGCAGTTGAGGCACCACAGATCAAGGAACTACTCACACAACTATAGCATCGAGAAGATCATCGATGAGTAGACATCCATGTGATCTCTCGTACGGTCATGCTCAGTATCGACATTCTCTAACATCCACCTGCACTCTTGTCCAGTAATTTTATATTGTAGATTAGAGACTCTCTATCCAAAAGAAATGATCCATGCATCGATCTAACCGGATTGATCACCATCTCCATGATGATCCATCGATTGGGAGCAATTTAGAAATTAATTATATATGTCTCTAATTCTCAACACTTGAAAATATGTATCTTTAAATTATTAATTTCTTAGATAATTTAAGCACACATTACACAAGAATGGAAATAATAACTATCCATTTTATTAATAAATAATAAGTCAATTACAAATTTATATCCTGAAAGAATACAATATATTAACCAACTTGGCTTTTCAGGTCATACATCTAACAATCTCCTACTTGACCTAAAGTCAATTGGCCATATACCTAAGACCCATCTTCTTAAGATGGGCTTCAATTTTTCGCTGGCTGAGTGGCTTTGTTAGTTGGTTCACCACATTCTCCGTGCAGTCTATTCTTCATACCTTGATATATTTTTTCTTAAGATAGTTGCATATGATGTAGAACCGTCACTTGATGTACTTGGACTTCTGGTAAGATTTGGGCTCCTTAGCAAGGGCTATGGTGCCATTGTTGTCCCAGTAGAGTGGGATGGCATCTGATGACATCACTCCGAGCTCTATAATGAATTTCTTATACCAAAATGCTTACTTTGTAGCCTCCTATTGGATTTTGCCATCACATGATGATAGGTATGCATGTGAAAATTTAAAAAATTTAACCATACAGAAATTAGACAGCAAAAATAGAAATTTCTATATTATATCTGCATTGTTCTAGGACAATCGTTCAACATAACATTTTACCATTATGTTAAGGCAATCTTATATTAAAATAATATTATAAATAATTTTTAATTAGATCTAATCTAATCTAGCATGCAGTCAAAACATATCCTGATTGACTTAATCATGTGATTAAGTCATTATCATGGATGGTGAGTTAATCTAGGATTAAATCCTACTAACTCTCCTGGATTTCTTCATTCGTATCTTCTAGAAGAAGAAGGTGAAGAATGTCCTCACTATGGGTATCTAATATCATTACAGTAATGATGAACTTTAAAAATTAATTGCAAGAGTTGTCTTACAAGTGTAAAGCAATAGTAGGATACAAAAGTTGTATCTGCTAGTTGTTGGTATATGATACAAACTAATAAATCATTGAGTGTTTCAGCTTAAAAATTTTTAGGTGTGTGAGACCTTATATGGGCACCACTTATGTAAAGTGTTGCTGGACCTATAAAATTGAAGTAAGATAACTGTTTACCTTTTGGTACTAATGAAAAGTCTATTCATGCTAAGGCTATAGGAACTTATTTATTTAGAAACTAGTAGACCATTGTAATATATTTAAATTTATCAAAAATATTATTTCAAATTCTTTGCTATTATAGTATGATTTTGAAATTAATGTAAAGAGTAAAAATTACTCTCCTTCTGATAAATTTTAAGGATATGGTCTTATGTTTCTGTCACTCAATGACATTCTTCTTCATATTGATGATGTTGGAAATTGTATCCTAAAATCAATCGTTTGACGATTGTGCTAATTATAATTATATATGAATTGATAAATAATAAAAATTATTTGATATTTTTTATCATAAGATTACATCTTCTAACAAACTCTTATATTGTGACGAAGTCCTTAGGACTACTTTGATCAATAAAAGAAGATTTATTGTGTGGTCCTTAAACTGGTTTATGACCAAATGATACACTATTACTAGGATGATAGCGATATCAAGTGTAGGTTGTTATGTGCCATATACATTGGTTGTCCTCATAACCAAATGATATGGAGACACTGATATGGCATGCAGGTGAGATATAAGAGTACATCATCATAGAATGTGACCAACTGCAGAGCACTTTACCGTCAAGGGTAGCTCAGAAGGGTATGGGTATAAGTGTCTCTCCGACCTGAGATCATCATGGTGATTTACATGTAACTCACTATACTTTGCTACCAGACTAACTAAATTTTTAATTTAGTGATAGAAAATTTTTAGGTACAGTCAAGTACTTAATTATCAAGTCGGTGTGTGAGTCAAAATGGGATTGATTCCTCCGAATTAGTAGAAGATATGCATCAGTGTATTTTAATTTAGCAAAACCTGAGCCCGGATAATCCATTTGATGGATTTGAAAAAGATTAAAATATAATATAGATGATTTATCTAGGATTGATAGTTAAATCTTTGGTCATCCTCAAGTATTAGGATCAAAGGGATGAATTATACGATAACCATACGCTAATAGGTTCTTGAATGTTGCTTCGCCTTCATTCGACCTATCCGGATGTCAGATAATCATTGCTAGATGGTTACATCGATTAGTTCAAGAAGGTATTTCTATACTATCAGCTTAGGTTTGAACCCATGGGGTCACACTCAAAAGAAGTTTCTGACTGATCATGTGGCTGATCAACGATTGAGAATCATTCAAGGGCTTAATCATCAATTCGATTGATAGTTAACCTTATGCAAAAGTTGTAATAAATTAATTTATCAAGTGTTAGTAAATTAATGAAGGATTATTTAGTAATTAAATTACTAATTTACTTAATTTGATGGAGCAAAGAGGATTAAATAAAATCTAATTGAATTAGATTCAATTAGGTTTGACTCGATTAGGTTATGAGATGACCTAATCGCTAAGGGAGAATTATCTCTAATTTGATCAGAATTTTAGTTCAATCAATTCTTAATTTAATTAAAATTTGATTAAAAATTTATGAACCTAATTAGATTAGATTTTATATATTTTATTTGGGCTAAACTAGATGTGATTTGGTTTGGATTCAAATAAGAAAACTTAGAGTTCTTATTGGAATAGGACTCTTCTCCCTGTGCCAACCTAGTTTGCACGCTATATATCTCTGCACAAAAAATTATTTTGTATAAGATTTTTTCACATCAAAGAGTCTTTTACCTTCTCTATCTCACTTCTAAATCTAATTAAGTTTTGATAAAAGATAGATTCTAAAATTAGATTTTAAAATATTTCTTATCAGGAGAATCTATTCTCATCCAGATCAATCTCTCCATGCCAATAAATTTTTTTCTCCTTATATGTATGACATTTTGAGGATATCTTTTGTAGGAGATTAGTCGGAGAACTAATTTACTATAAAAAATTATGAAAAGGGGCATCCCATATTTTTTTGGCATGTTTTAGGATATGGAATGGTGAAGGGAGATGAAATCCTGTTAGAGTCCACGATCACTAGGACTCTTCACCCCACCTCCTTACATGCCTATAAAAAGTACTTTTATGGTTTCTTTTATATGTGTAAGATACCAGAAGAGAGCTCTTCATATGGTAAAAGTTTGGGCATGGTTAATTGTTGGAAATTATATCCTAAAACCAATCATGTAACGATTGAGTTCATCCTTATATATAAATTATTGATCAATTGAATAATAGTTATTCTGATATTTTTCATCATAAAGTGACATCTTCCTTGAACTCTTGTACTGTGATGAAGTCTCTAAAACTATTCTAGTATACGATAAAGAGAGAATTTATCATATAGTTCTTAAATATGTTCGCGACCAAATGATACGTCATTACGGGACTGACATTTATTGAGTGGAGGTCGTTGTGTGCCATGTAGGTTGGTTATCCTCTTAACCAAGGAGTGTGGTGATACTGGTATGGCATACAGGTGAGATATAGGGGTACATCATCACTGAATAAGTGACTCACCTGCTGAGCATTCTGCTGTCAAGAGTTGCTCGCAAAATATATGGGTATAAACATCCTTCAGACCTGAGATCACCATAGTGACTTATAAGCAACTCACTATGTTTTGGTGTCGGACTACCTGAATTTTTAATACAATGACGGAAGGCTACTGGGTACAGTCAAGTACTTGTGAAGTTTGTGTGTGGATCAAGATGGGATTTATCCTTTCAAATTATTAGAGTTGATATATCACTGTATTTCAATTTAATAATGTCTTGGTTAGGATAATCTATAAGATGGATTTGAAAGATTGAAATATAATGCGGATGAAGCAATCTCGATTGACAGTTAACCTGAGACCATCCTAGAGCATCCAGGGTCAAAAGGATGAATTACACGGTTACCATGTGTATGGGTTCTGAAATATTTTTTTATGATAATTCGATCTATCTGGATGTTGAAAATCTTTGATAGATGGTATCTCGATTAGTGCAAAAATTGGTTCCTATGCTACCGGCTTAGTATTTGAACCTATGGAGTCACGCACACAAGTCAGACAAAGTAGGAAAGAATTGATCTATATTTATCTATCCAATTTAGAAGTACTTGACTTGATTAAATATATAAGCTAACTTGATTGAGAATTAAGTTATGGGTCAAACAAGATTGAAGAGTTGACTATGTCTAGCAAGTACTATATATGAGGTTCAGGTTCAGTCCCGAGGATGAATAGTTTTTGATCTATGATTCATGGAATATATGAAAGATTAAATTTAAGTACTAATTAATTTGAGATTAGATCTAAATTAATTGAACTTAAATGGGTCTAAAATCTAAGTTAGACTTGGTACAAAAGTCCTAAAGAGTTTGAGAATGATAGTCTTTCAAAATTATTTCCAAACCAGCTTCGAATTGGATTCGAATCGGATCTATTTTGGATGAGATATGAGTATTCCTACTTGCAATAAGAATATCTCCTCATGAAGCATGACCAAAACCTAGTTTGGTGCTTATTTGGGGCATCTCAAGTGGGTGAGATTGGGTGCAAGTTGATTGTCATATGTGATGATAATTATATCTCATATAGAAATCCTTCTTTCATGAGTATTGGATCAATTCAAATCAGATTTGAATTAGGAGTCCTAATCTCATTGGATCATGAGAATCATCTATAAATAGAGAGGATCTCTACCTATGGATGCATAGCAATAGCATAGCAAACAAATTAGATTGAGAGAAGAGAAAAGAAAGAGAGGCATAAGAAGAGAGAGGTCCTATCTTCCCTTTCACCTCTCCCCTTATTGCCGCCCCTCTTTCTTTGGGCGTGGGGTCTCTTTGGGCATCCCACCTGTTAGTGTGAGGTGTCACACTAACACATCTCATCCCTTGATTGATTGAGTTGCTAAGTCAATTGAATTATAGTTCATCCTGCTTTTCTACGGCATCTGACATGCATGCGAAGTAGAGGGTCTGCACATCTAGACCTCCGTGAAGATTTATATCAGATAATTTGAGATTTAATCTCTGGTTCTATAGTGTTTCAGATAAAAATTAGATCATTAAATAAGTAGAGTATTAAAAAAATTTTAGATGCAACCTGGGCATCCTAGAGAGAAACTATTTCCCATCCCTTCAACAGGAATCAAAGCAGGTTTAAAATATATACATATAAAATAGAATTTTTTAAGATTATTTATATAAGATATAATTGAGATTTTTTTGTAACATATTAAATATCATTTAAATATATTTATATAAATTTTTTGATCTAATTTTAATTGGATTAGAGGTGCCTAATCAATGGTTGATTGAGATTGTTATAAATCTATTACAACAGAATTTTGCTGTTCCTGAATTTTTTTTATAGAAAAATAATATGAATTAAAATCTATTTTAAATCTATTTTAATAAAATTTTAATATTTTTATTTTTTTTATAAAGTAAGATTTATTTTATATTTAAATTGAATCTATCTTGATGGATATTTAGATCTGAATCCTATCATAATTCAGCACTGTACGAAAATAGATTTTACCAAAAATTAATTCCTTATGCATTCATATTTATAACTAATTAATTTTTTATTTAATATCAAATCTAAAATTAATATTTTATAATCAGTATAAGATATATTTTAGATTTGATATGATATATATGATGCATCAAATCTAATTGAATTAGATGAAGAATATAATTGATAAGATCAAGGATATGTTCATAACACAAAATAGTTTTGTCAATAATTGCATGTTGATGTAATTATATATAAAATTAAATTTTAAATCCTAGTAGCCTAGTACTCGAATGGATGAGATCATCAGACCTTCCGGTCATAAGAGATTGAAGAGATTAATCTCTCTTTTGTCTATTCGATGGGTTCTCTTATGATGTGTAGGGGTGTCGTTGTGATCCAATTTTATGAATAAAAAAAATAAATAGATTTTTATATATTATTTTGATCATAAATATATTTATATTAGATCTAAAATAATTTATGATTCATTACAATAGGATAAAATTTAGATATAAAATTATTTTAGATCAAAATTATATGCTGAATATGATGTAATTGATATTGATCTAAAAGTTATCATGATACATAAGATGTATGAATGAAGTTTAGATCATACCTATGTATGTTTAATTATTAAATATATTATAAAAATTATTTTTATATGTTGAAACATATGGTATGCTTCATCTGAAATCCTTGTAGAATAGTTCTACAAACTGAAACACACGTTTCACACACTTAATTTTGAATTAAGTTTGAATGATCAAGATTTGAGAATTGAAGATCATTAAGACACCACATAATATGATGGGCAATGGGTTAGCATGAATCAGGTCCTTCTAATAGGTTAGACCTAGGATTAGAAATACATATGAACCAAGTAGAGAAATTGATTAAATCTATCAAGTGTTGAATTAGATTAGGTCAGTATTTCTCTAAATCAATCTCAATAGTTGAAGTTTGATCAAGTCCATATGTTTGACCTCAATAAATGGATCATGATCATGGCTCCATGGTTGAGTTTGAATCTTCTGGTGTGCCCAATCAAAATTAATTATCCAGTTGGTGTCTAAGGTAAGTTTGGCAGATTCAATCAAGTGGTTTTTAATTGGAAGCTATTCACCTAGATGCATTTATGGTGAGTTAAGGGCAATCCCTCCTGCTGATCTCACTTACCTGACCAACATAGTAGATTATATTTTGATTAGATCACTAATCGATTCGTGCAGACCCATGCCATTAAGATGAATCAGTGTGACTGATTTAGGTGTCTTTAGACTAGCTTGTGCTTAATTCTTTACATGACTTGGTGAAGTCAGTGGGAGGATTTGCAGCTTGCAGGTTGACTTCTTCTTTTATTCTCAGATCAATTAAATCAAATTCTCTAAATTATTAGATCCATAAAGTGATAAAGTTATGAGATAACTTGATCATTACCTCTTATTAAGGTGTGTGATAATGAGTCTAATATTTCAAATAGATATTGGAGGTGCCACACGTTTGGTGCCTATTACATATTGAAATTGTCATTCATCATATGCCATCATGATATACCTACAAATCAATGCTCAGGTTGGTCGAGCCACACTCAGGCCTGGACATCTATTTGTTGGATGTACTTGGTGTGTCATGTTAATGGTTGGACCTAACCAAGATTTTCAGTGGAAGCGCCACACGCCTGTTGAAGGGACACCTGGGGTAGAACCCATTGCTAAAAGTTGTTTGGAGAAATAATTAGTTATGAACCTACCCATGGATGCACTAGGATTGGCTGAGCCACACTCGGGCCCGAATGTAGTGCGTGTGGATTCTAGTACCCGCTAAAAAATTAATATAATTTCTCGAGTTGGAGGTAGAGGCTACCAATTTGTTAAAAATAGTGGGAGAACCTTTAGACTAAAGTCCATATCTTCAAAATTAAAAATAATTCATATATTAATAGACTAGTATTTTCTCCTTTCAGTTATGGTCAACACACTATCCCTCCATTCGCTGTTGGACAGCGACAAGCTCACCGGACCCAACTTCGATAGCTGGTATCGAAAGTTGAAGATTGTGTTAGAGCATGAAAAGATTTTATATATCTTTATGGATCAGGCACCTGAAGAACCTGTAGCCAATGTTCCTCATGCTGTGAGAGATACTTACGTGAAGTGGCTCAATGACCGCATGACTGTGCGTTGCATGATGAGGGTAGCTATGAACGATGAACTTAGTCATAAGTTTGAGAATGCGTAGCCTGATGAGATGATTTAAATATTAAATGAGTCCTTCGACACCCCTGAGGATGCAGAGAGACATAAAACCTCCTGCACAGTGCTTAATGCCCGTATGTGAGAGGGGACTTCAGTCACCGATCATGTATTGTACATGATTGAGCAGATTGAATGCCTTAGCAAACTTGGCTTTCTGTTACATGAACAGTTAGGCAAGGATGCTATCCTCAATTCACTACTGAAAACCTACCTACCCTTTCTCAGTCATTATAGAATGACGAAGCCTGCGATAAACTACCATCGTTTGCTAGGGTTACTGCAGACTTTTGAGAAGGATCACCATCTCCAGAAAGAGCTAGTGAATTTAGTGGAAGGTTCATCTGCAGGGCGTCGATCCTTTAGGAGAGAAAGAAGAAAAAGGTATAGAAATCTTGTGCCGTCGATCTCAAGCAGAGCAAAATATCAAAAGTTGACAAGAGTCAGGCAGAGTGCTTCTTCTGTAAAAAGCTGGGTCATTGAAAAAAGAATTGTCCTGCTTATATAGCCACCCTTGACCCAAATAGGCCTAAGAATAAGTGAAAGGGGCAAGTGGTTGCTTCACAAGGTATTTATATGATAACACCTTATAATTTTTCTATTTGTGATACTACTACCTGGATATTGGATACCGGAAGTCCTATTAATATATGCAATTCATTGCAGGGACTACAGGTAAGTAGAAAATTTTGAGAGGGCGAGCGGTTCTTTAACGTTGGAGATGGAAGCCTTGTTCCAGTTTTGACCTTGAAAACTTTGCAGCTTGTCTTCGAGTCCAGTAGTGTCATGTTGGATGATTGTCATTATTGTCCCTCTTTTATGATGAATGTCATCTTTGTAAGCCTTTTGGTCAAACTTAGTTACAAGTTTATAATAAAAGATAATTTTTGTGATATCATTATGAATGATACTACAATTATGCATGGACAATTAAAATATGGCATATACCCAATATCACAGCCTGTTAACATAATGTACACACCTAGTAAAAGTCTTAAAATAGATAATATCAGTGAATCCTATCTTTGGCATTGTAGGCTTGGTTATGTGAACAAGAATAGGATTGACAGGTTGATCAAAGAACGTGTCCTTGAGATAAATAATTGTGAATCATTGTATACCTGTGAGTCCTGTCTACTTGGTAAGATGACTAAGTCACCTTTTAAAGAAAAAGGTGAGAGAGCCAGCAATGTCCTAAGTCTAATACATACTAATGTATGTAGGCCTACGAACATAAGTGTCAGAGGAGGATACTACTACTTCATTACATTTACAGACGACCTATCGAGATATGGGTATATTTATCTTATGAAACATAAGTCAGAATCATTTGAAATATTCAAATGATTCCGTACTGAAGTAAAAAAATAAACTGAAAAGAGTATTAAGATTCTTCGATCAGACCGAAGAGGTGAATACCTCACAAGTGAGTTTCTGATATATTTGAAAGAGAATGAGATTCTTTCACAATGGACCCCTCTTGGAACACTACAACATAATGGTGTGTCCAAGAGGAGAAATCAAACCTTGTTAGACATAGTCCAATCCATGATGGGCTTTTTTCAGTTTGTCAATATCTTTTTGGGGATATGCTCTAGAGATTGCCTGCAATATTTTGAATAAGGTGCCCAGTAAATCTGTCGAAAAAATTTCATATGAGATATGGACTGGACGTAAGCCGGTGCTCTCATATCTTAGGATTTGAGGGTGTCCAGCTTATGTCAAGTGTTTAAAGATAGATAAGCTTGGACCGAAGTTCAATAGATGCTTGTTCGTAAGGTACCCAAAGAAAACTAAAGGGTACTAGTTCTACCTCACTGTAGAATTAAAGATGTTTGTCAGCAGCCAGGCAGTCTTTTTAGAAAAGGAGTTCCTTGGTGAAGGAGTTAATGCTTGTAAAATTAAACTGGATGAAGTTCATGAGGTGGAAGGACCGACACATACAGAATTAGATTTGGTTGGTGAATCGAATCCGGAGCCAGTAGAGGTACCATTAAGGAGATCCAGTAGAGTACCGCATCAGTCGGACAAGTACTATGATTTTTTGGTCTGGGACGGTGATCCTATTGAACTTGATGAGAACGATGAGGATCCGATCACCTATATGGAGGCCATGCAAAGGCCCGACTCTTAAAAAAGATTTGAGGCCATGAAGTCAGAGATGGAGTCTATAGAGATCAATAGTGTCTGGACACTAGTTGATCCGCCCGAAGGGATAAAGCTCATAGGGTGTAAATAGATTTTCAAGAAAAAAAGAGGAGCAAACAGGAAGGTAGAGATCTATAAAGATCGTCTAGTTGCTAAGGGTTACCGTCAGCATTATGGTATTGACTAAGACGAGACGTTCTCTCCTGTGATAATGCTCAAGTCCATCCGAATTATGCTTGCTGTCGCTGCACACTTAGATTATAAGATCTGATAGATGGATGTCAAAACCACTTTTCTTAATGGAGAGCTAGAAGAAGAGGTGTATATGATACAATCTGAAGGGTTCACATCCACAGACGAGTCAAAAGTGTGCAAGCTGAAAAGGTCAATTTATGGACTTAAGCAGGCATCGAGGAGTTGGAACATATATTTTGATAAAGTGATCAAAATATATGGCTTCGTTAGGAATGGAGAAGAGCCTTGAGTCTACAAATAGACTTTCGATTCTGTGGTCATTTTTTTTATGCTGTATGTGGATGATATACTGTTACTAAAAAATGATATCCTAGCTTTGCAGAGTGTGAAGCTATGGTTATCATCACAGTTCTCCATGAAGGACTTGGGAGAAGCATCCTACATCCTAAGGATGCAGATCTATAGGGATAGATCTAGAAGGTTGCTTGGATTGTCCCAATCCATATACATTAATACCTTGTTGAAGCGGTTCAACATGGATAATTCCAAGAAAGGTTATCTTTCGATAGGCCATGGAATTACTCTTTCCAAGAAGGATTGTCTGACAACTCCTGAGGAGAGAGCGTATGAGTAGAATACATATGCTTCAACAGTGGGATCTATCATGTATGCTATGATATGTACAAGATCGAATGTGGCCTATTCACTAGGGGTAGTCAGTAGGTACTAGTCAGATCCAGATGAGAAGCATTGGAAGATTGCAAAAATAATTCTTAAGTATTTGAGAAATACTAAAGACCAATGGCTTATCTATGGAGACTCTGATCTAAAACTTGTGGGATATGTTGATTCTAGTTTTCAGTCAGATTGTGATGATAGTAGAAGCGTGTCAGGCTACGTATTTACCTTGAATGGAGGAGCTGTTTGCTGAAAAAGTTCCAAGCAACATATTGTGACCAATTCTGTATGCGAAGTAGAATATATTGCTGCGTTGGATGCTGTAAAGGAGGAGGTGTGGTTGCAAAAGTTTATCACCGAGCTGGGAGTTATACCTTTCATTGATGGTCTTGTCCTACTGTACTGTAACAGCTCCAGTACCATAGCTCAAGTGAAAGAATCCAAGTCGCACCATCACACCAAGCATGTTCTACGCCGCTATCACCTGATGCGAGAGATCATGAATCGAGATGACGTCGAGCTTCAGAAAGGAGAACCTAGCCGACCCCTTCACTAAAGCTCTCGGGATCAAAGAGTTTGATAACTTCAAATAGAAGATGGGTATAATATACTGCCCCGATTGGCTTTAGTCCAAGTGGGAGTTGTTGGAAATTGTATCCTAAAACCAATCATGTGATAATTGAGTATATCCTTATATATGAATTATTGATCAATTGAATAATAGTTATTCTGATATTTTTCATCACAAAGTAATATCTTTTTTGAACTCTTGTACTATGATAAAGTCTCTAGAACTATGCTAGTGTACGATAAAGAGAGAATTTATCATATAGTTCTTAAACATATTCACGACCAAATGATACGTCATTATGGGATAATGACATTCATCGAGTGGAGATCATTGTGTGCCATATGGGTTGGTTGTTCTCTTAACCAAGGAGTGTGGTGATACTGGTATTGCATACAGATGAGATGTAGGGATACATCATCACTGAACAAGTGACTCACCTGCTGAGCATTCTGCTATCAAGAGCTGCTCACGAAACACATGGATATAAGTATCCTTCAGACTTGAGATCACCATAGTGACTTGCAAGCAACTCACTATGCTTTGGTGTCCGACTACTTGGATTTTTAATGCAGTGATAGAAGGCTACTAGGTACAGTCAAGTACTTATGAAGTCTGTGTGTGGATCAAGATGGGATTGACCCCTTTGAATTATTGAAGTTGATGTGTCACTATATTTCAATTTAGTAAAGCCTTGGTCAGGGTAATCCATGAGATAGATTTGAAAGGTTGAAATACAATGTGGATGAAGCAATTTCGATTGACAGTTAACCTAAGACCTTCCTAGAGCATCTAGAGTCAAAAGGATGAATTATGCGGTAACCATGTGTATGGGTTCTGAAATATTCTTTTATAATAATTTGATCTATCTGGATGTTGAAAACCATTGCTAGATGGTATCTCGATTAGTGCAGAAATTAGTTTCTGTGCTATCTGAAGGAACCAGATCTAGGGTTTCAGGGTCAGATCTTGAAACTTTATTCAGGATCAGGCAGTGGAAGACTAAAATAAATCAAAAATTTATCTTATAAAATAAGAGAATCTCTAGATCTAAGATTTTATTACATGATTATTACATGATATTAAATCAAAAATTAAAATATAAATAGCAAGAACTACATGTTGATCATATCAACATGTTTCTATACTATATTTAATGTATGTAAAATATAATAGATTAGATCTATTACCTTGCAAGTTAGATGTTTTAACTTTGCTGATCTGGGCTTAAGGATGATGTTATGAGCTACACACATGTTCGACCTCTAGGAGTCATCCACATGAGCCCACGAATCACGATCAGAAGTCCTGGTCCAGAAAATCATCACAGTATGCTAGTACTGTGCTGATCCTTCTTCGATGGTCGATCAGATACCTTCTTCTTGATTTGGACTCTTTCAAAGATGAGGAGTAAGAGTTTTAAATGAGACACTCTCAGAAAACTTACAGATGGAGGAAAGGAAGAGATGAACCCAGCAACTTTAGAAGAAGACCCTCTTCTTCTTCTCTTTGCTCTAACCCAGACACCTAATTTTGTATCTATTAGATCTTCACACCCCAAGACTCTTTCTCCTTGATTTTTGGATGCCTCAAAGGTCTCTCAATGCTATATGTTTTATAAAAATTTCATAAAGAAATTAATTTTAAATAGAGAGATATGAAGAGTCTTTGTCTGGATCAAATACCTAGTCAAGGATTATCCAAACAAGGCAAGACAAGGGGCGCCCAACTCTTGGGCGTCCCCTCCTTCATTTTTCTACCATGGACTACCAGAAAAGGGCACATATTATGTGTTATAAAAACCATAAAAATTTTAAAAAAAATTTGGGTAAAATCAATACCATAAGGAAGAGTTTTGATTTTCCAAAACTCTATCTCATAGAATTTGAAATCCAAACTAATTCCTACTTTAACTTGGTCTACAACTACATTCCATGTAAGAGAGAAAGAGATGAAAGTTTTGGACTTGCGTGAAGACCTAGGAGAGAGGGTTTTGTCGCACAAAATAAGAGAGAGTGGGTGTGGGATAAGAGAGAGTGGGCGTGGGGGGCTAAGGTGGCGCAAGGTGGAATCCTAGTCTTACTAGGATTCAATCTATGACTTGTTCAAATTTAGTTTCTCAAACCAAATCAAATCAAAACCAAATCAACTTAATTAAAATAGGTCTTAACCCACTTAAGAGCTTAATTTAATTTAATTAAATTAGATTTAAATTAGATTTAATTTTTTAATCAAATTAAAAATTAGGTTGACTCAAGTCCTATTTGAACTAGGACTAGTTTTTCCTTGCACTTGGCTTATCCAATAAATTAATTGGACTTGATCCAATCAAGCCTAAACTAAGTCTAATTAAATTATATTTAATTAATCTTAATCTCAGCCCTTTGACTTAATCAAATTAAGCCAATTAGCAATCAAATTGCTAATCGATCCTCCTGTAACACTTGTACTAGGTTAAATGTCAATCGTATTGATCGTTTAATCATAGAATGATTCTTAATCGTTGATCAACCATCCGATTGGATTGTGAACTCTAACGTGTGTGATCTCATAGATCCAAACCTAAGCCGATCGCATAGAAATAAATTTTTGTACCAATCGAAGTGACCATCTAGCAATGGTACCCGACGACCGGATAGGTCGAATGTGTAGAACAACATCCTTAGAACCCATGCAGATATAGTTTCCATATAATTCATCCCCTTGACCAAAATGCTCATAGGATACCTCAGAGTTCAACTATCAACTCTCATCAGGTTGTCCACATTGTATTTCAAAATATCAAATCCATCTGATGGATTACCCTAGCCAAGGTTTTGCTAAATTGAAATACAACGACTCATTCTTCTCCAACTCTTGGAGTAGTCAATCCTATCTTGATCACATTCGCAAGTACTTGACTGTGCCCAGAAGCCTTCTATCATTGAATTAAAAATTTAGTTAGTCCAGTACCAAAGCATAGTGACTTGCTTGCAAGTCACTGAGGTGATCTCAGGTCTAAGGGACACATATACCTATATCCCATCAGAGACATTCTCGACAACAGAATGCTCTGAAGTTGGTCATGTTCAATGATGATGTACCCTTACATCTCATCTGTATGCCATCCAGTATCTCCATACTTATTGGTTAAGAGGACAACCAATCCATATGGCCTACAGCGACCGATGCTCGATAGAGGCTGTCATCCTTATTAACAGCCTATCATTTGGTCGTGAACAATTTTAAAGACTAATCGATAAATTCTCTCTTTATCGAACCTAAATAGTCCTAAGGACTTTATCATAACAATGAAGTTCATTAGAAGATGAAAATTTATGATGAAAATACCAAAATTATATTTTATTTATTAACAAATCAATTACAATATAAGGTTGCTCAACCGATTGACTTTTGGGACATATTTTCCAATGACTCTCACTTGTCCTAAAGCCACTCGGCACAGTATCTAATGCTCATCTTCGACTTGTGGTTGTCGAACTCCTTTATCACCAGGGCTTTAGTGAAGGGGTCGATCAGGTTCTTCTTTCCGTCGATCTTCTGAAGGTCGAGTCACCTCGATCCATGATCTCCCAGACCAGGTGGAAGCAGCGCAAAATGTGCTTCATCCGCTGGTGTGCTTTGGGTTCCTCTACTTGAGCTATGGCACTAGTGCTGTCACAATAGAGTAGGATCGGACCATCGAGGGAGGGTGCTACTCTGAGCTCGGTGATGAATTTTCTCAGCCACACACCTTCCTTCGTGGCATCCGATGCTGCGATGTACTCCACCTCACAAACAGAGTCTATCACAGTATGCTGCTTGGAACTCTTCCAGTAGATGGCTCCACCATTCAGAGTAAAGATATAACCCGACATGCTTCTGTTGCCATCATGGTCAAATTAAAAGCTAGAGTCTGTGAATCTCACAAGTTTTAGATCTGACTCGCCATAAACCAACTATTGATCTTTCGTATTTCTCAAATACTTAAAAATGGCTTTAACCACTTTCCAATAGTTTTCTTCAAGATCAGATTGGTATCTACTCACTACTCGTAGTGAGTATGCCACATCTGGCCTTGTACATGTCATCGCGTACATGATAGATCCCACGATCGAAGAATATGGGACTCTACTCATATGCTCTCTCTCTTCAGGAGTTGTCGGATAATCCTTCTTAGAGAGAGAAATTTCATAGCCTATTGGTAGATAGCCTTTCTTGGTATTCTCCATGCTGAACCTCTTCAGCACAGTGTCTATGTACGTGGACTGGAATAACCCAAGCATCCTTTTAGATCTATCCCTATAGATCTTCATCTCTAGGATGTAGGATGCTTCACCCAAGTCCTTCATGGAGAACTGCGATGACAACTAAATTTTTATTTTCTATAGTGTGGGGATGTCATTCTCGATTAAGAGAATGTCATCCACGTACAAGATAAAGAATACCACAACTGGACTATTTGCCCATTTATAGATGCAGGGCTCTTCTTCGTTCTTAACAAAGCCATACATTTTGATCACCTTATTAAAACGTATGTTCCAACTCCGAGAAGCTTGCTTCAATCCATAAATAGATCTCTGAAGCTTGCACACCTTGGACTCATCTGTGGATGTAAACCCCTCAGGTTGTATCATATACATCTCTTCGATCAGCTCTCCATTCAAGAAAACTGTCTTTAAATCCATCTACTAGATCTCATAATCTAGATGGGCAGCTATTGCAAGCATTATCCGAATGGATTTGAGCATTGCTACAGGGGAGAACATCTCGTCATAGTCAATACCATAACATTGATGATACCCCTTGGCAACCAGATGGGCTTTATAGGTCTCCACCTTTCCGTCTGCATCCCTCTTCCTTTCGAAGATCCATTTACACCCAATGGGTTTAACCCCTTCAGGTGGGTCAACCAATGTCCATATATCATTGACCTTCATGGACTCCATTTTGGATTGCATGGCTTCAAGCCATTTCTCAAAATCAGATCTCTGCATTACATCCATATAGGTGATCGGATCCTCATCGTTCTCATCGAGTTCGATGGGATCATTGTCCCGGATCAAGAAACCGTAGATCTGTCCGACTGATACGGTACTCTACCAGATCGTCTTAATGGTGCAGGTATATTGGGCTCCGAATCTGATCTAATCAAATCCGACTCAGATTTAGCTATTGGTGTCGGTCCTTCTACCTGCTGAACTTCATCAAGTTCAACCTTAGAGGCAACGGTTCCTTCACCAAGAAACTCTTTTTCTAAAAAGATTATCTTAAGGCTGACGAACACCTTTTCTTCATCAGCATGGTAGAAAAAATATCCTTTGGTCTCTTTGGGGTACCCTATGAATGTGCATTTGTCAGACCTAGGTCCAAGTTTCTTGTAACTAACCGTTTGACATAGGACGGGCACCCGTAGATCCTAAGGTGTGAAAGTACTGGCTTACGCCCTGCCATATCTCATATGGAGTCTTAATTATAGACTTACTTGGAATTTTATTTAATATATAACAAGCCAATTCAAGTGCATATCCTCAGAAGGATATCGATAAGCTGGCAAAATTCATCATGGATCGGACCATGTCTAACAGAGTCTGATTTCTCTTTTCGGATGCACCATTATGCTGTGATATTCTTGGAGGAGTCCATTGGGAGAAAATCCCATTCTCTCCTAGATATATGAGAGACTCACCAGAAAGATATTTTCCTCCTCGATCAGATCGAAGAGTTTTAATATTCTTTTCAGTTTATTTTTCTACTTCACTTCGAAATCATTTGAACATTTCAAATGAATCCGACTTATGTTTCATCGGATAGACATATCCATATCTGGATAGATCATCCATGAAAGTGATGAAGTAAAAATATCCACCTCTAGCACTTGTGCTCATGGGCCTGTATACATCAGTATGTACTAGGCCCAAGAGCTCAGTAGCCTCTCACTTTTTTCAGTAAAAGGTGACTTGATCATTTTACCAAGAAGATAGGACTCACAGGTTGGAAGTGATTCACAATCACTGACTTTGAGAATTTCCTCTTGAGTCAACCTGTTTATCCTGTACTTTTTTATATGACCTAGCTTACAGTGCCATAAGTAGATATCTGATACACTATCTAATCTAGGGTGCTTGCCAGTAGAATAGACTACGTTAACAGGTTGTGATAATATATACACACCATTATTCAAATATCCACAAAAAATAGTAACACCATTCATAATGATACTACAAACTTGTTTCTTTATTGAAATTTCATAATCATTTTTGGCCAGAAGGCCTATAGAAATGATATTTAAAAAGAAACTGGGATAGAAATGACAATCATTAAGAACAATGATATGGGACTCAAATACAAGTTTCAAGATTCCTATGCTAGAACTAGAACTGATCTTCCATCTCCAACATTCAGGAACCTCTCGCCTTACTCAAAACTCTTACTGACCTGAAACCCCTGCAATGAATTGCAAATATGGTAAGGATTACCAGTATCCAATACCCAGTCATTTATATCACAAATAGAGAAATTGCAAGGAGTTATCATATAAATACCTTGCCCAGCAATAGCTTGCTTCTTTCTCTGCCTGTTCGGGTCCAGAGAGGCAATGTACTAAGGATACTTCCTCTTCCAATGCCCCCTCTTCTTGCAAAAGAAGCATTCAGCTTGACTCTTATCGGGCTTGATCTTTCTGGTCCGGCCCTGCACTGATGTTCTAGCCTGAGCTTTCACCTTCTTCACTTTCTTCTTCTTGTTCTTCTTCTCTTTCTTAAAGGGTCAAGAACCAGAAGACGAACCTCCCACTAAGTTCACGACTCCTTATGGAGTTGGTGATCCTTCTCAAAGTTCTGAAGCAACCCCAGTAACCCATGGTAGTGTACCTCAGGCTTTGTCATTCTATAATAAGTATGGAATGGGAGATAAGACTTGGATAGCGAGTTCAGTATTGCATCTTTCTCAAGCTGCTCATGCAAGGGAAATCGAGCTTGCTCAAATGCTCCATCAGCTCGATCATGTATAATACATGATCAGTGACAGAGGCACCATCCCATATTTTGACGTTGAAGATGGCACAACTAGTCTTGTGCCTCTCCACGTTATCCGATGTGCCAAAGGCATCCTCCAACACTTGAAGCATGTCCTTTGGCTGAGCCATCTCAAATCTGCGATTGAACTCATTGCTCATGGCAGCCAGCATGATGCAGCGCACCGTGGTCCGATCACTGAGCCACTTCTGATAAGTGTCTCTGACTGTTCCACATGTATTGGCAGCTGGCTCCTCAGGTGCAAAATTCATTACCATATATAAGATCCGTTCATGCTCTAGGACTACCTTTAACTTTCGATACCAGCTACCGAAGTTGGATCCCACCAACTTATCATTGTCCAACAATGATCGCAGCGATAGGAAAGTGGCCATATTTGCACAAAGGAAAACCATAACCTAATTAGTAATTGATTTATTAAACCTAAAAATTCAGACTTTAATCAAAAGGTTTCTCCCACTATTTTATTCGAATTGGTAGTCTTTACCTCCAATTCGAGAAATTACCCTAATTCTTTAGTAGGTACTAGAATCCACAGACTGTACACAAGTCCAACTTTGGTTGGCCAACCCATGTACATCTAAGGGTAGGTTCATAACCAATTATTTTTTTAAATAATTTTTAATAATTTTAATTTTGCCCCAGTCCTTAATCAGTAGGCTTTGGCCTCCACTGAAAAGGTCTGGTTAGGTCCAACCATTAACATGACCATACTTGGCCCATCTAGCCAATGAATGATTAGGCCCAACTTTGGTTGGCTAACCTAACCATCATTTAGAAAGATGCAATCAAGAAATCATATTATGAATGATAATTCCATCAGTCGATAAGCACCAGGCCTTTGGGCCTCCAATGATTATCCAACTGATGGACCCATTATCATCCTCTTAATGGGAGGCTATGATCTAGTTATCGCCATAATTTTTTTATTTTAAGAATTTAATAATTTTAAAAGATTTAATTGATTTAGAGAATGAGATCAGATGAACCAGCTTATCATGATCCTCCCACTGGCTTCACCAAGTTAGCTTAAGGGAGACCATTAAAATGGCTGACTAGGAGCACCTAAATCAGTCACACTGATTTGTCTAGCTGACATGGGTCAGCTCGAATAGTTAAGTGATCCGATCAAAACATAATTTTACCAAGAGGCCAAGTAAGTTCGATCGGTAGGAGGGTCTGTCAAAGCTTGCCTTAGACACTATCAGAAATGGCCAGATAAGTGGGCTGCCAATTAAAAACCACCGGTCTGGTTTACCTTAGACACCAACTGATTTAATTAGTTTCAATTAGATCAACCTAACAGTTCGTGCTAGATCACTTAGCCAAGAATCAAGTTCATTTGGTTCTCGTTAAAGATATGGACTTGACCAACTATAACTATTGTAATTGATCTAGAGAATCCTTGACCTAATCTAAGACAACAATTGATTAGATTTAGTCAATTCTCTAATTAAGTCTATCTTTAATCTAACCTTAGGTCTAACCCAATTAATGGACCTAATTCTCACTAACCCATTAACCCAATGTGTTATGGTTTGTGTCTTAGGTTCTTCAATTCACAATCCTAGAATCTAATCAAACAACTTCTTAATTCTCAATTAAGTTTTAGGCTGAGGGTTGGGATTCGTCTTTTCGAAAATAATTTTTATATTTGTAAAATATTTTTACAACATGGTTCTACCAACCAAGTTGCATGTTAGATTCATAATCAAAATGCAAGTGAAATAAGCATGAAACTACTTTAGATCTAATCTAAACAGGTTCATGTAATTGAAATAATTTCAACTTTAAACTACACAAATTTTTCAGACAAATATATGATGGTTCTTTGCATGAAAATTATTAACAAAGAGATTTTATTTTAGATTTAAATATTTTTTAAATCTAATAAATCATAAATTTAATCTAGATCATATCTAACAAATTTATGATTAAAGATAGATCTACGCGAACTAGGACAACCTTTGTACTGTAAGGGATAAACCTTACAACAGTACAACCTACAGTTTGTGATTGATCTAAAAATTTTAATTTTAGATTTAACAATCAGATTATAAATTAGATCTAATTTAAGAAATAATCTAATCATATATAAATAATCATGTAATAAATAACTTAGGCTCTGATACCAATTGAAGGAACTAGATCTAGGGTTTCAGAGTTAGATCTTGAAACTTTTTCAAGATCAGGCAGCGGAAGACTAAAATAAATAAAAAATTTATCTTATAAAATTAGAAAATTCTTAGATCTAAGATCTTATTATATGATTATTAATGATATTAAATCAAAAATTAAAATATAAAAAGCAAGAACTACATGTGGATCATATCAATATGTTTCTATACTACATCTAATGTATGTAAAATATAAAAGATCAGACTGTTACCTTGCAAGTTAGATGTTCTAACTTTGCTGATCTGGGCTTGAGGATGATGTTGAGAGACGCACATATATCCGGCCTCTAGGAGTCATCCACACAAGCCCACGAATCATGATTAGAAGTCCTGGTCCAGAAAATCAGCACAGTAAGCTAGTACTGTGCTGATCCTTCTTCGATGGTCGATCAGATGCCTCCTTCTTCTTGATTTAGACTCTTTCAAAGATGAAGAGTAGGAGAAGGAGTTTTAGATGAGACACTCTCAGAAAACTTATAGATGGAGGAAGGAAAGAGATGAACCCAGCAACTTTAAAAAAAGACCCTCTTCTTCTTCTCTTTGCTCTAACCCAGACACCTAGTTTTGTGTCTATTAGATCTCCATGCCCTAAAACTTTTTCTCCTTGATTTTTGGAAACCCCAAAGGTCTCTTAATGCTCTATGCTCCACAAATATTTCATGAATAAATTCAATTTAAATAGAGGTATATGAAGAGTCCTTGTCTAGGTCAAATACCTAGTCAAGGATTATCCAAACAAGGCAAGATAAGGGGTGCCCAACTCTTGGGTGTCTCCTTTTTTTTTTCTATCATGGACCACCAAAAAAGGGCACATATTATGTTTCATAAAAGTCATAAAAATCTCAAAAAATTTTTTGATAAAATCAGTGTCATAAGGAAAGAGTTTTGGTTTCCTAAAACTCTATCTTATAGAATTTGAAATCCAAACTAATTCCTACTTTGACTTGGTCGACAACCACATTCCATGTAAGAGAAAAAGAGAGAAAAGTTTTGGACATGCATGAAGACCTGAGACAGAAGGTTTTGTCATACAAAATAAGAGAGAGTGGGCATGGGATAAGAGAGAGTGGGCGTGGGGGGATTAGGTGGCGCAAGGTGGAATCCTAGTCTTACTAGGATTCAATCTATGACTTGTTCAAATTTGGTTTCTCAAACCAAATCAAACCAAAATTAAATCAACCTAATTAAAATAGATCTTAATCCAATTAAGAACTTAATTTAATCTAATTAAATTAGATTTAAATCTAATTTAATTTTTTAATCAAATTAAAAATTAGGTTGACCCAAGTCCTATTTGAACTAGGACTAGTTTTTCCTTGCACTTGGCTTATCCAATAAATCAATTGGACTTGATCCAATCTAGCCCAAACTAAGTCTAATTAAATTATATTTAATTAGGCTTAATCTCAATCCTTTGGCTTAATCAAATTAAGCCAATTAGCAATCGAATTGCTAATCGATCCTCCTGCAATACTTGCACTAGGTTAAATGTCAATCGTATTAATCGTTTAACCCTAGAACGATTCTTAATCATTGATCAACCATCCGATCGGATCATGAACTCTAATGTGTGTGACCTCATAGATCCAAACCTAAGCTGGTAGCACAGAAATAAATTCTTGCACCAATCGAAGTGACCATCTAGCAATAGTACCCGACGGTCGGATAGGTCGAATGTGTAGAACAACATCCTTAGAACCCATGCAGATATAGTTTCCATATAATTCATCTTCTTGACCAAAATGCTCATAGAATATCTCAGAGTTCAACTGTCAACTTTGATCAGGTTGTCCACATTGTATTTCAAAATATCAAATCCATCTGATGGATTACCCTAGCCAAGGTTTTGCTAAATTAAAATACAATGACTCATTCTTCTCCAACTCTTGAAGCGGTCAATCCTATCTTGATCACATTCGCAAGTACTTGACTGTGCCCAGAAACCTTCTGTCATTGAATTAGAAATTCAGTTAGTCCAGTACCAAAGCATAGTGACTTGCTTGCAAGTCACTGAGGCGATCTCAGGTCTAAGGGATACTTATACCTATATCCCATCAGAGACATTCTCGACAGTAGAATACTCTAGAGTTGGTCACATTCAATAATGATGTACCCTTATATCTCACCTGTATGCCATACCAGTGTCTCCACACTCCTTGGTTAAGAGGACAACCAACCCATATGGCCTACAGCGACCTATGCTCGATAGAGACTGTCGTCCTTATTAATAGCCTATCATTTAGTCGTAAACAGTTTTAAGGACTAATCGATAAATCCTCTCTTTATCGAACCTAAATAGTCTTAAGGACTTCATCATAACAACAGAGTTCATTAGAAGATGAAAACATATGATGAAAATATTAAAAATATATTTTATTTATTAATAAATTAATTACAATACAAGGTTGCTCAACCGTCAATAGATTGACGATTGGCTTTTGGAACATATTTTTTAAAGCTTAGTGTTGGAACCTATGGAGTCACGCACACAAGTTAGATAAAGTAGGAAAGAATTGACCTATGTTTATATGTCCAATTTGAAAGTATTTGACTTGATTGAGCATATAAGCTAACCTGATTGAGAATTGAGTTATGGATCAAATGAGATTGAAGAGTTGACTATGTCTAGCTAGCACTACACATGAGGTTCAGGTTCAATCTTAGAGATAAACAAATTCTGATTTATGATTCATGAAACATATGAAAGATTGAATTTAAGTACTAATTAATTTTAGATTAGATATAAATTAATTAGACATAAATGGTCCAAAATCTAAGTTAAACTTGGTATAAAAGTCCTAAAGAGTTGGGGATTGACAGTCTTTCAAAATTATTTCGAATCAGCTTTGAATCAGATTCGAATCAGACCTATTTTAGATGAGATATGAGTATTCCTACTTGCACTGAGAATATCCCCTCATGAAGCATGACCAAAATCTAGTTTGGTGCTTATTTGGGGTGTCTCAAGTGGGTAAGAGATTGGGTGCAAGTTGATTGTCATATGTGATGACAATTATATTTCATATAAGAATTTTTTTTTTATGAGTATTGGACCAATTCAAATCAAATTTGAATTAGAAGTCCTTATCTCATTAGATCATGAGAATCATCTATAAATAAAGAGGGTCTCTACCTATGGATGCATAGCAATAGCATAGCAAACAAATCAGATTGAGAGAAGAGAACAGAGAGAGAGACGTGTGAGAAGAGAGAGAGGTCCTATCTTCCCTTTGGCCTCTCCCCTTATTGCTGCCTCTCTTCCTTTGGGCATGGGGACTCTTTGGGCATCCCACCTACTAGTGTGAGGTGTCATACTAGCACATCTCATCCTTCGATTGATTGAGTTGCTAAGCCAATGGGATTGGAGTTCATCCTGCTTTCCTACGATATCTGATGTGCATGCGAAGTAGAGGGTCTGCACATCCAGGCCTCCATGAAGGTTTATATCAGATAATTTGAGATTTGATCCCTGATTTCATTATATTTCAGGTAAAGATTTGATCATTAAATAAGTAGAATATTAAAAAAATTTTAGATGCAATCTGAGCATTTCGGAGGAAAACTGTTTCCCTTCCCTTCATTCATGACATGAAAAATAGAGAGGAGGGTCCTCTCTCTTGGGGTGTGCGCAAAAATCTGAATTTTAGATTTTTGATTCTAAAAATTTGAGGAAAAAAAATAAATTAAGAAAATTATTTTCTTCACCATTTTTCTTTCACCTTTTTATTTTCTCTAGAAGTCCATTTTCAATCTCTGAAAAGGTTTCAAAGATTTTAAGAAAAGATCTAAATTGGTCAAGAAGAAGGTCTTCACGTGAGCTAGCATTCTCGAGAAGACCAATCAGATCAGAGCTTCGAGTAGATTTTTCATAAAGGCCGAATGCATGTACTACTGTGAGCAAACAGCAAGAATCTTCTCCACCATATCTTTCAGCAACGGAGATCATCGATCTATGCTCAGATATTGAGTTTTAAACTCAGATTAGAAGTAGATGTGTTCTACTGCTCATATGCATGCATGCTGATTTTATCTTCAGTATTTTTTAGATTTTATATGCAACATAACATATCATAGATTCTAGAGTAGGTTGATTTGATGATTAGATCATATGAATGTTAGAGTAATTTGATTAATCTAGTTATCTTCCACTATAATTTTTTTTAAAAAATTTCGAAATACACGCATGAAATCGCCTACACATCTCAATAGTGATATCAGAGCCTAGGTTCTATATGACATGATTTATGTGCATATTAAATCTAAAATTTAATTTTATTTACATCTGATATATGATATTTTGATTTGAATTTAATTAATGATTGATCGCATAAACTGACATAAGGTTATCCTGCTGTAAGGTTTATACCTTACAGTGAAAAGCTTGTCCTAGTTTGTGCTGATCGTTGATAAAATCTAATTTTATATCATGCATGTGATGTTTATAATCTGATTTATATGTGATCTAAGATTATAATTAGATCTGATGTATTTAGATTAGATCTAAATTCAAGCATATATGATATGTGATTAGATTAGATAATCCAATTAGCAAGTACTTGGATTGGGTTGATCACCAAATCGTCCGATCATAGGAGCAAGAAAGGTTTAAAGGCCCTCTCTTTCCATTCGATAGGATACTTTTATGGCATGTAGGGGTTCCATCTGATTAGATTCCATAAAGAAGAAAGCAAAAGGAGAAAACTTACTTTCTTGCAAAATCTTAGATTTTGAAACTCTAGGTGTTGTTGTATGTGATGCAAGTTACGAAGAAGTTAGTCACATCTAATCTTGTTTAATCAAATTATTTTATTTTAAAATCATAAAAAGTTTAAATTTGATCTAAAAGATTTTATGATTTACATGTGAAAATTATTTTCAAAACCTTAACCATGTTGATGCAAAACTTAATTGAAAATTAAATGTTGAGTTGATTAGATTTAGAATTGTGATTTGAGATCTAATGACATTGCATAAAAATGGAGCATGGGTTAGCTCAAATCAGGTCCTCTTAATTGGGTTAGACCTAACGTTAGAATCAAAGAGTCAATGGACTAACTAGAGAAATTAATTAAATCTAACCAAATATTGAATTAGATTAAATCAGGATTTCTCTAAAATCAATACAATAGTTGCAGATGGTCAAGTCTATGTCTTTGATTAGACCAAATAGACCTTGATTGTGGCTTAGTGGTTGAACCTGAATCATTAGGTTGGTCAAATTGAAACTAATTAACCAATTGGTGTCTAAAGTAAGTTCGATATTTTGACCGGTGATTTTTAATTGGGAGTGGCTTACCTGGCCATTTCGATGGTATCTAAGGTAAGCTTAGCAGACCCTCCCACCAATCTCACTTATCTGGCCAATTTGATGAATTATGTCTTAATTAGACTGCTAAGTGATTCGAGTTGATCCATGCCATTAAGTTGATCAGTGTGACTGATCTAGATGCCATTTCAACTAGTATGAATCTGATCCAATTTAATGACTTAGTGAAGTCAGTGGGAGGATTATGGTTTACTGATTGATCTCTTCTCATCTCTTCTCTAAACTGATTCTTAAATTTTTTAAATTATTAGGTCTATAAAATAAGCTAGTTATGGGGATAACTAGATCATAGCCTCCCATTAAGATAAATGATAATGGGTCCATTATTTCTGATTGACATTGTAGGCGCCATCCGTCTGGTGTTCTCTCTGAATAATAAAATTATCATTCATCATATAATGACTCTATTGTACTATCTAATGATGGTTTGGTTGATCGAGCCATCTTCGGATCTAATCATTCATTAGTTAGAAACACTGAGTAGGTTCATATTAATGGTTTGACCTAACCAAAACTTTCAGTGGAGGTCCATCACCTATTAAAATAAAATTGGAGGTAAAATTAATTATTAAAAATTATTTAAAAAAATAATTAGTTGAGAACCTACCCATAGATGTATATGGGTTGACCGAGCCATCCTCGGACCTGTATGCAATCTGTGTGGATTCTAGTACCCATTAAAAAATTAAGGTAATTCCTCGAATTGAAGGTAGAGGCTATCAATTCGTATAAAGTAGTGGGAGAACTTTTAGACTAAAGTTCAAATTTTTAAGCTTAATCAATTCATAAATATAGAGGTCTTGTGTTTCTCTTTCAGTTATGGCTAGATGTATATTGCTTCATTCACTGTTTGATAGTGACTGATTTATAGGATCTAATTTCAATAATTGGAATTGAAAGTTTTGAAAAATTCTAGAGCACGAATGGATCCTACATATGATTATGAATCCAGCACCTGAAGTTTTCACATCCAACACATATGATGTGATCAAAGACACTTATCAGAAGTGGCCACATGATCATATCACCATATGGTGTTATTGAAAGCAGTGAAGAATATAATTTAGTTGTAAATTCGATGATGCTCAGTGGAAAAAAATTCTTCAAATGTTGAAAGAGTTCTTTCGCACATCTGAAGATGTATCTTCAGTATAGTAATAATTCTTTAAGAAAGAAAAAAGAAAAGAAGGTGCAAAGAGTCTAAGATTAACCTAATCTGGCAGAGTCCCTTGACCCAAATAGTCTAAGAAAAAGAAATCAACAAAAGATTGCTGGATAAGGTACTTATGTGATAACACCTTAGATTTCTCTATCCATGACACTACTGTTAGATGTGTGCCCTAGATGCCAGATTGGCTGACACATTCCTGTACAAATCTAAGGGCAAATTTGTAATTTTAACTATAAATCAATAAATGAGTTATTCTTCTATCACATTGTATACATTGTGTCTGTGATACATTCTTTGAGTTAGTAGGAATGTCAATTCATATTTTCAAGAGTTGAAAATTTAAGGCATGAATTTACATAACTAACTCATAAACAGCTCCTGACCATAGGATCATCGTGAGGATGGTGATCGATCCAGAAGGTTGGTGTATGATTGCTTCCCTAGGGTAGATGTGTCTTGAGTCTACGATATGGAGACACCAAAGTGAAAGTATAGGTATTCATTGAGAATGAGAGTACTGAGCGTGACCATATCGAGCAGTCATAAGGAAGTCTACCTTCTCGTCGATGACTAGCTCGATGCTGCAGTTGTGTGTCTAGTTCTTTGATCTGAGGTGCATCGATAGTTCACCTTGAGTGTGTTATAGTTTGACTATACCATAACTCGGTCTCCTAGCCATTCAAAATCCTGAGGTATATGTTGGCTGTAGCATATTCATTGTAGGAACCAGATCGCACCAAAATGGGATCTATCAACCTCGATAGATGAGAGGAGTAGTCCTATGATGATCGAAAGATCGAGTCCTTAAGCCCATAGCCATGGCAGAGTGAAATAATAGAAAAGTATTTTTCATTAGGATTTCACATCAGACTCGGATCGATTGATTAACTCATATGACTGATGTTGGGTTTGACGAGTTCACCTTAACCCTAATTTAGTCGAAACTCATGAGAGAAGAACTCAATTACACAGGTAGCTGCATCGAGAGGTTTGTTTTTAGTTCTGATGGGTTGCCACCATATACTGCTAGATGTCACTAATGGATTTTGAGAGCAATTAGAATGATCTTGATGATCGATCATTCTAATTGTATGAATCAGAAGAGTTTTGGTCCATCGAAAGGAGTTTCAATGATGTCGATGATGAGATCACGATATGTCTCATTATCATACGGAATTGAACCTAACTGGGTCATACTAACAAGGGTTAGGATCTGGATGTCATCAATTGGGCTAGCCCAATTGATTTGGATTAGATCCAATTAGGTTCAAGAAAATCATGCTAGCACACGACTGAGCCTAACTTTCTCCTCGTGCAATCTTTTTCATTTTGACTGAGCCAAATATGATTTTACTCACCCAGAGAACCTTGAGAAGATTTTTCTTAGTCTGACTAGAGCCAGTCCAACTCAAAAAATCTTATCTTAATTCATGAGATGAATTTAAGACAACACCTGCTAATTTCTGACACCTGCCATTTTCATTTTAGGACATCTGTCAAATGTTGATATATGGATCTTAAACTGAAGGCCACTTGGCAAGAGGTTATTGAAGATTTTTTGTGGAGTGTCCACCTGTCAAAAATAAGCACCAAAGTGGGTGCCACAATTGGATAAGGCTTGCGCCCCAAGTGGATAAAGATCAAGAGGAGTCTTGATCAACATGGACTCTTGGGCGCCATCTCCCTTGTGCTTATCCAATGTTGGCACCAACATAGGAGAGAGGGTGGGGGTTCTTATCTGATGTGATCAAATAACATCACTCCACCAATCAAAATTTTTCTGGATTAAATAAAATTTTTTGATTGGTCGAATGATGTGGCATTGTGCAGCGCAGCAGGGTCTATATAAACCCTATCTGCGCCTAGGGTTTAAGAGATTCTGCCCCCTACCCAGCAAAAGCCAGCCACCCCTCCTCTTCTCCATGTCCACCCTGGTGCTCCCTCTCCCCTCTTCATGCTCAAGAGGTTGGGTATCCATCTGGTGAAGGATCAAGGCGTGGTGACGCCTTGAACAGGAAGGCTGCAGGAGTTCTTCGACAAGCTGCTGCTCCAACTTCAGGAAGACTTTTGAAGATCTTCCTAATCAGATTTAGTTTTGATTTTTAGAGCAGAGATTCACAAGGAGAAGACAATCTAGGTTCTACTTGAGTGGATACTGGTAGAGGCCAGATGATTGCGTGGCTAAATCAGAACCTCAGGCTTGCTGCGATCATCTACAGGATAATCAAATTACCCTTAAGGTATTTCATATTTCTTCATGCTTCTAGATTTATTTTAGAATTAATATCAGATAATAAAATTAGATCTAGAGATTTAGATCTGAAATAAATGTAGGAAAATTTTTTTTTAAATTATTCCACTCTAGATTTGATGAAATCTAGAAGATCCTACAAGAAAAAAGATGATTTTTCCTTCAACTACTACCTCGATATTGAATTAAAGGAACCAGATCTAGGGTTTCAGGGTTAGATCTTGAAAATTTTTCAAGATCAGGCAGTGGAAGACTAAAATAAATCAAAAATTTATCTTATAAAATTAAAGAATTCCTAGATCTAAGATCCTATTACATGATTATTATATAGCATTAAATCAAAAATTAAAATATAAAAAGAAAGAACTACATGTTGATCATATCAACATGTTTCTATACTACATCTAATGTATGTAAAATATAATAGATCCGATCTATTACCTTGCAAGTTAGATATTTTAACTTTCTTGATCCAGGCTTGAGGATGATGTTGTGAGCCACACACGCATCCGACCTCTAGAAGTCATCCACACGAGCCCACGAATCATGATTAGAAGTTCTGGTCTAGAAAATCAGCACAGTATGCTAGTACTGTGCTGATCCTTCTTCGATGATCGATCAGATGCCTCCTTCTTCTTGATTTGGACTCTTCCAAAGATGAGAAGTAGGAGATGGAGTTTTAGATGAGACACCCTCAGAAAACTTACAGATGGAGGAAGGGAAGAGATGAACCCAGCAACTCTAGAAGAAGACCCTCTTCTTCTTCTCTTTGCTCTAACCCAAACACCTAGTTTTGTGTCTATTATATCTCCAAGCCCCAAGACTCTTTCTCCTTAATTTTTGGACACCCCAAAGGTCTCTCAATGCTCTATGTTCCACAAAATATTCATGAAGAAATTTATTTTAAATAGAGAGATATGATGAGTCCTTGTCTTGGTCAAATACCTAGTCAAAGATTATCCAAACAAGGCAAGACAAGGGGTGTCCAACTCTTGGACGTCCCCTCCTTCTTTTTCTACCGTGGACCACCAGCAAAGGGTGCATATTATGTGCCATAAATTTCATAAAAATTTTAAAAAAACTTAGATAAAATCAGTGCCATAAGGAAAGAGTTTTGGTTTCCTAAAACTCTATCTCATAGAATTTGAAATCCAAACTAATTCCTACTTTGACTTGGTCCACAACCACATTCCATGTAAGAGAGAAAGAGAGGAAAATTTTGGGCATGCGTGAAGATTTGGGAGAGAGGGTTTTGTCATACAAAATAAGAGAGAGTGGGCATGGGATAAGAGAGAGTGGGCGTGGGGGGCTAAGGTGGCGCAAGGTGGAATCCTAGTCTTACTAGGATTCAATCTATGACTTGTTCAAATTTGGTTTCTCAAACCAAATCAAATCAAAACTAAATCAACCTAATTAAAATAAGTCTTAATTTAATTAAGAGCTTAATTTAATCAGATTAAATTAGATTTAAATTAGATTTAATATTTTAATCAAATTAAAAATTAGGTTGATCCATGTCCTATTTGAACTAGGACAAGTTTTCTCTTGCACTTGGCTTATCTAATAAACCAATTGGACTTCATCCAATCAATTTTAAACTAAATTTAATTAAATTATATTTAATTAAACTTAATTTTAACCCCTTTTCTTAATCAAATTAAGTCAATTAACAATCGAATTGTTAATCGATCCTCCTGCAACACTTACACTAGGTAAATGTCAATCATATTGATCGTTTAACCCTAGAATGATTCTTAATCGTTGATCAACCATCTGATCAAATCATGAAATTTAATATGTGTGACCTCATAGGTTTGAACCTAAGTCAGTAGTATAGAAATAAATTTTTATACCAATCAAAGTGACCATCTAGCAATGGTACCCGACAGTCGGATATGTCGAATGTGTAAAACAACATCTTTAGAACCCATGCGGATATAGTTTCTATATAATTCATCCCCTTGACCAAAATGCTTATAGGATACCTCAGAGTTCAACTGTCAACTCTGATCAGGTTGTCCATATTGTATTTCAAAATATCAAATCCATCTGATGGATTACCCTGGCCAAGGTTTTGCTAAATTGAAATACAGTGACTCATTCTTCTCCAACTCTTGGAGTGGTCAATTCCATCTCGATCACACTCTAACTTCGCAAGTACTTGACTGTGCCCAGAAGCCTTCCATCACTGAATTAAAAATTTAGTTATTCCAGTACCAAAGCACAGTGAGTTGCTTGCAAATCACTGAGATGATCTCAGGTCTAAGGGACACTTATACCTATATCTCATCAGAGATATTCTCGACAGTAGAATGCTCTGAAGTTGGTAATGTTCAATGATGATGTACCCTTACATCTCACCTGTATGCCATACCAGTGTCTCCATGCTTCTTGGTTAAGAGGACAACCAACCCATGTGGCCTACAGTGACCTATGCTCGATAGAAGCTGTCGTCTTTATTAACAGCCCATCATTTGGTCGTGAACAGTTTTAAGAACTAATCAATAAATCCTCTCTTTATCGAACCTAAATAGTCCTAAGAACTTCATCATAACAACGAAGTTCATTAAAAGATGAAAGCTTATGATGAAAATACTAAAAATATATTTTATTTATTAACAAATCAATTATAATACAAGGTTGCTCAACCGTCAATAGGTTGACGATTGACTTTTGGAACATATTTGCCAACAAGTCCCACTTGTCCTAAAGCCACTCGGCACAGTATCTAATACTCATCTTCGACTTGTGGTTGTCGAACTCCATTATCGTCAGGGCTTTAGTGAAGGGGTTGGTCAGGTTTTTCTTTCCATCGATCTTCTGTAGGTCGACATCACCTCGATCCACGATCTCTCAGACTAGGTGGAAGCGGCACAAAATGTGCTTCGTCTGCTGGTGTGCTTTGGGTTCCTTTGCCTGAGCTTTGGCACCAGTGCTCTCACAGTAGAGCAAGACCAAAACAGCGAGGGAGGTTGCTACTCTGAGCTCGGTGATAAATTTTTTCAGCCATACAGCTTCCTTCGTGGCATCCGATGCTGCAATGTACTTCGCCTCACAAATAGTCTGCCATAGTATGCTGCTTGGAACTCTTCCAGCAGATGGCTCCACAATTTAGAATAAAGGATATAACCTAACATGCTTCTGCTATCATCATGGTCAGATTGAAAGCTAGAGTCTGTGAACCCCACAAGTTTCAGATCTGACTCACCAGAAACCAACCATTGATCTTTAGTATTTCTTAAATACTTAAGGATGGCTTTAACCACCTTCCAGTAGTTTTTTCAGGATCAGATTGGTATCTACTCACTACTCCTAATGAATATGCCACATCTGGCCTTGTACATATCATGGCGTACATGATAGATCTCACTATCGAAGCATATAAGTCTCTACTCATACGCTCTCTCTCTTTAGGAGTTGTCAGACAATCCTTCTTATAGAGAGAAATTCCATGACCTATCGGTAGATAGCCCTTTTTGGAATTCTTCATACTGAACCTCTTCAGTACAGTGTCTATGTACGTGGACTGGGATAACTCAAGCATCCTTTTAGATTTATCCCTATAGATCTTCATCCCTAGGATGTAGGATGCTTCACCCAAGTCCTTCATGGAGAACTGTGATGACAACCAAACTTTTATTTCTTGTAGTGCGGGGATGTCATTCCCGATTAAGAGAATATCATCCATGTACAAGACAAGAAATACCACAACTAAACTATTTGCCCATTTATAGATGCAGGGCTCTTCTCCATTCTTAACGAAGCCATACGTTTTGATCACCTTATCAAAATGCATGTTCCAACTCTGAGAAGCTTGCTTCAATCCATAAATAGATCTCTGAAGCTTGCACACCTTGGACTCATCTGTGGATGTAAACCCCTCAGGTTGTATCGTATACATCTCTTTGGTCAGCTTCCCATTCAGGAAAGCTATCTTTACATCTATCTGCCAGATCTCATAATTCAGATGGGCAGCTATTGCAAGCATTATCCGAATAGATTTGAGTATTGCCACAGGGGAGAACGTGTTGTCATAGTCAATACCATAACGTTGATGATACCTTTTGGCAACCAGATGGGCTTTATAGGTCTCCACCTTTCCGTCTGCGGCCCTCTTCGTTTTGAAGATCCATTTACACCCAATGGGTTTAACTCCTTTAGGTGGGTCAACCAATGTCTATACATCGTTGACCTTCATGGACTCTGTTGGTGCAAAAATCCGCTTGCGCCGGAGAAGCTGGAGTCGAGGAAGTCGCGGTCGCCACCGGGACCTGTAAAGGAAGTCTAAACCGGAGGTGGGGTTGCTCCGACAAGACCCTCCGACGCTCAAGTCAGTTCTCTACCTCAACAAGAATGGAGTGCTCGAACGGAGAATTTGGCAGAGTTTTTAGATGAAAGATTAGAGCTTATAGAATAACGTATCTGGGGTCTCCTTTTATAGGCAGAGGGGGCAGTAGTCTGATAGCGACATCCGTAACCGTCTGGCAGTGAGCTGCCCAGGGTCAGGCGGAGTTTGCTGCGAAGAGTAGTGGAGTGGACCCATGGCTATCACCGAGGTGTACCACGTGGAGTCAGTTACGGGGAGTGGAGCGACGTTCGCTATCGTGACTCGTCATGGAGTGGTGGGATCGCACAGGATCCACCGCGGGGAGTGGAGCAGAATTGTGGCCGTTAATACGGCCTGTCGGGGAGTAATGGAGTTGCGTAGGGTCCGCCGCAGGGAGTGGAGCAGTGTTGTCCGTTACTGTGGTCTGCCAGGGAGTAATTAAGCCGCGTAGGGCCCGCCGCAGGGAGTGGGGCCAAATCGTGGCCATTACTGTGGCCTGCCAGGGGGTCCAGACTTGTCGGCCGAAGTTCGGTTGGAGTGGGTAGTGAGGTCCGGTATCCGTAGGAGTTTGGGCGAGGTCTACCTGCAGTTGAAGTTAAATGCGAAGTCCGGCTCCCGTAGGAGTCCGATCAAGGCTTACCGACAGCTGATGTTGAGGACGGAGCCCGGCTCCCGTAGGAGTCCGCTCCCGTAGGAGTCCGGGCGGAGTCTACTTGCGGTTGAAATTGTTGGCAGAGTCCGGCTCCCGTAGGAGTCCGAACGAAGTCTGTCTGTAGCCGTTGGAGTCGAGGATGAAGCCCGGCTCCCGTAGGAGTCCGGGCGGAGTCTTCCTGCAATTAAAGTTAAAGGCGAAGTCCGGCTCCCATAGGAGTCCGGACAAGGCTTACCGACAGCTGATGTTGAGGACGGAGCCCGGCTCCCGTAGGAGTCCGGGCGGAGTCTACTTGCGGTTAAAATTGTTGGCGGAGTCCAGCTCCCGTAGGAGTCTGGACGAAGTCTGTCTGCAGCCGTTGGAGTCAAGGATGAAGCCTGGCTCCCGTAGGAGTTCGGGCGGAGTCTTTCTGCAATTAAAGTTAAAAGCAAAGTCCGGCTCCCGTAGGAGTCCAGACAAGGCTTACCGGCAGCTGATGTTGAGGATGGAGCCTGGCTCCCGTAGGAGTCTGGGCGGAGTCTACTTGCGGTTGAAATTGTTGGCAGAGTCCAGCTCCCATAGGAGTCCGGACGAAGTCTGTCTGCAGCCGTTGGCGTTGGCGACGAAGCCTGGCTCCCGTAGGAGTCCGGGCGGACCTCTTGGAGCTGATCCTACTGAGGACTTCGGCTGTGGACATTTTATACCCAACACCAGTCTCCCTACTTTCGAGTTTGAATTTCGAACGAAGGAAGTACAGAGAGGGATGGGCACAGCCGAAATCATCCCCTCGAATCCTGCGCACTGCCGCCCCCAGATATTTTAGCATTAAATGTGTGCGCGCTGGAGTCTTTTCGGATCGGGGCAACCTGAAGAGTCTTTTCGAAACTTCCGCCGAAACGTGATCCCAAGCGTTGCGCTACAGAAATTTATGAACAGTCAATCCTCGATAGCAGTGAGTGGGACACGTGGCATGCACCAGTTGGCCTAGGGACACCTGCCGCCATAACTGTGCTAAGATCTGCTGGCTATTTAAACCCCCTACTTTTCCTTTGGGGCTCCATCCTGCCGAAAGGACAGCATCTTTCTTTCGTCTGAGAGCCTAACTATTCAGCCACTTCCTCCACACCAGCCCTCGCTGTCTTCAGCCCCTCGATTCTTCTCTAAGGGGATCCCACATCATGCCCTCCACTCCGGAGGCCATCCTCGAAGGGATGTATAGGGTCTGGAGGAAGGCGAGGAGGAGAACAGCGGCCGGTGAGTTCGCCGGTCATCAAGTGGCCACTGAGGATCCCCGTCGTTTCAAAGGGGGCTCAAGGAAGAATTCCTTCAACAACAGGGGTTTAACAATGGGGGCCGCCGGTAAAGGTATTCTGTCCGAGAATTTCGGAGTAGCAAGGCGGGATGATATCGGTCAAGAGGGCAGAGCTGTCGTCACAAGCTGTGGCGGGATCCTTGATGTCGTCATGGCTGTGGGACCAGAAGCGGTCGACGTCGATGGTGGGGAAGTAGAACCTGTTGCGGGGATGGTGGAAATAGCGCATGCCAACCTTGCCGGAGCATTTTGGACGGCGGCTACCATGGAGTATTCGGTGATGACGCATATTTTTGGTGCCACCGTTGCCCCCAGGGTGACTCTGGTTCTTCTTGAAATAGGTCTTCGTCGCCGCTGCCGTTGCCCTTACCGTCCCCGGGAATCTATCCCATCCTTTTCCCCCTGAGGTTGGGACTTCGGAGGTGGAGCGAAACAAGACGGGGCGAAAGCCGATGAGCCCATCACACGTACTGGACGACGCGGCTGGGAAGAGAAGTTTGCAGCTTGAAGTGGCCTCCGGTGCATCCTTTCCAAACTGTGTTCGCGAGACTTGCAATGATGTATACATTTTTTTTTTTTTTTTTGGGCCACCGGGTCTTGTAACGTACATCCTGTCAGTTGAAAAATGGAAAAGAGATTTTGTTACCTCGTCTGCATCTTGTATCGGGTAGTCGTCTGTCGAACTTCTTTATTCTTCTTTTTTCTCTCTTCCTTCTTTTCTTCTTTTCTTTTTCACATCGTCCCAAGGTCGTCGACGGTCTCTTTTATTCGTGTTGGATTGTTATTTGTCGAGCTCCTTTTCGACTTTTACGTCGTTCGAAGATACCTGGTTGTCATTTTCCCGTCAATGGCTGTGGGCTTACTTGGGGCCAATCGGGCCTGGGGTCCCTCCTAGGATTTGAGTTCGGGGATTCGAGCTTCTGTCACCCTAAGTAGGTTGTCCTGTTTTGTATCGAAAACTTCCTCAAAAGCTGGGACTCCCTGTGGGAGCCCCAGTCCTTGCGGTGACAGAGTTTTCTGTACCTCGATCACTATCCGTTTTCCAATCGTAGCTGTCATAGTCCGTTGCCTTCCTTTTTTCTTTTCGCTCGGAGTTTTTCTTCGCTGAAGTCAAGGCGAAGTTCGACTCCCATGGGAGTCCGGACGGAACCCTCCTGTGATTGGAGTCACGGGCAGAGTTCCTTGCAATCAAAATCAGATGCGAAGTTTGGCTCCCATAGGAGTCCGGACGAAGTCTGTCTGTAGCCGTTGGAGTCGAGGATGAAGCCCGACTCCCGTAGGAGTCCGGACGAAATCTTTCTGCAATCAAAGTTAAGGGCGAAGTCTGGCTCCCGTAGGAGTCCGGACGAATCTTACCGGCGGTTGACGTTGGCGACGAAGCCCGACTCTCGTAGGAGTCCGGGCGAAGTCCCCCTTGGGGTCGGAGTCGTAGGCGGAGCCCATCTCCCATGGGAGTTCGGGCGGATCTTACCGACAGTTGAAGTTGGTGATGGTGCTCGTCTCCCGTGGGAGTCCGGGTGGAGTCCGCAAGGGCTAATCCTGTTGAGAACTTCGACCGTGGGTATTTTGTACCCAACACTCTCCCCATCCGGTCTAAATGGAATCGGGCCTTCGACTCTACTCAAGTTAGGGCGAGGTTCTCCTCCTGTCCCTAACAGGGCTGTGGGGGCTCATATGGGCATTGTAAGGCCTCTCCCCTCATCCGGTCTAAATGAAACCGGGCCTTCGACTTTGCTCAAGTTAGGGCGAGGTTCTCCTCCTGTCCCTAACAGGGCTGTGGGGGCTCATATGGGCATTGTAAGGCCTCTCCCCCCATCCGGTCTAAATGAAACCGGGCCTTCGACTTTGCTCAAGTTAGGGTGAGGTTCTCCTCCTGTCCCTAACAGGGCTGTGGGGGCTCATATGGGCGTTGTAAGGCCTCTCCCCCCATCCAGTCTAAATGGAACCGAGCCTTCGACTTTGCTCAAGTTAGGGCGAGGTTCTCCTCCTGTCCCTAACAGGGCTGTGGGGGCTCATATGGGCGTTGTAAGGCCTCTCCCCCCATCCGGTCTAAATGGAATCGGGCCTTCGATTTTGTCGGGATGACGTTTCTCTTTCGCTTCTGACACGGTTTGTGCGAATTGTTTAAAGACGTGTAGGTATGCAACTTTCAATTAAAATGAAGTTATTGGTAGTACACCCGTAAGTTTTCCGAGTTCCACGGTCGCGGGAGGTTGGCTCTTCCGAGTTCCTTAAGATAATAAGTTTCTGGCCGGACTACTTCTTTGACTTCATACGGTCCTTCTCAGTTTGGGGCGAGTTTCCCCCGGTCTTGAGGTTGCGAGACAGCAGCTTGTCGAAGTACTAGATCTCCTACTTTAAAGGCTTTGTTCTTGACTCGGGTATTGTAATATCGAGCAATTTTCTATCTGTAGGCTGCCATTCGAACCTGAGCGATCTCCCATCCTTCTTCCAGCAGGTCGAGGTTGGCTCTAAGACTGTGAATTTTGATGCTCGTCGAATGCCACGACTCGTGCCGATGGGAGTTTAAGCTCGATTGGGATGACGGCTTCCGTACCGAAGGCTAAAGCAAAGGGGGTCTCCCCCGTAGGTAACCTCTGGGTAGTTCGATACGTCCATAGCACATGATAAAGCTCGTCCGCCCAAGTTCCCTTTGCTTTTTCAAGCCTTGTCTTAATCCCCTGCAAAAGGGTTCTGTTAGTCACCTCAGCTTCGCCGTTTGCCGGGGGATGGGCTACTGATGTGAAGTTGTGGGAGATGTTTAGATCTTCACAGAATTCGGCAAATTTTGCTCCCATGAATTGCCATCCATTATCAGTGATTAGGGTTCTAGGCAAACCGAACCTGCACACGATCGATTTTCAGACGAAATCCTGCACTTTCGCTTCTGTGATTTTCGCTAGTGGTTCGGCTTCAACCCATTTGGTGAAGTAGTCGATCGCTACAAGGAGGAACTTCCTTTGTCCAGACGCCATGGGAAAGGGGTCAAGGATATCCATCCCCCATTGTGCAAAAGGCCATGGGGCGCTCAAAGGTGTGAGCTCGGTGGCGGGCTGTCTCTGAACGTTGGCGTATCTCTGGCATCGATCACACTTTTTGACATATTCAATCGAATCATGATGCATCGTTGGCCAGTAATATCCTTGGCGGAGCAACTTGTGGGATAAAGATCTAGCTCCCAAATGGTTTCCGCAAGTTCCTTCGTGTACTTCCCACAAGGCATAGTCAACTTCTGAGGGCCGGAGATATTTTAAGAGGGGTAAAGAGTATGATCTTTTGTACAATTTGCCCTCATAAAGGATGTATCGGAAGGCTTGATTTCGGAGCTTCCGAGCCTCCTTCGCATCCTGGGGGAGGACTCCATCTCTGAGATTGGTTATCAGCGGGTCGACCCAGCTGGGCTCGTGGTCGATCTCCATTACGGGCTGCGATTCTTCTGTACTTGGGTGCTTCAGAACTTCAAAAAGAATGCCTTTGGGCAACCCGGATGGAGCCAAGTTGCCAGCTTGGAGAGAAGGTCGGCTCTGGTATTTTCCAACCTTGGAATCTGCCTAATGTCGAAGCTGTTAAAGGCGGGGGCAAGCTCCTTTACTTTCTCAAGATATTTGGCCATACTGTCCTCCCGCGCTTCATAACTCCCACTGACTTGCCCCACCACCAGTTGAGAGTCACTGTGCACCCGGAGCTGACTTATTTCCAGCTCTCTGGCGATCCTTAGTCCTGCGATCAGAGCTTCATATTCCGCTCCATTGTTTGTTGCGGGAAACTCGAAATGCAGAGCGTACTCAGCTATGACTCCCTCCAGACTGACCAAGATCAGGCCTGCACCTGCACCCGACATGTTGGAAGATCCATCCACATAGAGGGTCCAAAAGCGATCGGAGGGATTGGCCTCTTCGTTAGGGGAGTTCGGTTGAGACTTCAGGTCGTCAACTTTGCTTGGCTCAGGTTCGACCTCCTCTGGGATGGTGCACTCTACTATGAAATCTGCCAATATTTGGGCCTTTACTGCTGGTCTAGGTCTGTAGTTGATGTCGAATTTTGTGAGCTCGATTGTCCATTTTGCCATTCTTCCAGAGGTGTCAGTCCGGTGTAAAACCGCCTTGATCGGTTGATCAGTGAGTAGCGTCACGATGTGCCCTTGAAAGTAGGGTCGGAGCCTCCGAGCTGCAATCAACAAGGCGTAGGTCAGTTTTTCTAATTTGGTGTACCTGGTCTCGGCGTCCCTCAGCGCGCGGCTAATGTAGTAGACTGATCGCTGGACTTTCACTTCTTCTTTGACAAGGATGGCCGCGAGGGCCATGGGAGAGACCGCTAGGTATAAAAACAGTTCCTCCCCAGGTTCAGGCTTTGCCAGCAGCGGGGGTGAGCTAAGGTAACTCCTTAACTCATCGAACGCCTGTTGGCACTCAGAGGTCCAGCAGAAGTTCTTCGGCTGCTTGAGGGTTTGAAAGAAGGGCAAGCACCGTTCGGACGACCTTGCGACGAAGCGATTAAGAGCCGCTATCCTCCTTGTGAGGCGCTGAACCTCTTTGATCAATTTTGGGGCGGTCATCTCCTGGATGGCACAAATTTTCTCTGGATTGGCCTCAATCCCGCGCCCTGATACCATGAAGCCCAGGAACTTTCCTGAAGTTACTCCGAAAGCGCATTTAGTTGGGTTCAGCTTCATTTTATACTTTCGGAGAGCATCAAAGGTCTCCTCGAGGTCGGCGACATGATTTTTGGAAGACTTGCTTTTTACGAGCATATCGTCCACATAGACCTCCATGTTTCGGCCAATCTGCTCCTTAAAGATTTTATTCACCAACCGTTGGTAGGTTGCACCCGCATTCTTGAGGCCAAAAGGCATGACCCTGTAACAGTAAAGGCCACGATTAGTGATGAAAGCTGTCTTTTCTTCATCTTCAGATGCCATTCTAATTTGATTATAGTCGGAGAACGCATCCATAAAGGTGAGGAGCTCATGGCCTGAGGTCGCGTCCACCAGTTGGTCAATTCTGGGAAGGGGTAGCTATCCTTTGGACAAGCCTTATTCAGCTTTTTGAAGTCTATGCACATCCTCCACTTGCCGTTTGCTTTTTTGACCAGAACAACATTGGAAATCCAATCAGGATAATTGACTTCCTTAATGAATCCAGCCTTGAGGAGCTTATCCACTTCCTCGGCTATCCACTTCTGCCTCTCCGGGGCATGACTCCGGATTTTTTCTTTCGTCGGTCGATGCTTTGGATCGACGGCCAGATGATGCTCCATGACTTCTGTGTCAATCCCCGGCATGTCTGCTAGAACCCAAGCAAAAACGTCTGCATTCCTCCGTAGAAAGTCAATAAGACGCGTCCGCACCTCCTCCCCCAGGTTGGAGCCGATTAGCGCCACATGCTCTGTGTTTCCATCATTCAAAGGGATTGGTACCAGATCTTCGATTGGGCCGCCCCTTTCTTCGGTGAGATCATCGCGAGCATCTAGTCCATCGACGGGATAGGGGTCAGCCTGATCGCTTCTTTGCAAAGCGATGTTGTAGCAGTGTCTGGCCAGGGCCTGGTCTCCCTGGACCTCTCCGATCCCCTGGTTGGTGGGGAACTTCAACTTCAAATGGTAGGTCGAAACGATAGCTCGGAGGGCATTGAGGTCAGGTCGGCCAAGGATTGCATTGTAGGCGGATGGCGCCTTCACCACCAAGAAATTCACTAGAGCCCTGGATTGCTTTGGGTATTGACCCGTGGTGACAATCAAAGCTATCATTCCTTCCGTCGGAACGGCATCACCGGTAAACCCCACCAGGGGGGAGCAAATCGGCCTCAGATGACCGCCAAGAGCAGACATTCTTGAAAAGGCGTCATAGAACAAGATGTCGGCCGAACTTTCGTTGTCGACAAGAATGCGACGGATGTCGTAATTTGCTATATTCAAAGAAACTACGACCGCATCGTTATGAGGGAATTGGACTCCCTGGGTGTCTTCTTCGGTAAAGGTTATGGGTTCTTCAATTTTTTGCCGCTTGGGGGATACAGATGGTATGTTGGTTGCCTCCCGCTGGGATCCCCCGAAAATGGTGTTGATGGAATCCGATAGAGGCCGATCGTCCGGTCACTCCTTGTCGGCGACCATAGCCGGAGGTAGTTGTGCGAAGGCCTCACGAGAAGACATCAGATGAGGAAAGGAGGAGTGGGTGCCGGATAAGATGACCGGAGGTGGATCCGCTGAGCGCTCCTTTAAGAATAAGGGCACTGCGAAGGCAGGCCCCTTCCTCTAGTGCCAATCCTGTTGGTGCAAAAATTCGCTTGCGTCGGAGAAGCTGGAGTCGAGGAAGTCGCGGTCGCCGCCGGGACTTGCAAAGAAAGTCTAAACCGGAGGTGGGGTTGCTCCGGCAAGACCCTCCGATGCTCAAGTCAGTTCTCTGCCTCAACAAGAATGGAGTGCTCGAACGGAGAATTTGGCAGAGTTTTTAGATGAAAGATTAGAGCTTATAGAATAACGTATCTGGGGTCCCCTTTTATAGGCGGAGGGGGCAGTAGTCTGATAGCGACATCCGTAACCGTCTGGCAGTGAGCTATCCAGGGTCAGGCAGAGTTTGCTGCGAAGAGTAGTGGAGTGGACCCGTGGCTATCACTGGGGTGTGCCACGTGGAGTCAGTTATGGGGAGTGGAGCGACGTTCGCTGTCGTGACTCGTCATGGAGTGGTGGGATCGCACAGGATCCGCCGCGGGGAGTGGAGCAGAATTGTGGCCGTTAATACGGCCTGTCGGGGAGTGATGGAGTTGCGTAGGGTCCGCCGCAGGGAGTGGAGCAATGTTGTCCGTTACTGTGGTCTGCCAGGGAGTAATGGAGCCACGTAGGGCCCGCCGTAGGGAGTGGGGCCAAATCATGGCCGTTATTGTGGCCTGCCAGGGGGTCCAGACTTGTCTGCCGAAGTTCGGTTGGAGTCGGTAGTGAGGTCCGGTATCCGTAAGAGTTTGGGCGAGGTCTACCTGCAGTTGAAGTTAAAGGCAAAGTCCGGCTTTCGTAGGAGTCCGGTCAAGGCTTACCGACAGCTGATGTTGAGGACGGAGCACGGCTCCCATAGGAGTCCGGGCGGAGTCTACTTGCGGTTGAAATTGTTGGCAGAGTCTGGCTCCCATAGGAGTCCGGACGAAGTCTGTCTGTAGCCGTTGGAGTCGAGGACGAAGCCCGACTCCCGTAGGAGTCTGGGCGGAGTCTTCCTTCAATTAAAGTTAAAGGCGAAGTCTGGCTCCCGTAGGAGTCCGGACAAGGCTTACCGGCAGCTGATGTTGAGGATGGAGCCCGGCTTCCGTAGGAGTTCGGGCAGAGTCTACTTGCGGTTGAAATTGTTGGTGGAGTCCGGCTCCCGTAGGAGTCCAGACGAAGTCTGTCTGCAGCCGTTGGAGTCGAGGACAAAGCCTGGCTCCCATAGGAGTTCGGGCAGAGTCTTTCTGCAATTAAAGTTAAAGGCGAAGTTCGGCTCCCGTAGGAGTCCGGACAAGGCTTACCGGCAGCTGATGTTGAGGATGGAGCCCGGCTCCCATAGGAGTCTGGGCGGAGTCTACTTGCGGTTGAAATTGTTGGTGGAGTCCGGCTCCCATAGGAGTCCGGACGAAGTCTGTCTGCAGCCGTTGGCATTGGCGACGAAGCCCGGCTCCCGTAGGAGTCCGAGCGGACCTCCTGGAGCTGATCCTGCTGAGGACTTCGGCTGTGGACATTTTATACCCAACAGACTCCATTTCAGATTGCATGGCTTCAAGCTATTTTTCAGAATCAGGTCTCTGCATTGCATCCATATAGGTGATCGGATCCTCATCATTCTCATCGAGTTCGATGGGATCACTATTCCAGACCAAGAAATCATAGTATCTATCCGATTGATGCGGTACTCCACCAGATCACCTTAATGGTGCAGTACAATGGGCTCCGAATCTGATCTAATCAAATCCGACTCAGGTTCAGCTATTGGTGTCGGTCCTTCTACCTGTTGAACTTCATCAAGTTCAACCTTAGAGGCAACGGTTCCTTCACCAAGGAACTCCTTTTCTAAAAAGGTTTTCTTAAGGCTGACGAACACCTTTTGTTCATTAGCATGGTAGAAAAAATATCCTTTAGTCTCTTTAGGGTACCCTATGAATGTGCATTTATCAGACCTAGGTCCATGTTTATCTGTAACTAACCATTTGATATAGGTCGGGCACCCCGAGATCCTAAGATGTGAAAGTGCTGGCTTACGTCCTATCCATATCTCATATGGAGTCTTAATTATAGACTTATTTGAAATCCTATTTAATAGATAACAGGCCGATTCGAGTGCATATCCTCAGAAGGATATCGACAAGCTGGCAAAATCCATCATGGATCGGATCATGTCTTACAGAGTCTAATTTCTCCTTTCAGACACACCATTATGCTGTGGTGTTCCTGGAGGAATCCATTGGGAGAAAATTCTATTCTCTCCTAGATATGTGAGAAACTCACCAGAAAGGTATTCTCCTCCTCAGTCAGATCGAAGAGTTTTAGTACTCTTTTCTGTTTATTTTTCTACTTCACTTCGGAATTGTTTGAACATTTCAAATGAATCTGACTTATGTTTCATCAGATAGACATATCCATATCTGGATAGATCATCCATGAAAGTGATGAAGTACAAATATCCACCTCTAGTACTTATGCTCATGGGCCTGCATACATCAGTATGTACTAGGCCCAAGAGCTCAGTAGCTCTCTCACATTTTTCAGTAAAAGGTGACTTGGTTATTTTACCAAGAAGACAGGACTCACAGGTTGGAAGTGATTCACAATCACTGACTTCAAAGATTTCCTCTTGAGTCAACCTGTTTATCCTGTACTTGTTTATATGACCTAGCCTACGTGCCATAAGTAGATATCTGATATACTATCTAATCTAGGGTGCTTGCCAGTAGAATAGACTACGTTAACAGGTTGTGATAACATATACACACTATTGTTCAAATATCCACAAAAAATAGTAACACCATTCATAATGATATTACAAACTTATTTCTTTATTGAAATTTCATAGTCATTTTTGGCCAGAAGGCCAGTAGAAATGATATTTAAAAAAGAATTGGGATAGAAATGACAATCATTAAGAACAACAATATGGGACTCAAATACAAGTTTCAAGATTTCTAATGCTAGAACTGGAACTGATCTTCCATCTCCAACGTTCAGGAACCTCTCACCCTGCTCGAATCTCCTACTGACCTACAACCTCTGTAATGAATTGCAGATATGGTAAGGGCTACCGGTATCCAATACCTAGTCAGTTATATCACAAATAAAGAAATTACAAGAAGTTATCATATAAATACCTTACCCAGCAACAGCTTACTTCTTTCTCTGCCTGTTTGGATCCAGAGAGGCAATGTACTGAGGACAGTTCCTCTTCCAGTGCCCCCGCTTCTTGCAAAAGAAGCATTCAGCTTGACTCTTATCAGGCTTGATCTTTCTAGTCTGGCCCTACTTTGATGTCCCAACCTGAACTTGCACCTTCTTCACTTTCTTCTTTTTGTTCTTCTTCCCTTTCTTAAAGGGTCGAGAACCAGAAGATGAACCTCCCATAAAGTTCACCGACTCCTTATGGAGTTGGTGATCCTTCTCAAAGTTCTGAAGCAATCCCAGTAACCCATGGTAGTTTACTTCAAGCTTTGTCATTCTATAATGAATGAGGAATGGGAGATAAGACTTGGACAGTGAGTTCAGTATTGCATCTTTCTCCAACTGCTCATACAAGGGAAAGCCGAGCTTGCTCAAATGCTCCATCAGCTCGATCATGTATAATACATGATCAGTAACAGAGGCACCATCCTGCATTTTGGCATTGAAGATGGCACAACTAGTCTTGTGCCTCTCCACGTCATAGGGTGTGCCAAAGGCATCTTTCAACACTTGAAGCATATCCTTTGGCTGAGTCATCTCAAATCTACGACTGAACTCATCGCTCATGGCAGCCAGCATGATGCAGCGCACTGTGGTCCGATCACTGAGCCACTTCTGATAAGTATCTCTACTGTTCCACGTGCATTGGCAGCTGGTTCCTCAAGTGCAGGATCCGTTATCACATATAAGATCCATTCATGCTCCAAGATAATCTTCAACTTTCGGTACCAGCTACCGAAGTTGGGTCCCACCAACTTATCATTATCCAACAATGATCGGAGTGATAGGAAAGTGGCCATATTTGCACAAAGAAAAACCATAACCTAATTAGTAATTGATTCATTAAACCTAAAGATTTGAACTTTAATCAAAAGATTTCTTTCACTATTTTATTCAAATTGGTAACCTCTACCTCCAATTCGAAGAATTATCCTAATTCCTTAGTAGGTACTAGAATCCACTAAGATTGCACACAAGCCCAACTTTGGTTGGCCAACCCATGTATATCTAAAGGTAGGCTCATAACCAATTATTTCTCTAAATAATTTTTAGTAATTTTATTTTTGCCCCAATCCCTAATCAATAGGCTTTGGCCTCCACTGAAAAGGTCTGGTTAGGTCCAACCATTAACATGACCATACTTGGCCTATCTAGCCAATGAATGATTAGGTCCAACTTTGGTTGGCTAACCTAACCACCATTTAGAAAGATGCAGTCAAGAAATCATATTATGAATGATAATTCCATCAGTCGATAAGCACCAGGCCTTTGGGCCTCCAATGATTATCCAACTGATGGACCCATTATCATCCACTTAATGGGAGGCTATGATCTAGTTATCACCATAACTATTTTATTTTAAGGATCTAATAATTTTAGAGGATTTAATTGATTTAGAGGATGAGGTTAGATGAACCAGCTTATCATGATCCTCCCACTGGCTTCACCATGTCAGCTTAAGGGAGACCATTAAAAGGGTTGATCTAGGAGCACCTAAATCAGTCACACTGATTTACTTAGCTAACATGGGTCAGCTCGAATAGTCAAATGATCCGATCAAAACATAATTTCACCAAGAGGTCAGATAAGTTTGATCGGTGGGAGGATTTGCCAAAGCTTGCCTTAGACACCATCAGAAATGGCCAAGTAAGTGGGCTGCCAATTAAAAACCACCGGTCTGGTTTACCTTAGACACCAACTGATTTAATTAGTTTCGATTAGATCAACCTAACAGTTCGTGCTAGACCGCTTAGCTAAGAATCAAGTCCATTTGGTTCTCGTTAAAGACATGGACTTGACCAACTACAACTATTGTAATTGATCTAGAGAATCCTTAACCTAATCTAAGATAATAATTGATTAGATTTAGTCAATTCTCTAATTAGGTCCATCTTTAACCTAACCTTAGATCTAACCCAATTAATGGACCTAATTCCCACTAATCCATTAACCCAATGTGTTATAGTTTGTGTCTTAGGTTCTTCAATTCACAATCCTAGAATCTAATCAAACAACTTCTTAATTCTCAATGAAGTTTTGGGCTGAGGGTTGGGGTTTGGCTTTTCAAAAATAATTTTCATGTTTGTAAAATATTTCTACAACATGGTTCTTACTAACCAAGTTGCATGTTTGATTCATAATCAAAATGTAAGTAAAATAAGCATGAAACTACTTTAGATCTAATCTAAACAGGTTCATGTAATTGAAATAATTTTAACTTTAAACTGCACAAATTTTTCAGACAAATATATGATGATTCTTTGTGCGGAAATTATTAACAAAGAGATTTTATTTTAGATTTAGATATTTTTTAAATATAATAAATTATAAATTTAATCTAGATCACATCTAACAAATTTATGATTAAAGATAGATCTACACGAACTAGGACAACCTTTACACTCTAAGGGGTAAACCTTACAGCAAGATAACCTACAGTTCGTGATTGATCTAAAAATTTTAATTTTAAATTTAATAATTAGATTATAAATTAGATTTAATCTAAAAAATAATCTAAGCATGTATTAATAATCATGTAATAAACAATCGAGGCTCTGATACCAATTAAAGGAACCAGATCTAGGGTTTCAGGGTTAGATCTTTAAATTTTTTCAAGATCAGGCAGCGGAAGACTAAAATAAATTAAAAATTTATTTTATAAAATTAAAGAATCTCTAGATCTAAGATCCTATTATATGATTATTACATGATATTAAATTAAAAATTAAAATATAAAAAGCAAGAACTACATGTTAATCATATCAACATGTTTCTATACTACATCTAATGTATGTAAAATATAATAGATTAGATCTATTACCTTGCAAGTTAGACATTCTAACTTTGCTGATCTAGGCTTGAGGATAATGTTTCAAGCTGCATATGCATCCGGCCTCTAGGAGTCATCCACACGAGCCCACAAAGCACGATCAGAAGTCCTGGTCTAGAAAATCAGCACAGTATGCTAGTACTGCGCTGATCCTTCTTCGATAGTCGATCAGATGCCTCTTTTTTCTTGATTTGGACTTTTCCAAAGATGAGAAGTAGAAGAAGGAGTTTTAGATGAGACACTCTTAGAAAACTTGCACATGAAGGAAGGGAAGAGATGAACCCAGCAACTCTAGAAGAAGACCCTCTTCTTCTTCCCTTTGCTCTAACCCAGACATCTAGTTTTGTGTTTGTTAGATCTCCACACCCAAAGACTCTTTCTCCTTAATTTTTGGATGCCCCAAAGGTCTCTCAATGCTCTATGTTTCACAAAACTTTCATGAAGAAATTTATTTTAAATAGAGAGATATGAAGAGTCCTTGTCTAGATCAAATACCTAGTCAAAGATTATCCAAACAAGGCAAGACAAGGGGTGCCCAACTCTTGGGCATCCCCTCTTTCTTTTTCTATCATGGACCACCAAAAAAGGATACATATTATGTTCCATAAATGTCATGAAAATTTCAAAAAAAATTTGAGTAAAATCAGTGCCATAAGGAAAGAGTTTTGGTTTCCTAAAACTCTATCTCATAGAATTTGAAATCCAAACTAATTCCTACTTTGACTTGGTCCACAACCACATTCCATATAAGAGAGAAAGAGAGAAAAGTTTTGGGCATGCATGAAGACCTGGGAGAGAGAGTTTTGTCACACAAAATTGTTGGGAATAGTATCCCAAAGTCAATCGTCAGCCTGTTGACGGTTGTGCTCATTTTTGTATTTATACATGAATTATGAATTAATAAAAATTATTTTGGCATTTTTCATCATAAAATGTTTCATCTTCTAATGAACTCCTATGTTGTGGTGAAGTCCTTAGGACTATTTAGACTCGACAAAGGAGGATTTATCGTTTAGTCTTTAAATCTGTTCGCGACCAAATGATACGTTGTTACCAAGGACGATAATGTTTATCAAGCATAGGTCATTGTGTGCCATATAGGTTGGTTGTCCTCTTAACCAATGAGTGTGAAGATACTGGTATGGCATACAGGTGAGATGTAAGGATACATCTGCACTGAACGTGACCGACTCTGGAGCTATTTCTGCTGTCAATATTTGCTCCGATGGAATATGGGTATAAATATCCCTCCGACCTGAGACCGTCATGGTGACTTGCAAGCAACTCACTGTACTTAGACACTGGACTACCTGAATTTTTAATTCAGTGATGGAAGGCTGCTGGGTGTAGTTAAGTACTTGACTTATCGGTGCGTGTGTCAAGATGGGATTGACAACTCCAGTTTAGGAGCTGTGTACAGTCGTATTTCAGTTTAGCAAAACCTTGGCTAGAGTAGTCCTTGTGAGGAGTCACAGGACTGTTTGAGTTGAGCACGATTCAGATGATCTGATCAGGGTTGACAGTTTAACCCTGAGTCATCCTAAACATAGGGGTCAAAAGGATGAATTATACAGTAACCATATTCATGTAGGTTCTGAATGTTGCGATTGTGACTCTTCGACCTATCTGGATGTCGGGTACCATTGCTAGATGGTCACTTCAATTAGTACAAGAATTGGTTCCTGTGCTACAGGCTTAGGTTTGAACCTGCGGGGTCACACACATTAGAGGTTCCTATCTGATCTGATGGCTGATGTAGAATCCTACATGTTTGAGACTCAGTGATCGAGAATCAGGATTCTCTGATCATGAGTTTCACACATTATGGGTACCGGGATCAAGAGTCCCACTGGTTGGGATTTTTCGATCAGGGTTACATATCGATGAATTCTGATACCTGATTGCCCATCGGATTTGGATTCAGTATTTATGAGAGATTTAATTAGTGATTTGATCACTAATTAACTCAATTTGATTGAGTAATTATTTTTGAATCAAGTCCAATTGAATTGGATTCAGTTGGGTTTGACCCGATTAGGTTAAGAGTTGACCTAATGTCGAGATGGTTTGGTCTCTGATTTGATCAGGGGTTGGGCTTAGTCAATTCCTGATTTGATTAGAATTTTATTGAGCCTAATTAAGTCTAATTAAGTTGGGTTTAAATTAGTCTAATTGGACCTAACTTATTTGGTTCAATTAGGTTGGTTTAAATAATTAAACCACCTTGACCCAATCTCCATGCGCCACCTCACTTCCATTGCACCCATTTGAATTCATGAGAAAGAACTTCTCATGAATTATTTTCTCATGCTAAGCCCTCTCCATGCCCCACTTTAATGTGCCAAATGAATGGATAAGGATGATTGGTTGGCCATTCAAATTCAAAATAAAGTTTAAATTTGAATGGGCAATCAATCTTTGCACCTTATCCCTTTTTTTATGCCCCATTTATTACATGAGAAAAGGTTTCTCATGAAATCACTCCATGCATAATTTAAGCCATGCCTCATGCCTTTAGTGGATAAGGGATGAGTTGGTGTCCATTTGAATTCAAAATTTGATTTGAATTCAAATGTGCAATTACTCATCTTTATCCTTTCTTTTGGATAAGACGTTTGTTGTTGTTATAAAAGGAGGAGAAGAGTGGGGCGTGCAAGAAGAAGATTTTTGAAGAAAAATTCTGGGGCATGAGAAGTCTTGTGCGTGAGAAGGAAGTTCATATCCTTCCAAGAGAAAAAGAAAGAAAAGAAAGAAAAGTGGGTGCAAGGTTTTTGGTGAGTTCCCTAGAGTTTTAGCCTGGGGTTCAGGAAGTGAGAAAGTGAGTTACGAGTGTCATGATCCCACAAAATCTCAGAGAGATCTTCAACATCCTATCAAGCATGTCTGTTGATGATCCGGAGTATCCGAAGAATCGACAGACATCGATCAAAGGAGTTCGATCAGCATCAGCCGTCAAAAGGGCTCTACAACGAGCTAGCACTCGTGAGGAGTCGATCAGATCGGAAGCTTCATGTGGATGATCCACAGAGGCCAGACATACTGTGTGGCTGCATTGCAATGATCACTCTCTCGAGGGTGATCAGATTGTGGCGATCTTCTACCCCACAAAGGTATTGTGTTCTGAACACATTACAGTAAAGTATTTACTGTTCGTATTTGAATTTCAAATTTAAATGAATGCATGCTATATATCATATTTAGATCCTAGTGTAGGATAAATTTATGTTAATTAATTAGATTAATTAATAATTTTTACTGTAAAATAATGATTTTGAAAAAGTTTTAAAATTACCATTTTACCCCTGCACTGAATTTTCCCCACAAATGGTATCAGAGCGGGTTCTTAGATATGATATATATATTTGCATGCGTAGATTAAGTTATAATCTAAAAGTTTAAATTTAAAATTTGAAATTCAAAATTTAAAATTTGAATTTTGAAAGTTGTTCGAAATTCAAAATTTAAAAATTTAAAATTTAAAATTTGAAATTTGAAACTCAAAATTCAAAAATTTAAAATTCAAAATTTAAAATTTGAAATTTGAAATTTGGTTGAAATTTCAAATTTGAAATTCAAAATTTAAAATTTGAAATTTGAAATTCAAAAATTTAAAATTTAAAATTTAAAATTCAAAATTTAAAATTTGAAATTTAAAATTCAAAATTTAAAATTTGAAATTTAAATTTTGAAATTGGTATATTTAGATATACTTGATCCAAGTAGCAAGTAATCGAATTGGGTTGGTTGCCATGGCCGTCCGGTCATAGGAGAAAAGTAGGGTTTAAAGGCCCTCTCCTCCCATTCGATGGGGTCTCCTATGGTGGTAGGGGTGCTGCTGTAATTATATCCCATGCAGATGAAGCAGCGAAAGGAATTAAGATGTAAAGGTTCAATTGTGAAATTTATCATGAATGTGTTAGATTAGATCTAAAAGAATATTCATGATTTATTTTGATTAAGTTATTTTCTGTTATGTAATTAGCAATAGAATTGCTATTTATGAAATGTGCTGATCTATTTGTGAAATGAGTCAACATATTTGATGAACAGAAAATAAAACCTTTCAAATTTGAAAATTATTTTTGAAATGCCAAACCCTGACCCATCAGCCCAAATACTTAATTAAAAGAATTAAGTGTTGTCTAGTAGATCTAGAATTTTGAATTAAGACCTAAGACAATTGCATAAACTTATGGGTCAATGGGTTAGATGGATTAGGTCCATAATTAGGTTAGACCTAAGGTTAGCTTAAAGAAATAGACTAAATTAGAGTAATTGATCAAATCTAATCAAAAGTTGAATTAGATTAGGTCAAGGATACTCTAGACTCAACTCCAATAGTTGTAGTTGAATGGATCCATGTCTTTAACTAGACCAAGATGGACTTAATTCATGGCTACGCGGTGGAACCCTATTTACTAAGTTGATCAAATTAAAACTAATAAACCGATTGGTGTCTAAGGTAAGTTTGGCAGTTTGACCAGTGGTTTTTAAGCGGGAGCTACACACAGTGATTCGATCTCTGACGAGTTAATGGCTTATCGCCACCACTGATCTCACTTACCTGGCCAACCTGGTGAATTAGGTTTTGATTAGATCACTTGGTGATTAGGGCTCACCCATGTCATTAGGTAAATCAGTTTGACTGATTTAGGTACTCCTAATGCCAGCTTTAATTAAATCCTTTTTAATCTGACTTGGTGAAGTCAGTAGGAGGATTGAAATTGGCTGGATATTTTCTTCTCATCTACCCTTTAATAAAATCCTCAAAAATTATTAGGTCCCTAAAAATGATTAAGTTATATTGATAACTAGGTCATAGCCTCCCATTAAGTGAGTGATAATGAGTCCATTAGTTTAATAATCATTGGAGGCCCAAAGGCCTGGTGCTTATTGACTAATGAAATTATCATTCATAATATGATAATTTGGTTTGAGTCTTTTTGATGGTGGTCAAGTTGGCCGGCCAAAGTGGGCCTGATCATTTATTGGTTTGATTCATCAAATAAAATCATGTTAATGGTTGGACCTAACCAGATCTTTTCAGTAGAGGCCAAAGCCTACTGATTAGGTTCTAGGGCAAAATCAATTACTAGAAGTTGTTTAGAGAAACAACTGGTTATGAACATACCCATAGATGCACATGGGTTGACCAACCAAAGTTGGGCTCGTGTGTAGTTTGTGTGGATTCTAGTACCCACTAAGGAATTAAAGTAATTCTTCGAATTGAAGGTTGAGGCTACCAGTTCGTAAAAATACTGGGAGAAACTTTAGACTAAAGTCCAGGTCTTTAGTTTTTATAATTTATGTACTAATAGAGATCTGATTTTCCTTTATGCAGCTATGGCCACTACCCTGTCCCTCCGATCATTATTAGATAATGACAAGTTCATGGGATCTAATTTCGATAGCTGGTATCGAAAATTAAAAATCATCCTTGAGCATAAGTGGATCCTTTATATAGTAACGGATCCGGCACCTGAGGAGCCAGCCCCGAATGTTAGAGGGACGGTTCGAGATACTTATCAGAAGTGGATCAACGATCGCACCATCGTTCGGTGCATTATACTGGCGATAATAAATGATGAGTTCAACCACAGGTTCGAGAATGCCCAACCACAGGAGATGCTTCAAATGTTAAACGACTCCTTTGGCACGCCTGATGATGTTGAAAGACACAAAACTAGTTGTGCCATTTTCAATGCTCGGATAAGGGATGGAGCCTCAGTCACTGATCATGTACTGTACATGATCGAAATGATTGAGCGCCTAAGTAAACTGGGCTTTCCCCTGCATGAGCAGCTCAGTAAGGATGCGATCCTTAATTCTCTGCCCAAGTCCTACCTTCCCTTCCTTACTCATTTTCGAATGACAAAGCCTGCAGTGAACTACCACGGCTTGTTGGGGTTGCTGCAGAACATTGAGAAGGACCACCAGCTTTATAAGGAGTCGGTAAATATTGTGGGAGGGTCTTCTTCTGGTCGTCGACCCTTTAAGAAAGGGAAGAAGAATAAGAAGAAGAAGAATAAGAAGGTGCAACCGCATGCTGGGATGTCTGCACATGGTCAGACCAAGAAGTGTAAGCCCGATCAGAGCCAGGCGGAGTGCTTCTTTTGCAAGAAGCAGGGGCACTGGAAGAGGAATTATCCTCTATACATTGCCTCATTGGACTCGAACAGGCCGAAGAAGAAGCAAGGTACTTATATGATAACACCTTGCAACTTTTTCATTTGTGATACTACTGCTTGGGTATTGGATACTGGAAGCCCTTATCATATTTGCAATTCGATGCAGGGTCTACAAGTCAGTAGGAGATTTGATGAAGGCGAGAGATTCCTGAACGTTGGAGATGGAAGCAAAGTTCTAGTTCTAGCATTAGGAATCATGAACCTTGTAATCAATTCTCGAAATATAATTCTGAGTGAATGTCACTATTGTCCAAGCTTTTTATTAAATATTATTTCTGTAGGTCTTTTGGCCATGAACGGTTATCAATTTTTAATAAAAAAAATATTTGCAATATCATTTTGAATGGTGTTACAATGTTTGTTGGACAACTTAATAATGGAATTTACTTTTTATCACAACCTGTTAATATGGTTCAAACCTCCGGTAAACGCCCTAGAATAGATAATGTGTCAAAAGTCTACCTTTGGCACTGTAGGCTAGGTCATATCAATAAGAACAGGATAAATAGGTTGGCTCAAGAAGGAATTCTTGAAGTAGGTGATTGTGAATCAATTCCAACCTGTGAGTCCTGTCTTCATGGTAAAATGACCAAATCATCTTTTATTGGAAAAGGTGAGCGAGCCAATGAACTCTTGGCTCTGGTACATTCTGATGTATGTAGACCCATGAGCTCAAGTGCAAGAGGTGGATATTTCTACTTCATAACCTTCACAGACGACCTATCGAGGTATGGGTATATCTATTTAATGAAGCATAAATCGGAGTCATTTAAAATGTTCAAACTATTCCGAAATGAGGTAGAAAAATAAACTGGAAAGTGTATTAAAACTCTTCGATCTGATCGAGAAGGTGAATACCTTTCCAATGATTTTCTGACATATCTTGGAGAGAATAGGATTTTCTCTCAGTGGACTCCTCCTGAAACACCACAATATAATGGTGTATCTGAAAGGAGGAATCAGACCTTGTTGGATATGGTTCGATCCATGATGGGGTTTGCTGGTCTGCCGATCTTCCTCTGGGGATATGCACTCGAATCAGCTTGTTACCTTCTAAATAGAGTTTCGAGTATGTCTGTAACTAAAACACCATATGAGATATGGATAGGACGTAAGCCAGTACTCTCGCACCTTAGGTTTGGGGGTGTCCGACTTATGTTAAACGTTTAATTACGGACAAGCTTGGACCTAGGTCTGACAAGTGTAATTTTATAGGGTACCCAAAAGAGACCAAAGGATATTACTTCTACCTAGCTGATGAGCAAAAAGTGTTTGTCAGCTTTAAGGCAATCTTTTTGGAAAAGGAGTTCCTTGGTGAAGGGACTATTGCCTCTAAGATCGAACTTGACGAAGTTGGGCAGGTGGAAAAACCGACACAAGTTGCTGAACTTGAATCGGATTTGGTTAGATCATATCCGGAGCCCATTGTTCAAGCACCCTTAATGTGATCTGGTAGAGTACCACGTCAACCGGACAGATACTATGATTACTTGGTCTGGGATGACGATCCTATCGAACTTGATGAAAACGATGAGGATCCGATCACCTACATGGATGCAATGCAGAGATCCGACTCTGAGAAATGGCTAGAGGCCATGAAATCTGAAATGGAGTCCATGAAGGTCAACGATGTGTGGACATTGGTTGACCCACCCGAAGGAGTAAAACCCATAGGGTGTAAGTGGGTCTTCAAGAGGAAGAGAGGCGTAGATGGAAAGGTGGAAACCAATAAAGCCCGTCTGGTTGCCAAGAGATATCGTCAATATTATGGTATAGACTATGACAAGATATTTTCTCCTGTGGCAATGCTCAAGTCCATTCGGATTATGCTTGCGATAGCTGCCCATCTGGACAATGAAATCTGGCAGATGGATATGAAGACAACTTTCCTAAATGGAGAGCTGGATGAAGAGGTGTATATGATACAACCTGAAAGATTCACATCCACAGATGAGTCTAAGTTGTGCAGGCTACAGAGGTCCATTTATGGACTTAAGCAGGAATCACGGAGTTGGAACATACATTTTGATAAGACGATCAAGACGTATGGCTTTGTTAAGAACGGAGAAGAGCCATGCATTTATATGTGGGCTAATGGTCCAGTAGTAGTATTTCTTGTATTGTATGTGGATGATATTCTCTTAATCGAGAATGATGTCCCTGCATTACAGAGAATAAAGATTTGGCTGTCATCATAGTTCTCCAAGAAGGATCTGGGAGAAGCTTCCTACATCCTAGAGATGAGGATCTATAGGGATAGATCTAAAAGGTTGCTTGATTTATCTCAGTCCACGTACATTGATACTATGCTGAAGAGGTTCAGCATGGAGAATTTCAAGAAAGGCTATCTTCCAATAGGCCATGGAATTTCTCTCTCAAAGAGAGATTGTTCGTCAACACCTCAAGAGAGAGAGCGTATGGGTAGGATTCCATATACTTCGACAGTGGGATCTATCATGTACGCCATGACATGTACATGATCAGATGTGGCATACTCACTAGGGGTAGTGAGTAGATACCAATCTGATCCAGGGGAGAATCACTGGAAGGTTGTTAAAACCATCCTGAAGTATTTAAGAAATACTAAGAACCAGTGGCTTGTTTATGGTGAATCGAACTTGAGACTTATAGGGTTTACAGACTCTAGTTTCCAGTCTGATCATGATGACAGCAAAAGTGTGTCGGAATTTATTTTTACCCTTAATGGTGGGGCTATCTGCTGGAAAAGTTCCAAGCAGCACACAGTGGCTGATTCAGTTTGCGAGACGGAGTATGTCGCTGCATCAGATGCTGCCAAAGAAGCGGTGTGGCTGAGAAAATTCATCATCGAGCTCGGAGTAGCACCCTCTCTTGTTGGTCCAGTTCTGCTCTACTGTGATAGCTCTGGAGCTATTGCTCAAGCGAAGGAACCAAAGGCACACCAGTGAATGAAGCACATTCTGCACCGCTATCATCTCATCCGAAAAATTATGGATCGAGGTGACGTCGATCTTCAGAAGATCGACGGGAAGGAGAACCTGACTGACCCATTCACTAAAGCCATTGCGGTGAAGGAGTTCGACAACTACAAGTCGAAGATGGGTATTAGATACTACACCAATTGGCTTTAGGCCCAATGGGAGATTGTTGGGAATAGTGTCTCAAAGTCAATCATCAGTCTGTTGACGGTTGTGCTCATTTTTATATTTATACATGAATTATGAATTAATAAAAATTATTTTGATATTTTTCATCACAAAATGTTTCATCTTCTAATGAACTCCTATGTTGTGGTGAAGTCTTTAGGACTATTTAGACTCGACAAAAGAGGATTTGTCGTTTAGTCCTTAAATCTGTTCACAACCAAATGATACATTGTTACCAAGGACGATAATGTTTATCAAGCATAGATCGTTATGTGCCATATAGGTTGGTTGTCGTCTTAACCAATGAGTGTGAAGACACTGGTATGGCATACAGGTGAGATGTAAGGGTACATCTGCACTGAACGTGACCGACTCTGGAGCTATTTTTGCTGTCAAGATTTACTCTGATGGAATATGGATATAAATATCCCTCTGACCTGAGACCGCCACGGTGACTGCAAGCAACTCACTGCACTTAGGCACTGGACTACCTGAATTTTTAATTCAGTGACGGAAGGCTGCTGGGTGTAGTCAAGTACTTGACTTATCGGTACGTATGTTAAGATGGGATTGACCACTCTAGTTTAGGAGCTGTGTACAGTCGTGTTTCAATTTAGCAAAACCTTGGCCAGGGTAGTCCTTATGAGGAGTCACAGGACTGTTTGAGTTGAGCACGATTCGGATGATCTGATCAGGGTTGACAGTTTAACCTTGAGTCATCCTAAACATAAGGGTCAAAAGGATGAATTATACAGTAACCATATTCATGTAGGTTCTGAGTGTTGCGATTGTGACTCTTCGACCTATCCGAATGTCGGGTACCATTGCTAGGTGGTCACTTCGATTTGTACAGGAATTGGTTCCTGTGCTACCGGCTTAGGTTCGAACCTACGGGGTCACACACATTAGAAGTTCTTATCTGATCTGATGGCTGATGTAGAATTCTACATGTTTGGGACTCAGTGATCGAGAATCAGGATTCTCTGATCATGAGTTCCACACATTATGGGTATCGGGGTCAAGAGTCCCATTGGTTGGAATTTTTCGATCAGGGTTACATATCGATGAATTCTGATGCCTGATTGTCCATTAGATTTGGACTCAGTATTTATGAGAAGTTTAATTAGTGATTTGATCACTAATTAACTAAATTTGATTGAGTAATTATTTTTGGATCAAGTCCAATTGAATTGGATTCAGTTGGGTTTGACCCGATTAGGTTAAGAGTTGACCTAATCATCGAGATGGTTTGGTTCCTGATTTGATCAGAAGTTGGACTTAGTCAATTCCTGATTTGATTAGAATTTTATTGAGCCTAATTAAGCCTAATTAAGTTGGGTTTAAATTAGTCTAATTGGACCTAACTTATTTGGTTCAATTAGGTTGGTTTAAATAATTAAACCACCTTGTCCCAATCTCCATGCGCCACCTCACTTCCATTGCACCCATTTGAATTCATAAGAAGGAACTTCTCATGAATTATTTCCTCATGCCAAGCCCTCTCCATGCCCACTTTAATGTGCCTAATGAATAGATAAGGATGATTGGTTGGCCATTCAAATTCAAAATAAAGTTTAAATTTGAATGGACAATCAATCTTTGCACCTTATCCCTTTTTTTTACACCCCATTTATTACATGAGAAAAGATTTCTCATGAAATCACTCCATGCATAATTTAAGCCATGCCTCATGCCTTTAGTGGTTAAGGGATGAGTTGGTGTCCATTTGAATTCAAAATTTGATTTGAATTCAAATGTGCAATTACTCATCTTTATCTTTTCTTTTGGATAAGACGTTTGTCGTTGTTATAAAAGGAGGAGAAGTGTGGGGCGTGCAAGAAGAAGATTTTTGAAGAAAAATTCTGGGACGTGAGAAGTCTTGTGCGTGAGAAGGAAGTCCATATCCTTCCAAGAGAAAAAGAAAGAAAAGAAAAAAAAAATGGGTTCAAGATTTTCGGTGAGTTTCCTAGAATTTTAGCCTGGGGTTCAGGAAGTGAGAAAGTGAGCTATGAGTGTCGTGAGCCCACAAAATTTTAGGAAGATCTTCAACATCCTCTCAAGCATGTCTGTTGATGATCCAGAACATCTGAAGAATCGACAGACATCGATCGAAGGAGTTCGATCAGCATCGGTCGTCAAAAGGGCTCTACAATGAGCTAGCACTCGTGAGGAGTCGATTAGATCGGGAGCTTCATGTAGACGATCTGCAGAGGCCAGACACACTGTGTGGCTGCGTCGTGATGATCAGACTCTTCCGAGGGTGATCAGATTGCGGCAATCTTCTGCCCACACAAAGGTATTGTATTCTGAACACATTACAGTAAAGTGTTTACTGTTCGCATTTGAATTTCAAATTTAAATGAATGCATGCTATATATCATATTTCGATCCTAGTGTAGGATAAATTTATATTAATTAATTAGATTAATTAATAATTTTCATTGTAAAATAATGATTTTGAAAAAGTTTTAAAATTACCATTTTACCCCTGCACTGAATTTTTCCCACAAAAATAAGAGAGAGTGGGCATGGGGGGCTAAGGTGGCACAAGGTGGAATCCTAGTCTTACTAGGATTCAACCTTTGACTTGTTCAAATTTGATTTCTCAAACCAAATCAAATCAAAATCAAATCAACCTAATTAAAATAGGTCTTAACCTAATTAAGGACTTAATTTAATCAGATTAAATTAGATTTAAATCTGATTTAATTTTTTAATTAAATTATAAATTAGGTTGATCCAAGTCCTATTTGAACTAGGATCAGTTTTTCTTTGCACTTGGCTTATCTAATAAACTAATTAGACTTCATCCAATCAAGCCCAAACTAAATCTAATTAAATCATATTTAATTAAACTTAATCTCAGCCCTTTGGCTTAATCAAATTAAGTCAATTAGCAATCAAATTGCTAATCAATCCTCTTGCAACACTTGCACTTGGTTAAATGTTAATTGTATTGATCGTTTAACCCTAGAATGATTCTTAATCATTGATCAACCATCTGATCGGATTGTGAACTCTAATGTGTGTGACCTCATAGGTCCAAACCTAAGTTAGTAGTATAAGAATAAATTTCTGTACCAATCAAAGTGACCATCTAGCAATGGTAGCCGACGGTCGAATAGGTCGAATATGTAGAACAACATCCTTAGAATCCTTACGGATATAGTTTCCATATAATTCATCTCCTTGACCAAAATGCTCATAGGATACCTCAGAGTTCAACTATCAACTCTGATCAGGTTATCCGCATTGTATTTCAAAATATCAAATCCATCTGATGGATTATCCTGGCCAAGATTTTGCTAAATTGAAATACAGCGGCTTATTCTTCTCCAACTCTTGGAGTGGTCAATCCCATCTCGATCACACTCTGACTTCACAAGTACTTGACTTTGCTTAGAAGCCTTCTGTCACTGAATTAAAAATTCAGTTAGTCCAGTACCAAAGCATAGTGAGTTGCTTGCAAATCACTGAGGTGATCTCAGATCTAAGGGACACTTATACCTATATCCCATCAGAGACATTCTCGACAGCAAAATGCTCTTGAGTTGGCCATATTCAATATCGATGTACTCTTACATCTTATCTGTATGCCATACCAGTATCTCCACACTCCTTGGTTAAGAGGACAACCAACCCATGTGGCCTATAGTGACCTATACTCGATAGAAGCTATCGTCCTTATTAACAGCCTATCATTTGGTCGTGAACAGTTTTAAGGACTAATCGATAAATTCTCTCTTTATCGAACCTAAATAGTCCTAAAGACTTCATCATAACAACAAAGTTCATTAGAAGATGAAAACTTATGATGAAAATACCAAAAATATATTTTATTTATTAACAAATCAATTACAATTTAAGGTTGCTCAACCGTCAACAGGTTGATGATTGGCTTTTGGGACATATTTTCCAATGTGAATATCGAAAGTCTATATAAATTGTTGCAATGACTTTAGGTTACTAGAAAGATTGAAAACAACAAGAGATTTCTAAACGTTGGAGTTGGAAGTCATATTCCAATCCTGATTTTAGGAATCATCGTGCTTATTTTCAATTCCAACAATGTCATTCTAGTGATTGTCACTATTATCTAATGATTTTATGATTTTATTATGAATGATGTTAAAATCATTTGAACAACTAAGAAATGATACTTATAAATAGTCACAGCCTGTTAGTTTAATGTACACAACAAACAAACTCCCTAAAGTAGATAATGTCATGAAAGCCTACTTTTGGCAATTTAGGCTCGATCATATAAATAAGAATAAGATCAACAGACAATAATTCTTGAGATCAATGATTGTAAATCATTATCAACCTATCAATTCTTTCTCCTTAGTAAGATGATCAAGTTATCTTTTGCTGGAAAAGATGAATGAGCCAATGATATTATGAATCTGATATATACTGATGTATTGGATCTACGAACATATTTATCATAAATTTGGATTATTTAAAATATTCAAATAATTCTATAATAAGATAGAGAAGCAAATTGAGAAGAGCATTGAAACTTTTTGGTCAGACCAAAGAGGAGAATACCCTTCCGGTATGTTTTAACATATCTAGAAGAGAATAGGATTCTCTCCTGTTGAAAATGACTTTGTTAGATATAGTTCGATCCATAATGAGGTTTAAAAGTCTATCAGTCTTCATTTAAGATTATGCTCTTAAGACTGCTTGTTATGTTCTAAACTGAATTTCGAATTAATCAATTGTAAAGACTCCATATGAGATATGGACTAGGCATAAGCCGATACTTTCTTACCTTAGAGTTTAGAAGTATTTAGTTTATATCGAGCATTTGTAGACCGATTAGCCTGGATCTCAGTCTTATATGTATTATTTTGTAGGGTATCGCAAAGAATCTAGGGGATATTACATTTACCATGCTAAAGAACAAGAGTTGTTTGGCATTCTTTTTAAAAAAGGAGTACCTTGATGAAGGTACTGATGCCTTTAATGTAAAACTTATGAAGTTTGATAGGTAGAAGAATCGACACAATCTAGTGAACCCATAGAACCAGATTTGATCAGATAAAACTTGGAACCCATTGTAGAGGCACCATTAAGGAGATTCGATATAGTACCATGTCCGTCGAATAGATACTTTGGTATCTAGTTCTGGGGCGTGATTCTGTTGAACTCGATAAGAACAACAAGGATCTGATCACCTACATGGATGCCATGTAGAGGTGCGACTCCAATTAGTGGCTTGGAGCCATAGAGTCTGAAATGAAGTCTATAATGGTCAATGGTATATAGACACTCATTGATCCACTCGAAGGGATAAATACCCATAGAGTGTAAGTGGATCTTCAATAGGATCAGAGTAGCACAGACAAGAAGGTGGAGATCTACAAAGCTCATCTGATTGCTTAAGGATATTGTCAACATTATGGTATTGACCATAACGAGATATTTCTCTTGTGGTAATACTAATTATTTTGGAGTTGAAACGTATATTTTGATAAGTGATCAAAATGCATAGCTTTATTGAGAATCAAAAAAAACTCTGCAAATACAAATGGGTTAATAGTTCTATGAGTGTATTTTTTATTTTATATATGAATGAAATTCTCTTAATTAGAAATGACATTCTTTACATAATAGGGAATAAAGGTTTCGTTATTATCATAGTTCTCCAAAAAAGACTTGGGAAAAGCATATCTCATTCTAGAGATGAAGATCTATAGAGATAGATCTAAGAGGCTGTTTAAGTTTTTCTAGTCCAACATACATAGGGTATTTATGAGTAGAATTTATTCTGTCATGTACACCTGTATGAGATCGGATATGGTATACTCACTAAGATAGTGACTAGATACTTGAAAGATCCAGATGAGAATCACTAGAAGGTCATCCTTAAGTATTTGAGAAATACTAAGGATTGGAGACTCGAATATGGAGAATCAGACTTAAAACTTGTAGAATTTGATTTTAATTTTTAATTAGATATAACAATAGCAAGAACATATCGGAATACATCCTTACCTTAAATAATGAAATAATCTGCTGGAAAGGTTCCAAGCAGAAAAATATAGCCAAATTTAAATTACGAGGCTGAATGCACTGCAGCATTCGATGTTTGCAAGGAAGCTATGTGATTGTATAGGTTCACTGGCAAGCTAGGAGTGGCATCCTCCGATGATGGTTCTGCTGTATTGTACAGCACTGGAGCTATAGCTCATGCCAAGGAGCCGAAGTCCTATTAGCTTACCAAGCATTTTGCATCACTACCACCTTATTCGAAAAATCTATCAAGGTGATGTCAATCTTTAGAAGATCGATGGAAAGGAGAACTTGACCAATCCATTTACTAAAGCCTTAGTATCTAAGAGTTCTAAGATGATAATCGAAGATGGGTATATGATACTATACTGATTGGCTTTAGTCTAAGTGGCAGTTGTTGAGAATTATATCCTAAAGTCAATCATTTGATGATTGTGCTAATTATAATTGTATATGAATTGATAAATAATAAAAATTATTTGGTATTTTTTATTATATGATTACATCTTTTAATGAACTCCTATGTTGTGATGAAGTCCTTAAGACTACTTTGATGAATAATGAAGGATTTATCGTATAATCCTTAAACTGGTTTGCGACCAAACGATACACTATTACAAGGATGATAGCGATATCAAGTGTAGGTTATTGTGTGCCATATGGATTGGTTATCTTCGTAATCAAATGGTATGGAGATTTTGATATGACATGCAGGTGAGATGTAAGAGAACATCATCACTGAACGTGACCAACTACGGAGCACTCTGCTATCAAGGATAGCTCGTAAAAGGTATGGGTATAAGTGTTTCTCTGATCTGAAATCACCATGGTGACTTGCAAGCAACTCACTGTACTTTGGTACTGGACTAGTTGAGTTTTTAATTCAGTGATGGAAGGTTTCTAGGTGCAGTCAAATACTTGTCAAGTCAATGCGTAAGTCAAGATGGGATTGACCCCTCCAAATTAGTAGGAGATATGCATCAGTATATTTCAATTTAGTAAAATCTGGGCCTGAATAATCCATATGATAGATTTGAAAAAGATTAAAATATAATGTGGATGATTTATCTAGGATTGATAGTTAAATCTTTGATCATCCTCGAGCATTAGGGTCAAAGGGATGAATTATATGGTAACCATATGCTAATAGGTTCTTGAATATTGCTTCGCCTTCATTCGACCTATCCGAACATTGGGTCATCATTGCTAGATGGTTACATCGATTGATTCAGAAAGATATTTCTTGAAGGGGAAAATCACTTTTCCTCATAGGATCTTTCAGATTTCACCAAATCTGGAGTGGAATAAATTTAAAATTTTTTTATTCTACATATATTTTAGATCTAAATCTTTAGATCTAATTTTATTATCTGATATTTTAAATCTAAAATTAAATCTAAAACTATGATGAAAGAAGAAATACCTCAAGGATAATCTGATTACCCTGTAGATGATCTCTGCATAGCTCGAGGTTCTGATGTAGCCATGCAAGCGCCTGGCCTCTACCAGTATCCACTTAAGAAGGACCTAGATTGTCTTCTCCTCATGAATCTATGCTCCAAAAATTAGATCTAAATCTGATTAGGAAGATCTTCAAAAGCCTTCCTGAAGTTGGAGCAGCAGCCTGTCGAAGAAGTCCTACAGCCTTCTGTTCCAGGCGTCACCACGCCTTGGATCTTTGCCAGATGGATGTCCAACTCTTTGGACATGAAGAGGGGAGGAAGGAGAGCAGGGAGGATATGGAGAAGAGGGTAGAGGATAGCAGCTATTGGGTTTTGTGCATAAAATAATTTCTTCCCTGAAACCCTAGGTGCAGCAGGGTTTACATAGACCCTGTATGCTGCGCAGTGCCACATCATTCAACCAATCAAAAAATTTCAATAAATTCTGAAAAAATATTGATTGATAGAGCGATATCATATGATCACATCAGATAAGAACCCCACCCTCTCTCCTAAGTTGGTGCCAACATTGGATAAACTCAAGCAAGGTGGCGCCAAAGAGTCCATGTTTATCAGGACTCTTTGGTTCTTATCCATTTGGGGCGCCCACTTTAATCCAATTGGGCTCATGCCATAATCTGATTATGGTACTCAATTCAATTGAGTTTTGCATGTGGACACTCCACAAAAATCCTCCAATGAGCCCTCTTCAGTTTAAGACCCATATGTCAACTTTTGACAGATGTCCTAAAATGAAATTGGCAGGTGCTAGGAATTAGCAAGTGTTGTCTTAAATTCATCTCATGAATTAAGACAAACCTTTTCTGAGCTGGACAAGCTTTATTTAGACTGAGAGAAATCTTCTCAAGGTTCTCTGGATGAGTCAAATCATATTTGGCTCAGTAGAGACAGAAAAGATTACATGAGGAGAAAGTTAGGCTCAATCGTGTGCTAGCACGATTTCCTTGAACTTAATTGGATCTTATCCAAATCAATTGGGTTAGCCCAATTGATAACTTCCAAACCCTAACTCTTGTTTGTGTGACCCAGTTAGATTCAATTCTGTATGGTAATGAGACATATCGTGATCTCATCATCGACATCATCGAAACTCCTTTTGATGGACCAGAACTCTTCTGATTCAGACAATTAGAATGATCGATCATCAATATTATTCTAATTGCTCTCAAAATCCACCAGTGACATCTAGAAGTATGTGGTGGCTGTTGAGAATAGTGTCCCAAAGTCAATCGTCAGCCTGTTGACGGTTGTGCTCTTTGTTGTATTAGTACATAAATCTTAAATAAATAAAAGTTATTTTGGTATTTTTCATCATAAATTGTCATCTTCTAATGAACTCTTGTATTGTGGTGAAGTCCTTAGGTCTATTTAGACTCGACAAAGGAGGATTTATCTTTTAGTCCTTAAACCTGTTCGCGATCAAATGATAGATTGTTACCAAGGACAATAACATTTATCAAGCATAGGTCGTTGTGTGCCATATAGGTTAGTTATCCTCTTAACCAAGGAGTGTGGAGACACTGGTATGGCATACAGGTGAGATGTAAGGGTACATCTGCACTGAACGTGACCGACTCCAGAGCTATCTCTACTGTCAAGATTTGATCCGATGGGATATGGGTATAAATGTCCCTCCGACCAGAGATCGCCACGGTGACTTGCAAGCAACTCACTGTACTTAGGTACTGGACTATTTGAATTTTTAATTCAGTGACGGAAGGCTGCTGGGTGTAGTCAAGTACTTGACTTGTCGATGTGTGTGTCAAGATGGGATTGACCACTTCAGTTCAAGAGTTGTGTATAGTCGTATTTTAATTTAGCAAAATCTTGGCCAGGGTAGTCCTAGTGAGGAGTCACAGGACTGTTTGAGTCGAGCACGACTCGAATGATCTAATCAGGATTGACAGTTTAACCCTGAGTCATCCTATACATAGGGATCAAAAGGGATGAATTATACAGTAACTATATTCATGAAGGTTCTGAGTGTTGTGATTGTGACTATTCGATCTATCCGGACATCGGATATCATTGCTAGATGGTCACTTTGATTAGTACAGGAATTGGTTCCTGTGCTACCAGCTTAAGATCGAACATGCGGGGTCACACACATTAGAGGTTCCTATCTGATCTGATGGCTGATGAAGAGTCCTAATATTCATGGACTATGAGTTCTACATGTCTGAGATACTATGATCGAGAATCAGGATTCTCTGATCATGAGTCCCACATATTTTGGATACCGAGGTCAAGAGTCCCACTGGTTTGGGACTCTTCAATCAAGGTTTCATATTGATGGACTTTGATGCCCGATTGCCCATCGAATTTAGACTCAATATTTATGAGAGGTTTAATTAGTGATTTGATCACTAATTAACTCAATTTGATTGAGTAATTATTTTTGGATCAAGTCCAATTGAATTGGATTCAATTGGGTTTGACCCGATTAGGTTAAGAGTTGACCTAATTATCGAGATGGTTTGATCCCTGATTTGATCAGGAGTTGGACTTAGTCAATTCTTGATTTGATTAAGATTTTATTGAGCTTAATTAAGCCTAATTAAGTTAAATTTAATTTAGTCTAATTGTGCTTAACCTATTTTGATTAGGTTGGTTCAATTAAGATTAAACCACCATTTGAATTTCAATCCCTGTGCCACCTCATATCTCTGCGCCCATTTGAATTCACGAGAAGAAACTTCTTATGAATTTTCTCTCATGCAAAGCCCTTCTCACGCCCACTCTTGTGCACCAATATTTGGATAAAATAGATTAGTTAGCCATTCAAATTCAAAGCGTGTTTGAATTTGAATGGATAACTTATCTCTTGTGCCTTCATGACCCTATCCACTTTAGCGCCCCATATCTCACACGAGAAAGAGTTTCTCGTGAAACCTTTCCATGCACAATGCAGCCTCGTACCTTCTCTTCTCATGCCCAAGTGGATAGGGATGAGTTGGTTTGCATTTGAATTCAAATTTGATTTGAATTCAAATGTGTAACCACTTGTCTTTATCTTCTCACGCAGATAAGACACGTTCGACGTTGTTTTAAAAAGAGAAGAAGGATGGGGCGTGCGTAGAAAAATTTTGAGAAAGAAAGTGGGGTGTATGGAAGCCTTGTGCATGAGGTGAAGGTCCAAAACCTTCCAAAAGAAAAAGAAATAAAAGAAAGAAAATTGGGTGCAGGGTTTTCAGTGTGTTCTCTAGGGTTACAGCCTGGGTTCGGGAAGTGAGTTAGTGAGCTACGAGTGTCGTGAGCCCACAAAATTCAAGGAAGAGAATCATCTACCTCTCAAGCATACTTTTTGATGATCTGAAGCATCTGAAGAGTCGGCAGATATCGATCGAAGGAGTTCGATCAGCATCGGCCGTCGAAAGGGCTCTACAACGAGCTAGCACTCGTGAGGAGCTGATCAGATCGGAAGCTTCATGTGGATGATCCGTAGAGGCCAGACACATTGTGTGGCTATGTTGCGATGATCAGATCCTTCCGATGGTGATCAGATTATGACGATCGACTATCCGTACAAAGGTATTGTGTTCTGAACACAGAAGAGTAAATTATTTACTGTTCAAATTTGAATTTCAAATTTAAATGCATGCATGCTATATATCATATTTAGATCCTAGTGTACGATAAATATATATTAATTAATTAGATTAATTAATTATTTTCACTGTAAAATAGTAATTTTAAAAAAGTTTTAAAATTATCATTTTACCCCTGCACTCAAATTTTGCTTCAAATGGTATCAGAGCAGGTTCTAAGATATGATATATGAATTTGCATATGTAGATTAAGTTGTAATCTAAAAGTTTAAATTTAAAATTTAAAATTTAAAATTTAAAATTTGAAATTTGAAAGTTGTTCGAAATTCAAAATTCAAAAATTTGAAATTTAAAATTTAAATTTTGAATTTTAAAATTTGAAATTTGAAATTCAAAATTTAAAAATTTAAAATTTAAAATTTAAAATTTGAAATTTGAAATTTGGTTGAAATTTTAATTTTGAAATTTAAATTTTAAAATTTAAAATTTGAAATTCAAAAATTTGAAATTTGTTTGAAATTTAAAATTCAAAATTTAAAATTTAAAATTTGAAATTTAAATTTTAAAATTGGTATATTTAGATATACTTGATCCAAGTAGCAAGTAATCTAATTGGGTTGGTTGCCATGGCTGTCCGATCATAGGAGAAAAGTAGGGTTTAAAGGTCCTCTCCTCCCATTCGATGGGGTCTCCTATGGCAGTAGGGGTGCCGCTGCAATTATATCTCATACAGATGAAGCAGCGAAAGGACTTAATTATAAAGATTTAATTATAAAATTTATCATGAATGTGTTAGATTAGATCTAAAAGAATATTCATGATTTATTTTGATTGAGTTATTTTCTGTTATGTAATTAGCAATAGGATTGCTATTTATGAAATATGCTGATCTATTTGTGAAATGAGTCAACATGTTTGGTGAACAGAAAATAAAACCTTTCAAATTTAAAAATTATTTTTGAAAAACCAAACCCTGACCCATCAGCCCAAATACTTAATTAAAAGAATTAAGTGTTGTCAAGTTGGTCTAGAATTGTGAATTAAGACCTAAGATAATTGCATAAACTTGTGGGTCAATGGGTTAGATGGATTAGGTCCATAATTGGATTAGACCTAAGGTTAGCTTAAAGAAATAGACTAAATTAGAGTAATTGATCAAATCTAATCAAAAGTTGAATTAGATTAGGTCAAGGACACTCTAGACTCAACTCCAATAGTTGTAGTTGAATGGGTCCATATCTTTAACTAGATCAAGATGGACTTAATTCATGGCTACATGGTGGAACCCTATTTACTAAGTTAATCAAATTAAAACTAATGAACCGGTTGGTGTCTAAGGTAAGTTCGGTAGTTTGACCAGTGGTTCTTAAGTGGGAGCTACTCGCATTGATTCGATCTCTGACGAGTTAATGGCTTATCCCCACCATTGATCTCACTTACTTGGCCAACCTGGTGAGTTAGATTTTGATTAGATCACTTGGTGATTAGGGCTCACCCATGTCATTAGGTAAATCAGCATGACTGATTTAGGTGCTCCTAATGCCGGCTTTAATTAAATCCTTTTAATCTGACTTGGTGAAGTCAGTGGGAGGATTGAAATTGGCTGATTAATTTTTTCTCTTCTATCTTTTAATAAAATCCTCAAAATTATTAGGTCCCTAAAATAATTAAGTTATAGTGATAACTAAGTCATAGCCTCTCATTAAGTGAGTGATAATGAGTCCATTAGTTTAATAATCATTGGAGGCCCAAAGGTCTGGTGCTTATTGACTAATGGAATTATCATTCATAGTATGATAATTTGGTTTGAGTCTTTCTGATGGTGGTCAGGTTGGCCGACCAAAGTCGGGCCTGATCATTTATTGGTCTGATTCACCAAATCAAGTCATGTTAATGGTAGACCTAACCAGATCTTTTCAGTGGAGGCCAAAGCCTACTGATTAGGTTTTGGAGCAAAATTGATTACTAGAAGTTGTTTAGAGAAACAACTGGTTATGAACCTACCCATAGATGCACATGGGTTGACCAACCAAAGTTGGGCTCGTGTATAGTCTGTGTGGATTCTAGTATCCACTAAGGAATTAAAGTAATTCCTTGAATTGGAGGTTGAGGCTATCAGTTCGTAAAAATATTGGGAAAAACTTTAGACTAAAGTTCAAGTCTTTAGTATTTATAATTTATGTACTAATAGAGGTCTGATTTTCTTTATGCAGCTATAGCCACTACCCTGTCGCTCCGGTCATTATTAGATAATGACAAGCTCATGGGACCTAATTTTGATAGCTGGTATCAAAAATTAAAAATCATCCTTAAGCATGAGTGAATCTTTTATATTGTAACAGATCCGGCACCCGAGGAGCTAGCCCCGAACGCTAGAGGGACAGTTCGAGATACTTACCAGAAGTGGCTCAACGATCGGACCACCGTTCGATGCATAATGCTAGCAGCAATGAATGATGAGTTTAGCCGTAGGTTTGAGAATGCCCAGCCGCAGGAGATGCTTCAAATGTTGAACGACTCCTTTGGCATGCCTGACGATGTTGAAAGGCACAAAACTAGTTGTGCCATTTTCAATGCTCGGATGAGGGATGGGGCCTCAGTCACCGATTATGTACTGTACATGATCGAAATGATTGAGTGCCTAAGTAAACTGGGCTTTCCCTTGCATGAGCAGCTCGGTAAGGATGCGATCCTTAATTCATTGCCCAAGTCCTTCCTCCCCTTCCTTACTCATTTTCAAATGACAAAGCCTACAGTGAACTACCACGGCTTGTTGGGGTTGCTGCAGAACTTTGAGAAGGACCACCAGCTCCATAAGGAGTCGGTGAACATTGTGGGAGGGTCTTCTTCTGGTCACCGACCCTTTAAGAAAGGAAAGAAGAACAAGAAGAAGAAGAATAAGAAGGTGCAGCCACATGCTGGGACGTCTGCACAGGGTCAGACCAAGAACTGCAAGCCCGACCAGAGCCAGGTGGAGTGCTTCTTTTGCAAGAAGCAAGGGCACTGGAAGAGGAACTATCCTCTATACATTGCTTCCCTGGATCCAAATAGGCCGAAGAAGAAGCAAGGTAATTATATGATAACACCTTGCAACTTTTCCATTTGTGATACTACTGCCTGGGTATTGGATACCGAAAGCCCTTATCATATTTGCAATTCGATGTAGGGTCTGCAGGTCAGTAGGAGATTTGATGATGGTGAGAGGTTCCTGAACGTTGGAGATGAAAGCAAAGTTCTAGTTCTAGCTTTAGAAATCATGAACCTTGTAATCAATTCTCGTAATATAATTCTGAGTGAATATCACTATTGTACAAGCTTTTTATTAAATATTATTTCTGTAGGCCTTTTGGCCATGTACGATTATCAATTTTTAATAAAAAAAAATATTTGCAATATCATTTTGAATGGTGTTACAATATTTGTTGGATAACTAAATAATAAAATTTATTTACTGTCACAGCCTGTTAATATGGTTCAAATCTCTGGTAAATGCCCTAGAATAGACAATATGTCAGAAGTCTACCTTTGGCACTGTAGGCTAGGTCATATCCATAAGAACAGGATAAACAGGTTGGCTCAAGAAGGAATTCTTGAAGTTGGTGATTGTGAATCACTTCCAACCTGTGAGTCCTGTCTTCTTGGAAAGATGACCAAGTCACCTTTTACTGGAAAAGGTGAGCGAGCCAGTGAACTCTTGGGTCTGGTACATTCTGATGTATGTGGACCCATGAGCTCAAGTGCAAGAGATGGATATTTCTACTTCATAACCTTTACAGACGACCTATCGAGGTATGGGTATGTCTATTTAATGAAGCATAAGTCGGAGTCATTTGAAATGTTCAAACTATTTCGAAATGAGGTAGAAAAATAAACTAGGAAGTATATTAAAACTCTTCGGTCTGATCGAGGAGGTGAATACCTTTTCAATGAGTTTTTGATATATTTAGGGGAGAATGGGATTCTCTCTCAGTGGACTCCTCCAGGAACACCACAGCATAATGGTATGTCTGAAAGGAGGAATCGGACCTTGTTGGACATGATCCGATCCATGATGGGGTTTGCTGGTCTGCCGATCTCCCTCTGGGGATATGCACTCAAATTGACTTGTTACCTTCTAAATAGGGTTCTGAGTAAGTCTGTAACCAAAATGTTATATGAGCTATGGATAGGACGTAAGCCAGTACTCTCGCACCTTAGGGTTTGGGGGTGTCCGACTTATGTTAAACGTTTAATTACGGACAAGCTTGGACCTAGGTCTGACAAGTATAATTTCATAGGATACCCAAAAGAGACCAAAGGGTATTATTTCTACCTAGCTGATGAGCAAAAGGTGTTTGTCAGCCTTAAGGCAATCTTTTTAGAAAAGGAGTTCCTTGGTGAAGGGACTGTTGCCTCTAAGGTTGAACTTGAGGAAGTTCGGCAGGTAGAAAAATCGACACAAGTAGCTGAACCTAAACCAGATTTGATTAGATCATATTCGGAGCCTTGTTCCTGCACCCTTAAGACGATCTGGTAGAGTACCACGTCAACCGGACAGATACTATGGTTTCTTTGTCCGAGACGGAGATCCTATCGAACTTGATGAAAATGATGAGAATCCGATCACCTACATGGATGCAATGCAGAGACCTGACTCTAAGAAATGGCTAGAGGCCATGAAATCCAAAATGGAGTCCATGAAGGTCAACGATGTGTGGACATTGGTTGACCCACCCGAAGGAGTAAAATCCATAGGGTGTAAGTGGGTCTTCAAGAGGAAGAGGGGCACAGACGGAAAGGTGAAAATCTATAAAGCCTGTCTGATTGTCAAGGGATATCATCAACATTATGGTATAGACTATGATGAGACATTTTCTCCTGTGGCAATGCTCAAATCCATTCGGATTATGCTTGCGATAGCTGCCCATCTGGACTATGAAATCTGGCAGATGGATATGAAGATAGCTTTTCTAAACGGAGAGCTGGACGAAGAGGTGTATATGATACTGTTGGGAATAGTGTCCCAAAGCCAATCGTCAGCCTGTTGACGGTTGTGCTCCTTTTGTATTAGTACATGAATTATAAATAAATAAAAGTTATTTTGGTATTTTTTCATCATAAATGTTTCATCTTCTAATGAACTCCTGTGTTGTGGTGAAGTCCTTAGGACTATTTAGACTCGACAAAGGAGGATTTGTCGCTTAGTCCTTAAACATGTTCGCGATCAAATGATACATTGTTACCATGGATGACAATATTTATCGAGCATAGGTTGTTGTGTGCCATATGGGTTGGTTGTCCTCATAACCAAAGAGTGTGGAGACACTCCTATGGCATACAGGTGAGATGTAATGGTACATCTGCACTGAACGTGACCAACTCCGGAGCTATTTCTGCTATCAAGATTTGCTCCGATGGGATATGGGTATAAATGTCTGTTGCTCCTAGATTGATTTTGATGATTACAAAGTAGATTGAAGGGATACAAATATTTTTATTTGAAAAAGTCTTTATGCTCTTCAGGGGCAAAATTGTAATTTTACTAAAATCCTGATTTGATAGTATCATTTGGTAGAACAAATGATTTGTAATCTATTGGTAAAAATTTCATTATTTTTGGTCTTATATTTTTGAAGTTATGAATGTTTGAAGTGCATGAGTCGACTCATGAGTCAACTCATGGCACAATGAGCTGCTTGGCACGCTAAAATTTCCCTTGGCATGCTGGTTTTTTGGCTTGGCACGACCTGTGAGTCGACTCATGAGTCGACCCACAAGGCATGAGTCGACTCATGAGTCGACTTCTGCTGTTTTGGGCCAAAATATCCAGAAACCCAAATCTCTGGTTTTTGCAACAGAGGTCGACTCATGAGTCGACCCTTGAAGCATGAGTCGACTCATGAGTCGACCCCTGCGACGGGAATTATCCGCAACGGCTAGTTTTTTGCCCATTTTAGTTACCTTTAATGCTCACGTTAAATGCTCTAATGGCTCTTTTTCTGCCTAAAATGTTTTCTCTTGTTTCTTAAAGCTATAAAAGATTTCAAAAGGTGAAAAATAAAAAGGGGATCTACAATATACACGAGAGATACAGGGGATCTACAATATACACGAGAGATACAAGAGATTTTGAAAGAGAAAAGCAAGAGCGTTCAAAAGGGCATTCAAGAGCATTCAAAGAGAGGGTTTTTCAAGCCAACTTTTCAACCCTGATCAAGAGCTCTTTCAAAGCCTTCAAGAAGCCTTCAATCAAAGCTCACCTATTCCTCAAGCGTTCATTCAACTCTTCATCCATCTTGAGGAAATCAAAAAACAAAGGGGATTCTTCATTTGAGTAAAGTGCATTTAATGTTATATTCGCTCATTTAAGAAGCTATTCTTATACTTATTTATGCTCTAAACTGTCTTACTCTTTGTGAGTAATTATTCTTGTTTTTGAAGGATTTCCAAAATAAGAGAAGGTTGATCCGAACCTGAAATTGGAGTGTATTGGGTTGGCTTGTACCCGAGAAATAAGTGGACTAGCTTGGGATAGCTAGTGTCGGAGGTTCCGACATTTGTATTCGGGTTGAATACAAGTATAGTGGATTGGAATTCCCAAGTAGGAGCTTGGGGAGTGGATGTAGGTGCAAGGTTGGCACTGAACCACTATAAATCCTTGTGTTTGTGGTGTGCTTTATTGTTTCTCTTTATTTCTTTATTATATCCTTGCATTCTTGCTTTAGGTAATTAATCTTGAACTAAAGTCTTTCTCCTCATTCATCAAGCTTTTAACAAATACTTTTCATAAGTAATTAGTTAAGCTTAAATTTTTTAGAAACCCAATTCATCCCCCCCTCTTGGGTTGCATAGCTGGGCAACAAGTGGTATCAGAGCCTGGTGCTCTAGCCCTTCTTTGATCTAACAATCAAAGAGCCAAAGATCTATGGCAACCCATGTCGGTACTTCTCTAGCCGAGGGACAATCTACCAACCGACCTCCACTTTTCAATGGGTCTAATTATACCTATTGGAAAGCTCGGATGAAGATATTCATACAAGCACTCGACTATGATATATGGAGTATCATAGTGAACGGTCCTCACACACTCACCAAGATTATAGATGGTGAGGAGTCAACCAAACCCGAGAAAGAATGGGATGAGGTTGATAAGAAATTGGCACAATTAAATGCTAAAGCTATGAATGTTCTTTATTGTGCACTTGATGCAAATGAATTTAATCGCATTTCTACTTGTGCATCTGCTAAAGAAATATGGGATAGGTTAGAAGTAACCCATGAGGGAACAAATCAAGTAAAAGAGTCTAAAATAAACATGCTTGTGCATAAATATGAATTATTTAAAATAGAGCATGATGAGTCCATAACTGCTATGTTTACTCGTTTTACTGATATAATTAATGGTTTGAAGAGTCTTGGCAAATCTTATACTAACAGTGAGCTTGTAAGGAAGATTCTCAGGTCATTGCCAAGAACTTGGGAAGCCAAGGTGACTGCCATCCAAGAAGCTAAGGACTTGAACACTCTACCTCTAGAAGAGCTTCTTGGATCTTTGATGACTCATGAACTTAGCATGAAGCAACATCAAGAGGATGAAGTCAAAAAGAAAAGAACCATTGCCCTCAAATCCACAGCTTCGCCTGATGATGAAACGGATGACACTGAAGATGAAGAACAGGATGAAGAGATGGCACTCATCACCCGGAGATTTAAGAAGTTTCTAAGAAAAAGGAAACAGGGGATGAGAAAGAAGTCATTCACAAAAGGGGAACAAAGCAAAGAGAAAGAGAAAGATCAACCCCTTATATGCTACGAGTGCAAGAAGCCGGGACATTTCAAATCCGAATGTCCACAACTGAAGAAAGGTCCCAAAAAGTTCAAAAAGAAAGCAATGATGGCGACTTGGAGTGCGAGTGATGACTCAAGCTCCGATGAGGAAACCTCAACAGAACAAGCCAACCTGTGCCTTATGGCACACGAAAATGAGGTAACTTCTGAATCCCCTAGTGAATTTACTTTTGAAGAATTGCATGAAGCATTCTATGATTTAATTGATGAATTAAAGAAACTAGGGATGAAAAACAAAGAACTGAAATTGGAAAATCAGTCCTTAGTGAAACAAGCTAAAAATCTTTCAATTGAAAAATCCACCTTGATTCAAGAAAATCAAAGCTTAAAGAATGAAATTAACAAGCTGAAACCTATAGTAGATAAGTTCACCTTAAGTTCAAACAAACTAAATATGATTCTTGATAATCAAAAAGCTGTATATGATAAGGCTGGACTTGGCTATAACCCCTTGAAGAAATAAAAATTTCTGAAGAATATTTATGTAAATTATTCAAGTAACAAGTCTACAAATATTACTTGTTTCAAATGTGATAGAATAGGACATAAATCATACACATGCCTTATTAACAAATCTGCAAACACAACTATAAAGAAAATATGGGTTCCAAAAGGAACCATTTTGACTAACCTAAAAGGACCCAAGAAAGCTTGGGTACTTAAGACAGAAACTTGACTTTTGCTTGCAGGTGTGTCTAGCATCCCAAGGAGGAAACAGGAAATGGTATCTTGACAGTGGATGCTCGAGACACATGACTGGTGATGAATCACAATTCATCACGCTTGATGCTAAGGATGGAGGGATGGTCACCTTTGGAGATAATGGCAAAGGAAAGATCATCGGGATAGGTAACATTGGTATTGTTGGTGCAAAAATCTGCTTGCACCGGATAAGCTGGAGTCGGGGAAGCCGCGGTCGCCGTCGGGACCTGCAAGGGAAGTTTAAACCGGAGGTGGGGTTGCTCCGGCAAGACCCTCCGACGCTCAAGTCAGTTCTCTGCCTCAACAAGAATGGAGTGCTCGAACGGAGAATTTAGCAGAGTTTTGAGATAAGGAAATGAGCTTAAAGAATAACGTATCTGGGTCCCCCTTTTATAGGCGGAAGAGGCAACGGATTGATGGCGACGTTTGTAACCGCCTGATAGTGGGCCGCCCATGGTCAGGGAAATTGATTGCGAAAGATAGTGGAGCAGACACGTGGCCATCACCGCGGCTCGCCATGCGGAATCTGTTATGAGGGGTGAAGCAGCGTCCGTTGTCGTGACTTGCCAGCGGATAGGAGAATCGCATGGTATCCGTCGCAGGAGGTGGAGCAGGTTCGTGGCCGTTATTGCGGCCTGCCAGGGGATAGTGGAGCTGTGCGGAATCCGCCACAGGAAGTGGAGCAGGGTGGCGATGGTTACTGCGGCTTGTCAGGGAATGATGGAACTGTGCGGAGTCCGCCACAGGAAGTGGAGCAGGGTCGTGGCCGTTTTGATGGCCTGTCAGGGGGCGCGGATCTGTCGATTGAAGCTTGGCAGCGGCCGGAGCCCGGTTTCTGTAGAGGTTCGGGAGAGGTCCTCCTGGCGGTTGGGGTCGCGGGTGGAGCCCGACTTCCGGGGGAGTCCGGGCGGAACCCTCTCGGAGCCGAAGTTGTGGGCGAAACCTGGCTCTCGTAGGAGTCCGGGCGGAGTCTGCTTGCGGCTGTAGTCGTCGGCGTTGAAGATGAAGCTCGGCTCCCTTAAGAGCACGGGCGAAGTCCTCCTGCAATTTAACATTAAAGGCGAAGTCCGGCTCTCGTAGGAGTCCGGATGGAGCTTACCAGCAGTTGATACTGTGAGCGGAGCCCGGCTCCCGTAGGAGTCCGGGCGGAGCTGTACTGCTGTCGGCGGTGGAGCCCGGCTCCTGTAGGAGTCTGGGCGGAGCTGCGCTGCTGTCGGCGGTGGAGCCCGGCTCCCGTAGGAGTCCGGGTGGAGTTGCGTTGCTGTCGGTGGTGGAGCCCGGTTCCTGTAGGAGTCCGGGCGGAGCTGCGCTGCAATCAACGTTAAGGGTGAAGTCCGGCTCTCGCAGGAGTCCGGATGGAGCTTACCAGCAGTTGATACTGAGAGCGGAGCCCGGCTCCCGTAGGAGTCCGGGCGGAGCTGTGCTGCTGTCGGCGGTGGAGCCCGATTCCCGTAGGAGTCCGGGCGGAGCTGCGTTGCTGTCGGCGGTGGAGCCCGGTTCCCGTAGGAGTCCGAGCGGAGCTGCGCTGCAATCAACGTTAAGGGTGAAGTCCGGCTCTCGCAGGAGTCCGGATGGAGCTTACCAGCAGTTGATACTGAGAGCGGAGCCCGGCTCCCGTAGGAGTCCGGGCGGAGCTGTGCTGCTGTCGGCGGTGGAGCCCGGCTCCTGTAGGAGTCCGGGCGGAGCTGCGCTGCTGCCGATTCCGTTGAGGGTTTCGACTGTGGGTATTTTATACCCAACACCAGTCCCCCTACATCCGAGTTTGAATTTCAAATGAAGGAAGTACACAGAGAGAGAGAGAGATGGGTACAGCCGGAACCGTCCCTTCGAATCCTGCGCACTGCCGCCCCCAGATATTTTGGCATTAAATGAGCGCGTGCTGGAGTCTCTTCGAATTGGAGCGGTACGAGGGGACGCTTCGAAAATCTCGCAGGTACACTGGCCTAGGTACGGTGCAATTATGATCCTGCCAACCGTCAGCCGCCTTTAGCCGTCTGCCACGGGGAGTGGGACATGCGTCGGATGCGGACTGGCCTGGGGGGATTCACGATCATTATGGCGCCGGATCCCAAGGTCTATTTAAACCCGTCCTCCCCCCTTCAGGCATCCTACTCCATTTCTGATTTTTTGCTGGTGTCTGTCTTCTCTTCGAGAGCCTGCTCTAGTGAACGTCTTCTCGAGCCGTAGGCGCCTCCCGTTTCTCGCTCCCCAGGTCCCCAGAGCAATATAGGTTAGTGCCAACCTTCTTCTCACCGCCTAGGGGCTTCTCCTCTCTTCATTACTTTTGTGTCTTCTTCCGAGTTGGCCTTCGGCGTCTCGTTCCCCTTTCGGTCTGCCTTTTTAGGATCCTTTAGGTTCTTCCTCCGAAACTGCTCAAAATGTCTTACGACTCTTCTGCTCCCATCAGTTCTGAGAGTTCTTCTGCTTCGAACCCCCAGGTCCCTGTCTCTGCGGACGAACCTGCGTCCGGGGCAGGGCCTCGCCCGATTTTTGCTCCGGGCGCCATTCCATGTTCGTCGACTCCGGATGAACTCCTTCTGATAAGGGCTCGGTACGGGGTTCCTCCGGAGTACGACCTGGAGCTACCTGGCCCCTCTGACCGGGCCAGCGCTCCTCCTCCTGGTCGCTTTTGTTTGTATCAGGAGGCATTTCGTGCTGGACTCCGGCTTCCGCTTCCTGTCTTCGTTGCCGCCTTCTTTCGCTTCTTAGACATTTCTCTCGCCTCCGTGACCCCGTATTCCTTTAGGTTTTTGATAGGGTTTCTCTCTCTCTGCCACATAGCCGAGGTCCAGCCATCCCTCTCCTTGTTCAGGCATTTTTACACCTTCAAACGCCATCCTTCAGCGAAGGACTGGTGGTACTTCTCCCCCCAGTTTGGTAAGAAGGGGTTGCTGAAGGGCGCCCCTTCTTCGATTCATAACTGGAAGGAGAAATTTCTCTTCGTCTACTGCCCGACCCTGGAACTGGGCCTTCCCCCTTGGGGGTCTCTGAGGGATTCCATCCGTCGGGCTCCCAGCCTGGGAGAGGACGACCTCCAGGCCGCCCAGAAGCTTCTAAGTTATCCCGCTCCTTCCCTTCCTAATCTTCTGAGGGAGCAGCTTCTTTTCAACATCGGCCTGAGCCCTCAGGATCCAGCAAGTATTTATCTTTCCTTTTCTTGCCTCCTTCTTCTCTTTATTTTTTTTCTTCCCGCTTTTTTCTTCTTCTTTCTTTCTCTCTTCTTTTCTCTTCTCTCTTCTTTTTTTTTTTTTTTTTTGACTCTGGACTGATCGGTGTCGCTTCTTCTTTCTTCTTTTCTTTTCCTGTTGTTTTTTTTTTTTTTTTTTTTAGCAATGGACGCCGAAGCCACGCGGATGCTCGCCAAGGCCATGAGAGCTCAGAAGAGGAAGGGCGCGACGGCCTCTAGATCGGCGAAGAGGGCCAGGGTGGAGGAGATGAGCTTGGCTGCGCCCGTCCAGGCGACCCCGGCCATCGACATTCCTTCGGATGCCGAGCCAGCGACCCCCCGGGCTTCCTCAAGGAGCCCGCCGACTGGGGCCCCCGTTCTGGGGGCTCGCCCCATGGAGGCACCTGCCGCGGGGAGGAGGAGGAAATCGGTGGCTCGCAGGGCGAGCAGCCACCGAGCTGCTGCAGACGAGTCTGTCTGCTCCGAGGGGGGATCAGAGAACCCCTTCAACGACAAGGACCTGATCAGGCGGCTGCTTGATGGCTGCATTCTGTCCGACGTCGTGGAGAGGATCGACCGCGCCGATCCCGAGCAGCGGGCTTGGGATTTTTTGGGGTCCTTCCTTGAGGTAAGCGGATGTTTATTTGCATGGTCACTCGGCCTTTGTTGTAATTCTCTATCCGTCCTTGCAGATTGGGCACCAGCTCTTTGCCTATGTCGAGGCGTCGAGCCGCATGAGAAGGGACCTCCTTCAAGCGGAGGAGCACTGCCAGGCCGAGGTTGCTCACCTTCAAGCGAAGATGGCCGAAGTAGCCGCCCTCCAGGAGGCCCTGGAGAGGGAGAGGCAAGCCCGGGAAGAGGAGTGACAAGCCCGGGAGGAGGAGAGACGAAGCTTGGAGGAGTCGGTGAGGAAGGTGGAGGCCGATGTCGCCCATTTGGCTGAGCAAACTCCGGTTCTGGTCTCGGAGGCCAGGGCCCTTGCGGTGGAGGAGTTCAAGGCCTCCGCGGAGATGAGGGAACTGAACGTCCAGTTCGGCCTGGAGGCGTTCACAAAGGGGTTCGAGCTCTGCCGAGAGAAGGTGGCCAGCAGATACCCCGACCTCGATCTCGACTTTCTGGAGGAGTCTGAAGATGAGGCTGGCCCTTCGTCCGCCGCTACCGCAGTCGCACCCCCCGCGCCGAGCTCTCCACCTCCTGCCCCTGAGGTCTGAGACCTTCGATCTTGTGTCTTTATTTTTTCGCCATATTTCCTTTCTATTTGTCTTCAAAATTAATCAATAAAGTCGAATTTCTTGTTGTGGATGGCCTCTCCTTCCCCCTCCTCCTCCTTTTCTGCCTTTCTTCTTGTAATGAGTCGATCTTTGACGTTTGCACCTTCCGATGGCAGTGCCCTGCTGAAGCACTCCCCTTGCCCCTGGGGGTCCCGCTGAAGTCAACTATCCAACGGCTGAAAAAGGAGGTCCTCCACCTGACGAAGAAGTTGAAGAAGTCGGAGGGTGAGCTCCGCGAGTCGAGAAAATGCTATTCCGAGGCCGCCGCTGAGGCTGCCCACTTTAGGAGTCTCCAAGTGAAGGCAATCATGGATTACAGCCGGACGAAGGCGAACTTCACAAAGGAGCTCGTGGAATGTAAGAAGACCGCCAGCGATCGAACTTGGGCTTAAGAAGCCAGGATCAGTGCCCTTAAGGTGGAGCTGTCAGCTGCGAAGAGGAGGATCAGCCAGCTGGAAGGGAACTCATCTCGGCTCCCAATGCGGGTTGATGATGAGCAGAAATGGTCGCAGAAGGTTTCCGACCTCCAGAAGCAGCTTCAAGATGCTGAGATGAGCCACGATGTGCAGCGGGCCAGCTGGCGCCGGCAAGTGGAAGAGTACAAAGGGAGATTCCGTCAGATGGCGGACGAGGTTGTTCGTCTCCAGAGGCAGTTGGTTACTAGGGTGCAGCTTACTAACGCCCAAGATACCGAAGAGCTCCTAGCCCTGAGAGGCACTGTCGAAGGGATTTCCGTCTCCCTTGGGGAGAAGACAGCCGAACTTCAACAAGTGAAAATCCAACTGGCGCTCGAGCGGAAGGCCGTCGTGGATGTAGAGGCGGAGTCCGAAGTTCTGCAGAAGCAGCATCGAGAAGCGGAGGCAGAGAGCCGACAACTTCGTCAGGCGCTCTAGGATACGCTGCGGAAGAAGGAAGAACTAGAAGAAGCAATGGAGAACCTGAGGCGGTCCTGGTTGAGGGATGGAGGTGATAACCCTAGGTCAGAGGGAGCAGGACCTCCTTAGAGCTCCTTTGTCTTCATGTAATTACTTTTTTTTTTTTGTCATTTTGTCCTTCTTTCCCTGGCCGTCCTGGCCCTGTAGTACGCATATTGGAAATGGAAAAAAGAGCGCTTTGTGTTACCTTGTCCACACATAACATGATATTGTCGTCTGTTGACCCTTTCTTATCGTTTGGCTTGTTCGACGTAGATGTCGTCGTGGGGGGGGGGCTCTTCCCTTTCATCCATCCTTGTTATGTGGCCGAGTTTCGCCACCATTATTAACCCTTGCTGCAGAAGTGGCAAATGGAGCTCGACTTCCGTAGGAGTCCGGACGAAGTCTTCCTTGGCGGCAGAACCCGGCTCCCGTAGGAGTCCGGGTGAAGTCTTCTTTAGCGGCGGAACCCGGCTCCCGTAGGAGTCTGGGTGAAGTCTTCCTTGACGGCAGAATCCGGCTCCCGTAGGAGTCCGGGTGAAGTCTTCTTTAGCGATGAAACCCGGCTCCCGTAGGAGTCCGGGTGAAGTCTTCCTTGACGGCAGAACCCGGCTCCCGTAGGAGTCCGGGTGAAGTCTTCTTTAGCGACGGAACCCGGCTCCCGTAGGAGTCCGGGTAAGGTCTTCCTTGGCGGCAGAACCCGGGTCCCGTAGGAGTCCGGGTGAAGTCTTCCTTGGCGTAGGAGCCCGGCTCCCGTAGGAGTCCGGGTGAAGTCTTCTTGGTGGCGGAACCCGGCTCCCGTAGGAGTCCGGGTGAGGTCTTCCTTGGCGGCAGAACCCGGCTCCCGTAGGAGTCCGGGTGAAGTCTTCTTTAGCGGCGGAACCCGGCTCCCGTAGGAGTCCGGGTGAAGTCTTCCTTGGTGGCAGAACCCGGCTCCCGTAGGAGTCCGGGTGAAGTCTTCTTTAGCGGTGGAACCCGGCTCCCGTAGGAGTCCGGGTGAGGTCTTCCTTGGCAGCAGAACCTGGCTCCCGTAGGAGTCCGGGTGAAGTCTTCCTTGGCGTAGGAGCCCGGCTCCCGTAGGAGTCTGGGTGAAGTCTTCTTGGCGGCGGAACCCGGCTCCCGTAGGAGTCCGGGTGAGGTCTTCTTGGCGGCGAAACCCGGCTCCCGTAGGAGTCCGGGTGAAGTCTTCCTTGGCGTAGGAGCCCGGCTCCCGTAGGAGTCCGGGTGAAGTCTTCTTGGCAGCGGAACTCGGCTCCCGTAGGAGTCCGGGTGAAGTCTTCCTTGGCGTAGGAGCCCGGCTCCCGTAGGAGTCCGGGTGAAGTCTTCTTGGCGGCGGAACCCGGCTCCCGTAGGAGTCCGGGTGAAGTCTTCCTTGGCGTAGGAGCCCGGCTCCCGTAGGAGTCCGGGTGAAGTCTTCTTGGCGGTGGAACCCGGCTCCCGTAGGAGTCCGGGTGAAGTCTTCCTTGGCGTAGGAGCCCGGCTCCCGTAGGAGTCCGGGTGAAGTCTTCTTGGCGGCGGAACCCGGCTCCCGTAGGAGTCCGGGTGAAGTCTTCTTGGCGGCGGGACTCGGCTCCCGTAGGAGTCCGGGTGAAGTCTTCTCGGCGGCGGAACCCGGCTCCCGTAGGAGTCCGGACCTTCCACTTTGCTCGAGCTGGCGCGAGGTTCTCTTCTCGTTGCCAGCCTGGCTTGTGGGGGCGCGTTAGGGCGCTGTAAGGCCTCTCCCCCCTCTGGTCTAAAAGAACCGGGCCTTCAACTTTGCTCATGTCAGGACGAGGTTCTCCTCCTGTTCCTGACAGGGCTGTGGGGGCACATTAGGGCATTGTAAGGCCTCTCCCCCCATCCGATCTAAAAGAACTGGGCCTTTGACTTTGCTCAAGTTTGGGCGAGATTTTCCTCCTGTCCCTAACAGGGCTGTGGGGGCACATTAGGGCGTTGTAAGGCCTCTCCCCCCATCCGGTCTAAAAGAACTGGGCCTTTGACTTTGCTCAAGTTAGGGCGAGGTTTTCCTCCTGTCCCTAACAGGGCTGTGGGGGCACATTAGGGCGTTGTAAGGCCTCTCCCCCCATCCGATCTAAAAGAACCGGGCCTTTAACTTTGCTCATGTCAGGACGAGGTTCTCCTCCTGTTCCTGACATGGCCGTTGTTTTTGGAGGGGTCATATCCAGTCATAATACATCCACGTTAGGTAGGAGGGGTGCGTTAGCTAGAAAGAAAAGTAGATTCAAAACGAAATAGTAAGTGATATATTTACAGTTCTCTCGCTCCTCCTTGAGGCCCTCCGGCGATGGAGTCGATGGTCCCGATAGGAGGCCGGTCCCCGGGCTGCTCCTCCCTTTTCTGCAGTTCGGGCGGTGGGAGGGCTCTTGGCCGGTCTCCTCTACCCTCAGGCCTACGGCGGATGAATTTATCGAGTCGACCTCGTCGGATGAGCTCCTCGATCTCGTCCTGGAGCTGGATGCATTCTTCGGTGTCGTGGCTGTGGTCGCTGTGGTAGAGGCAGAACTTGTTGGGGTTGCGCTTCCCGGGGTGCGTGCGCATCCTCTCCGGCCTAGGGAGCTGCTCCCTGACCTCCATCAGCACCTGGGCCTTCGAGGCGTTGAGGGGGGCGTAGTTGCAGAATTTTCCTGGCGGGAAACCCTGCCGAAACCTGTTGTCCGGGCTTCTCTTCCTGCGTGCCCGGGGGGGAGTATGGGCGCGCTTATGTCCAGGAGGGGATCGGCAGTGAGGCCGGGCTTCCTTTGGCCTCTTCTCAACTGCGGGCTTACTAGAATCTCCCTCCTGACGCTCCCTCGCAGTCTCTTCGTCCTTCATTTTGAAGGCCTCTTCCTCTCGGGCGTACCCTTCAGCCCGAGCCAGTAGATCAGCAAAATCCCTGGGGTACTTCTTCTCCAGGGAGTACAAGAGATCATTCTTCTGAAGGCCACCTTTCAGGGCGGCCATGACGACTGACTGGTCCAAGTTCCGGACCTCCAACGCCGCGATGTTGAAGCGGTTGACGTAGGCCCGTATGGACTCCCCTTCCCTCTGCTTGATGTTGATGAGGGACTCCGAACCTTTCCGGGGACGTCGGCTGCTGACAAAATGGGCCACGAATTGGTGGCTCATTTGATCGAAGGAGAATATGGTACCCGGCTTCAGAGCCGAGTACCAGTTCCTTGCTGCTCCCTTCAAAGTAGACGGGAAAGCCCGGCACAAGATGGCGTCGGGAGCACCGTGAAGCAGCATCATCGTTCGAAAGGCCTCCAGATGATCAACCGGGTCCGACATCCCGTCGTAGCTTTCAAACTGGGGAAGCTTGAAATTCGGCGGGATCGGTTCCTGCATAATCATTTGGGAGAAGGGGGGTCAGTGCAAATATCCTCACCATAAGCGAGAGGCGCATGGCGGAGTTCTTCGATCCGTCGGTTCATCTCCTGGAGCCTTCGATCCAGGAAGTCCTCTCGACTTCGAGTCTCGAGGGTCCTTTGGCAGAACGGGGGCAGAGATCTTCCAGGGGTGGAGTCGTGGTCCGATTGAGGGCTCTCTACCCTCGGATTTGCCTTCCCAGGAAGGATGGGGCGGCTGGCCCAGGTGGCCCGCCCCACCGCCGGGTTCTGGCATTCCGGAGATGCCCCCTCCGGATGCGCCGACGCCTGTGGTTGCTGCTGCTGCATTGCTTGTACGGCTTCGACGAGGCCTTTGACCTGCTGCGCCAGCAAGTCAAACTGCTCCGCGCCGACCGCCGCCGTCGGAGGGGGAGGAGGAGGAGGCTGAGAAATGGGAGGGGAGGCCGGAGCCTGAGATCTGGTCGCGAAGGCCGTGGACCGCCGGGTGGACGCCTTGCGCGGAGGCATCGGGTGTCGATCTCGTGGGGGAGGATTAGGAGTGGATGACGGAGAAACGGTCAGAGGCAGCTCCGTTGAACACTCCTTTAAGAATAAGGGTGCTGCGAAGGCACACCCCTTCCTCTAGCGCCAATCCTGTTGGTGCAAAAATCTGCTTGCGCCGGATAAGCTGGAGTCGGGGAAGCCACGGTCGCCGCTGGGACCTGCAAGGGAAGTCTAAACCGGAGGTGGGGTTGCTCCGGCAAGACCCTCCGACGCTCAAGTCAGTTCTCTGCCTCAACAAGAATGGAGTGCTCGAATGGAGAATTTAGCAGAGTTTTGAGATAAGGAAATGAGCTTAAAGAATAACGTATCTGGGTCCCCCTTTTATAGGCGGAAGAGGCAACGGATTGATGGCGACGTTTGTAACCGCCTGGTAGTGGGCCGCCCATGGTCAGGGAAATTGATTGCGAAAGATAGTGGAGCAGACACGTGGCCATCACCGCGGCTCGCCATGCAGAATCTGTTATGAGGGGTGGAGCAGCGTCCGTTGTCGTGACTTGCCAGCGGATAGGAGAATCGCATGGTATCCATCGCAGGAGGTGGAGCAGGTTCGTGGCCGTTATTGCGGCCTGCCAGGGGATAGTGGAGCTGTGCGGAATCCACCACAGGAAGTGGAGCAGGGTGGCGATGGTTACTGCGGCTTGTTAGGGAATGATGGAACTGCGCGGAGTCTGCCACAGGAAGTGGAGCAGGGTCGTGGCCATTTTGATGGCCTGTCAGGGGGAGCGAATCTGTCGATTGAAGCTCGACAGCGGTCGGAGCTCGATTTCTGTAGAGGTCCGGGAGAGGTCCTCCTGGCGGTTGGGGTCGTGGGTGGAGCCTGACTTTCGGGGGAGTCCGGGCGGAACCCTCTCGGAGCCAAAGTTGCAGGCGGAACCCGGCTCTCGTAGGAGTCCGGGCGGAGTCTGCTTGCGGCTGTAGTCGTCGGTGTCGAAGATGAAGCTTGGCTCCCTTAAGAGCACGGGCGAAGTCCTCCTGCAATTTAACATTAAAGGCGAAGTCCGGCTCTCATAGGAGTCCGGATGGAGCTTACCAGCAGTTGATACTGAGAGCGGAGCCCGGCTCCCGTAGGAGTCCGGGGGAGCTGCGCTGCTGTCGGTGGTGGAGCCCGGCTCCCGTAGGAGTCCGGCGGAGCTGCGTTGCTGTCGGTGGTGGAGCCCGGTTCCCGTAGGAGTCTGGGCGGAGCTGCGCTGCAATCAACGTTAAAGGTGAAGTCCGGCTCTCGCAGGAGTCCGGATGGAGCTTACCAGCAGTTGATACTGAGAGCGGAGCCCGGCTCCCGTAGGAGTCCGGGCGGAGCTGTGCTGCTGTCGGCGGTGGAGCCCGGCTCCCGTAGGAGTCCGGGCGGAGCTACGTTGCTGTCGGCGGTGGAGCCCGGTTCCCGTAGGAGTCCGGGCGGAGCTGCGCTGCAATCAACGTTAAGGGTGAAGTCCGGCTCTCGCAGGAGTCCGGATGGAGCTTACCAGCAGTTGATACTGAGAGCGGAGCCCGGCTCCCGTAGGAGTCCGGGCGGAGCTGTGCTGCTGTCGGCGGTGGAGCCCGGCTCCTGTAGGAGTCCGGGCGGAGCTGCGCTGCTGCCGATTCCGTTGAGGGTTTCGGCTGTGGGTATTTTATATCCAACAGGTATCACTCCCTCCAAATACATTAAAAATGTTTTGTTAGTTAAAGGTTTAAAGCATAACTTACTTAGCATTAGTCAATTTTGTGATAAAGGGTATAAAGTTATTTTTGAATCATCTGTTTGCATTGTGACTAGTCCTATTAACGATGGCATTAAATTTATAGGACATAGGCATGGCAATGTTTATATGGTAGATTTGAATGATTTAGCCAAATTAGACATGCAATGCCTAGTATCCTTGAATGCTAAAGTTAATGAGACTAGTTGGCTGTGGCATCGTAGACTTGCACATATTAGCATGCATTCTCTTTCAAAATTAATTAAGAAAGAATTAGTTCTTGGTTTGCCAAAACTGAATTTTGAAAAGGATAGAATTTGTGATGCATGCCAATTAGGTAAACAAACTAGAGTTTCATTTAAATTCAAAAATATTGTTTCAACTTCTAGACCTTTAGAGCTCTTGCATATGGACTTATTTGGACCAACTAGAACCACTAGTTTAGGAGGAAAATGATATGGTTTTGTAATTATAGATGATTACTCTCGTTTTACTTGGGTTTTCTTTTTGGCACACAAAGATGAAACTTTTCATATTTTCACTAAATTTCACCGAAAAGTCACTAATGAAAAAGGGTTTTCAATTCAAAATATTAGAAGTGATCATGGAACTGAATTTGAAAATCAAGACTTTGAAAATTTTTGTGATGAAAATGGAATTGGCCATAACTTCTCTGCTCCTAGGACAACCCAACAGAATGGGGTAGTTGAAAGGAAAAACAGAACCTTAGAAGAAATGGCCCGTACCATCTTTGTGAAAGCAACCTTCCAAGATATTTTTGGACGGAAGCAATTAACACAGCATGTTACATTTTAAATCGTGCTTTGATTAGATAATTTTTAAAGAAAACCCCCTATGAACTTTGGAAAGGAAGAAAACCAAATATTGCATATTTTCATATTTTTGGTTGCCGATGTTTTGTATTAAATGATGGCAAAGAAAGACTTGGTAAATTTGATGCAAAATCAGATGAAGCAATCTTTCTAGGTTACTCCTCCACTAGTAAAGCATTTAGAGTTTTCAACAAAAGAACTTTAGTAGTTGAGGAGTCCATACATGTTGTTTTTGATGAATCTAACGATCTTCCTTCAAGGAAGAATGAGGGTGTTGATGATGCAGATCCACTAATAGAAGGTATGAAGGAGATCACTCTGAAAGATTCAGCAACTCCAGAAGACAAGGATCAAGAAGACAAACAAGATGAGAGAGGTGAAGAAATTCAAGAACAACCTCAAGGTACAAATGACCTACCCAAGGAATGGAGGTATGTTCACAACCACCCTAAGGAGTTAATTATTGGTGATCCTATGCATGGGGTAAAAATCCGTTCTTCACTTAGAGATGTAGTTAATCATTGTGCTTTTGTATCTCATCTTGAACCTAAAACTTTTGAAGAAGCTGAAAATGATCATAATTGGATTAATGCAATGCAAGAGGAACTTAATCAATTTGAAAGAAATAATGTTTGGACCTTAGTATCAAGACCTAAAAATTATTCAATAATTGGCACAAAATGGGTCTTTAGAAACAAATTAGATGAGCATGGTAATGTAATTAGAAATAAAGCAAGACTGGTTGCTAAGGGATATAATCAAGAAGAAGGAATTGATTTTGATGAAACCTTTGCACCTGTTGCTAGATTAGAAGCTATTAGACTTCTACTTGCATATGCTTGCTTTATGAAATTCAAATTATTTCAAATGGATGTTAAAAGTATATTTTTAAATGGATATATTGCTGAAGAAGTATATGTAGAACAACCCCCTGGATTTGAAAATCATGCTTTTCCTAATCATGTCTTTAGATTAAATAAAGCTTTATATGGATTAAAACAAGCACCTAGAGCATGGTATGATAGGCTAAGCAAATTTCTACTAAATAATGGTTTTTCAAGAGGTAATGTAGATACAACCCTCTTTATTAAAAGAAATCAAAATGATATGCTAGTTATACAAATTTATGTTGATGACATAATTTTTGGGTCTACTAATGAATCCCTTTGTCAAGACTTTGCTAAGCTTATGCAGGGGGAGTTCGAGATGAGCATGATGGGAGAACTCACCTTCTTCCTCGGACTCCAAATCAAACAATCAAAAGAGGGAATCTCCATCACCCAAAGCAAGTACACCAAGGAACTACTCAAAAGATTTGGAATGGAGAACTGCAAACCAATTGGCACACCAATGAGTCCCTCATGTAAGCTTGACAAGGATGATGAAGGTAAATGTGTAGACTTAAAATACTATAGAGGTATGATTGGCTCATTATTATATTTAATTGTAAGTAGGCCTGATATCATGTTTAGTGTTTGTTTATGTGCTAGATATCAATCTAATCCTAAAGAATCTCATTTGAATGCTGTTAAAAGAATCCTTAGATACTTAAATGGTACTCAAACTCTAGGGTTATGGTACTCTAAGGACTCACAAATTGATTTATTAGGATATTCAGATGCTGATTTTGCTGGATGTAAATTAGATAGAAAAAGCACAAGTGGAACTTGCCAATTTCTTGGAGTTAACCTAATCTCATGGTTTAGCAAGAAACAAAATTCGATGGCACTGTCTACGACTGAGGCCGAATACATTGCAGCCGGAAGTTGTTGTGCTCAAATCTTGTGGATTAAGCAACAACTCGAAGATTTTGGAATCAAACTTAATGAAACACCAATAAGATGTGATAACACAAGTGCCATAAATCTATCTAAAAGTCCAATTCAACACTCAAGATCCAAACATATTGAAATAAGACATCATTTTATAAGAGAACATGTTCAAAACAAAAATATAATTCTTGAATATGTTTGCACTGAAAATCAATTAGCTGATATCTTTACAAAGGCCCTTAGTGAGGATAGATTCTGTAAAATTAGGAGAAATCTAGAAATTCTAGATCCATATGCCTAAATTTTTCTCAATTTCCAAGAATTGATGTCAAAAATTCTTAGAGCTCAATTTCTAACATCTATCCTAGTCCCAAAAGCTCAAGTTTATCATTCTAAAAACTTATCTTTGAGCAAAACTCCTTCTCCCAAAATTTCAAATTTTTCTGGAATTTATTCATATTTTTTCTAAATTTCTGAACTTCATGAGTCGACCCCCATGAGTCGACTCAATGGCAAACTTGTTATTTCCTCAAACTTCCCACGGGCTCATTGTTTTTATATGGGATCCTATTCGTGAGCCGACTCATCCTTTCATCTTCCTCCTTCCAAAAGCCGACTTCCCCATTTCCTTTTGCTCCAAATCCAAGGATCTAGCTCGAGGCACTTCTCCCTCCTCCTCTCCACCAAAAATCGCCACCTTGGAAAGGGATTTTTGTGCTTTCTCCCATTGTTTGGCACGGTTGGAGCGTGCCCTAGCACTCCACCGTTCTTCCCAAATCCACCTCTTTTCTCTACCAAAATCTCTCTTCACTCTCTTGTGATCCCTCCTCCACTCATTCACTTGTTCCTCCAAGTCTCCTTGCCTGCTACTGTAGTGAATATGGCTCCGAAGATGAAGCTTCCCCAAAGAAGAAAGTCAGTCCGTGAGCTTGAAGAAAATGTCCGAAAGAAAAGGCAAGCTGCTCAGTCTTCCACTGCTCCCACTCCAGCTTCAGTATCTGCTCAAGGTCCCCCTCAATCCTCCCTAAGCCCCAGTAAGAATCCTCTATCTGATAGAAAAGTTGAAACCGGGAAGAATATAGATTTTCGGTTCTTTGAAAAAGAGGGTTTTACATTTGCAACCAAGATTAAAAACCAAGGATGGGGTTTCTACTGCTCCCTTAAGGAAGTCACCTATGTTGACCTAGTTAGAGAATTCTACCAGAATCTACATTATGGAAATGGGTCAGTGACTTCAACAGTCAAGGGTATTGATATTTGCTTGGATTTAGTATATTGGGAGAAATACTTCATTTGCCTAGTGAGGGTTACTCTTATATGGAACTCCCAGTAAAAGAAGAGGGGATCAGTGTTATTCTAGGGGGAACTTATTCAGGGAGTTTAAATAAATTGGAAGCAAAGATTTTGTCCATTGAGATGAGGATCCTGCATCAGATGGTAACGAAGCTCTTCTTTCCTAGGAGTGGTAGGCATGATTTACTTTCCAGCAGAGATGTTTGTATCATGTTTCATGTCATCACTTAGACCCCCCTGAACCTCCCTGCACTTATGATAGAGGCCATGAGAGAGACTTTGAACAGATCCAAGGCACACTTACCTTTTGGTATGGCCCTTACTCGAGTATTTAGGAGGTTTGGAGTTAGCTGTGAGGGGGAGGCATCTACTCAGCTCTCTCATATGGACACCTTCAACCAACACACCCTGCACCGAATGGGATTTACAAAGACTGATGGTGGTTGGATCAAGGGATCTGAGGAGAGAGCTGAGGAGAGAGCTGGGGAGAGAACTGAAGATAGAGCTGAAGATAGAGTTGAAGACAGAGCTGAAGAAGAAGGTCCATCATCTCCTATCCATGACTTCAGGGCAGCATCACCAAATATCCAGTTCATTCCTGATACAGAGGCTGGCCCTTCAGAGTTTACTAGGATGCCCACACCAGTGTATCAGCCAGAGAGCAGAGCACCTCAATCAGAGTTCAGACTGGCTGACGATCAGATCGAGCAGATATCACAGCGTGTGGCCTCTTTGCTATCTAGTCAGTGGAGCAGTACTACTTTTGCACCAGGAGCCACTTCTTCTGATCAGACCATGACTCCCCACATATCCACTGTGTTTCAGATGATATCAGATCAGTCCATCCGGATTCAGCAGCTTGAGGACACCGTCTGGAGACTGACTGGCAGAGTTCTTGACTTGCAGGGACAAGTCCTTGCTTTGGCCCATCCTCAGCCACAGGAGTCCACTATTGAGGTCACAGACCTCACTGCAGAGGCTGGCAGGCTCAGAGGAGCACTGGAGGGTGGATATAAGTTACTGAGGAGAGAGATCCAAGGATCTAGTGAGCATGCATCCACTCAGTTCACTGCTCTACTTCAGTCTGTTTCTAGAGCACTGAACGTACTTGATTCCATCAGACTCACCCTTTCTGTTCAGTCCTTAGCCTCTTAGCGTTCTCAGCCTCCCAGTTCTTCTCACTCTCCTGCTCGTGCCAGAGGCAGATGGGGTAGAGGATGCACTTCTGATCGAGATCCATCAGCTTCTCATCCCATATCTGATGACTCCGATCCATGACTTCTCATGATCATTACTAGATCCTAGGTGTTAGTTTCTTGTTTTAGGATCTGTATTTTGGGGCCATGTATTGACAATTAGCTGGTTGACTTTTATATTATGAACTATGTATTGAAACAATTATGGTTTTATGGTATCATCTTTTACTTATATTTCTACCTTTTGTAATGATGTCGATCATATTTTGGTTATATATATTCTCCTTGTTGAAATATTGTCTTCTCTTTGTTGTTGTTTGCTATTAATAATTATTGTATTAAGGGGGAGCAAACATCTGTGATAAACTCTAAAGGGAGAGAAATTAAAGAATGTTTCAGAAAAAGGAGGAGTTAACCATGTTTGATGATGTCAAAAAGGGGGAGAAATTAAACAAAAAAAAAAAAAATCCATCAAAAGCAAAACCATAAATTATGAGCAATTAAAGAAAAAGCAACCCATCAAAAGCAAAATTACAAATTATGAGAAATTAATGAATGAATTGGAGAATTTAAAGAACAATATCAAAAGTACAATGCTAAGTACAATGCAAATAAGTAACTTTTAAATTACTTTTTTACATATGCTCTGATTTGCTTTAAAAATTTAAATATGCTCTGATATACTTCAAAATTCCAACTTGCTCTGATACATCTTTTGAAATTTTATTTACCTTGATACATCTTAAGAAATTCAACTTGCCTTGATACATCTTAAGAAATTTAACTTACTCTGATACATCTTAAAATTTTTAACTTGCTCTGATACATTGTAAAATTTTTTCTGATAATATTGTAAAATTATTTTTCTTGCTCTGATACATTGCAAAATTTATTTTTCTCTTGCTCTGATACATCTTAAACTCAAAATGATCTAATACACTTTCCAAATCAACTCTTAAACATGCTTTGGCACACATAATTATTTTTTGCTCTGATGCTAAAACTAAAATCAAATGAGAATGAGCAAATTTTCAAAATACAGCTTGATCTGATAACAAAAACAAGTTTTCTACTCTAACACCAAAATCACATAATCCAATGAGCATATCTTCAAATCTTTAAGCAAATGGGCAAACTATTCTTGCATATGATCATTTATATCACATGCCAAAAGATTCATACTCTTTTCAAGCATATAAATCTATAATGCATTCACATAAATGCTTTTGTTCAAGTATTTTGTCATCATCAAAAAGGGGGAGATTGTTGCTCCTAGATTGATTTTGATGATTACAAAGCAGATTGAAGGGATACAAATATTTTTATTTGAAAAAGTCTTTATGCTCTTCAGGGGTAAAATCATAATTTTACTAAAATCCTGATTTGATAGTATCATTTGGTAGAATAAATGATTTGTAATCTATTGGTGAAAATTTCATTGTTTTTGGTCTTATATTTTTGAAGTTATGAATGTTTGAAGTGCATGAGTCGACTTATGAGTCAACTCATGGCACAATGAGCTGCTTGGCACGCTAAAATTTCCCTTGGCACGCTGGTTTTTTGGCTTGGCACGACCTGTGAGTCGACTCATGAGTCGACCCACAAGGCATGAGTCAACTCATGAGTCGACTTCTGCTGTTTTGGATCAAAATATCCAGAAACCCAAATCTCTGGTTTTTGCAACAGAGGTCGACTCATGAGTCGACCCCTGAAGCATGAGTCGACTCATGAGTCGACCCCTACGACGGGAATTATCCGCAACGGCTAGTTTTTTGCCCATTTTAGTTACCTTTAATGCTCACGTTAAATGCTCTAACGGCTCTTTTTCTGCCTAAAATATTTTTCCTTGTTTCCTAAAGCTATAAAAGGTTTCAAAAGGTGAAAAAAAAAAGGGGATCTACAATATACACGAGAGATACAGGGGATCTACAATATACACGAGAGATACAAGAGATTTTGAAAGAAAAAAGCAAGAGCGTTCAAAAGGGCATTCAAGAGCATTCAAAGAGAGGGTTTTTCAAGCTAACTTTTCAACCCTGATCAAGAGCTCTTTCAAAGCCTTCAAGAAGCCTTCAATCAAAGCTCACCTTTTCCTCAAGCATTCATTCAACTCTTCATCCACCTTGAGGAAATAAAAAAAAAAAGGAGATTCTTCATTTGAGTAAAGTGCATTTAATGTTATATTCACTCATTTAAGGAGCTATTCTTGTACTTATTTATGCTCTAAACTGTCTTACTCTTTGTGAGTAATTGTTCTTGTTTTTGGAGGGTTTTCAAAACAAGGGAAGGTTGATCCGAACCTGAAATCGGAGTGTATTGGGTTGGCTTGTACCCGAAAAATAAGTGGACTAGCTTGGGATAGCTAGTGTCGGAGGTTCCGACATTTATATTTGGGTTGAATACAAGTATAGTGGATTAGAATTCCTAAGTAGGAGCTTGGGGAGTGGATGTAGGTGCAAGGTTGGCATCGAACCACTATAAATCCTTGTGTTTGTGGTGTGCTTTATTGTTTCTCTTTATTTCTTTATTATATCCTTGCATTCTTGCTTTAGGTAATTAATCTTGAACTAAAGTCTTTCTCCTCATTCATCAAGCTTTTAACAAATACTTTTCATAAGTAATTAGTTAAGCTTAAATTTTTTAGAAACCCAATTCACCCCCTCCTCTTGGGTTGCATAGCTGGGCAACAATCTCCCTCCGATCTGAGACCGCCACGGTGACTTGCAAGCAACTCACTGCACTTAGGCACTGGACTACCTGAATTTCTAATTCAGTGACGGAAGGCTGCTGGGTGTAGTCAAGTACTTGACTTGTCAGTGCGTGTGTCAAGATGGGATTGACCACTCCAGTTTAGGAGCTGTGTACAGTCGTGTTTCAATTTAGCAAAACCTTGGCCAGGGTAGTCCTAGTGAGGAGTCACAGGACTAATTGAGTTGAGCACGATTCGGATGATATCATCAGTGTTGACAGTTTAACCCTGAGTCGTCCTAAACACAGGGGTCAAAAGGGATGAATTATACGGTAACCATATTCACATAGGTTCTGAATGTTGCGATTGCGATTATTCGATCTATCCGATTATCGGGTACCATTGCTAGATGGTCACTTCGATTAGTACAGGAATTGGTTCCTGTGCTACCGGTTTAGGTTCGAACCTGCGGGGTCACACACATTAGAGGTTCCTTTCTGATCTGATGGCTGATTATGAGTCTTATCTATCTGGGACTCTATGATTGAAAATTAGGATTCTCTAATCATGAGTTCCACACATTTTGGGTACCGGGGTCAAAATTTTGAATTTCAAATTTTGAATTTGAAATTTGAACTCTTTGATCAGGGTTTCATATCGATGGTCTCTGATGCCTGATTGCCCATCGGATTTGGACTCAATATTTATGAGAGGTTTAATTAGTGATTTAATCACTAATTAACTCAATTTGATAGAGTAATTAATTTTGGATCAAGTCCAATTGAATTGGATTCAGTTTGGATTGACCCGATTAGGTTAAATGTTGACCTAATCGCTAAGGTGGTTTAGTCCCTGATTTGATCAGGGGTTAGGTTTAGTTAATTTTTGATTTGATTAGGATTTTATTGAGCCTAATTAAGCCTAATTATGTTGGATTTAATCTGGTCTAATTGTGCTTAACCTATTTTAAACTAGGTTGGCTCAATTTGAATCAAACCACCTTGTTTTAAATTCCCTGCGACACCCAACTTCCTTGCACCCATTTGAATTCACGAGAAGAAACTTTTCATGAAATTTTTCTCACACAAAACCCTTCCCCATGCCCTCATTTTTGTGCTATATGGATGGATAAAATAATTAGTTAGCCATTCAAATTCAAAGCATGTTTGAATTTGAATGGATAACTTATCACTTGCCCTTTCATCCTTATCCATTTTGTGCGCCACATTACTTACACGAGAAAAGGTTTCTCATGAAATATTTTCCACACACAAAGAGCCACGCCCCTTCTCTTCTCACACCCAAAAGGATAGGGATAAGTTGATTTTCGTTTGAATTCAAATTTGATTTGAATTCAAATGTGTAACCTCTTGTCTTTATCCTCTCATGCGGATAAGACACGTTCGACGTTGTTTTAAAAAGAGGAGAAAGGTGGGACGTGCATAAAAATTTTAGGAGAGAAACTTTGGGGCGTGAGGAAGGCTTTTGCGCAAGGTGAAGGTCCAAAACCTTCCAAGAGAAAAAGAAAGAAAAGAGAGAAAATTGGGCGCAGGGTTTTTGGTGTGTACCCTAGGGTTTCTACCTAGGGTTCGGGAAGTGAGATTGGTGTGCCACGAGTGTCGTGAGTCCACCAAATTTTAGGGAGAGATCCATCAGCCTCTCAAGCAACTGTGCAGATGATCCAGAGTGTCTGAGAAGTCAGCACACATCGATCGAAGGAGTTCGATCAACATCTGCCATCAAAAGGGTGAAATCACGAACTAGCATTCGTGAGGAGCTGATCAGATGGGAGCTTCATGTGGATGATCCGCAGAGGTCAGACATTTGTGTGGCTATGATGTGATGATCAGAGCCTCCGATGGTGATCAGATTATGGTGATCGACTACCCGCAAAAGGTGATGTGTTCTGAACACAGCACTGTAAAACGTTTACTGATTCAAATTTAATTTCAAATTTAAATGCATGCTGTTGTATCATATTTAGATCCTAGTGTAGGGTTAATTAGTATTAATTAATGAGATTAATTAATAATTTTACTGTAAAATAGTAATTTTGAAAAAGTTTTAAAATTACCATTTTGCCCCTGCACTAAATTTTTGCTTCAGATACAACTTGAAGGATTCACATCCATAGATGAGTCTAAGGTGTGCAAACTACAGAGGTCCATTTATGGACTTAAGCAGGCATCTCGGAGTTGGAACATACGTTTTGATAGGACGATCAAGACGTATGGCTTCGTTAATAATGGAGAAGAGCCCTGCATTTATAAGTGGGCTAATGGTCCAGTAGTAGTATTTCTTGTATTGTATGTGGATGACATTCTCTTAATCAGAAATGATATCCCTGCATTACAGGGAATAAAGATTTGGCTATCGTCACAATTCTCCATGAAGGATCTGGGAGAAGCTTCCTACATCCTAGGGATGAGGATCTATAGGGATAGATCTAAAAGGTTGCTTGGCTTATCTCAGTCCACGTACATTGATACTATGCTGAAGAGGTTCAGCATGGAGAATTCCAAGAAAGGCTATCTACCGATAGGCCATGAAATTTTTCTCTTGAAGAGGGATTGTCCGACAACACCTCAAGAGAGAGAGCGTATGGGTAGAATTCTATATGCTTCAGCAGTGGGATCTATCATGTACGCCATGACATGTACACGACCAGATGTGGCATACTCACTAGGGGTAGTGAGTAGATACCAATCTGATCCAGGGGAGAATGACTGGAAGGTTGTTAAAACCATCCTGAAGTATTTAAGAAATACTAAGGACCAGTGGCTTGTTTATGGTGAATCAGACTTGAGACTTATAGGGTTTACAGATTCTAATTTTCAGTTTGATCATGATGACAGTAAGAGTGTGTCAGGATTTATTTTACCCTTAATGATGGGACTGTCTGTTGGAAAAGTTTCAAGCAGCACACAGTGGCTGATTCAGTTTGCGAGGCGGAGTATGTCGCTGCATCAGATGCTGCCAAAGAAGTGGTGTGGCTGAAAAAATTCATCATCGAGCTCAGAGTAGCACTCTCCCTTATTGGTCCAGTTCTGCTCTACTGTGATAGCTCTAGAGCCATTGCTCAGGCGAAGGAACCAAAGGCACACCAACGGACGAAGCATATTTTGTGCCGCTACCATCTCATCTGAAAAATCATGGATCAAAGAGACGTCAAACTTTAGAAGATCGACGGGAAGGAGAACCTGGCCGACCCATTCACTAAAGCCATTGCGGTGAAGGAGTTTGACGACTTCAAGTCGAAGATGGGTATTAGATACTGCACCGATTGGCTTTAGGCCAAGTGAGAGATTGTTGGGAATAGTATCCCAAAGCCAATCATCAGCCTGTTGACGGTTGTGCTCTTTGTTGTATTAGTACATAAATCATAAATAAATAAAAGTTATTTTGGTATTTTTCATCATAAATTATCATCTTCTAATGAACTCCTGTGTTGTGGTGAAGTCCTTAGGACTATTTAGACTCGATAAAGGAGGATTTGTCGTTTAGTCCTTAAACCTGTTCGTGACCAAATGATACATTGTTACCAAGGATAATAACGTTTATCAAGCATAGGTCGTTGTGTGCCATATAGATTGGTTGTCCTCTTAACTAAAGAGTGTGGAGACACTGGTATGGCATACAGGTGAGATGAAGGATACATCTGCACTGAACATGACCGACTCTGGAGCTATCTCTGCTATCAAGATTTGCTTCGATGGGATATGGGTATAAATGTCCCTCCGATCTGAGATCACCACAGTGACTTGCAAGCAACTCACTGCACTTAGGCACTGGACTACCTGAATTTTTAATTCAGTGATGGAAGGCTGTTGGGTGTAGTCAAGTACTTGACTTATCGGTGTGTGTGTCAAGATGGGATTGACCACTTCGGTTCAGGAGCTGTGTACAGTCGTGTTTCAATTTAGCAAAACCTTGGCCAAGGTAGTCCTAGTGAGGAGTCACAGGACTGTTTGAGTTGAGCACGACTTGGATGATCTAATCAGGGTTGACAGTTTAACCCTGAGTCATCCTATACACAGGGGTCAAAAGGGATGAATTATACAGTAACCATATTCACATAGGTTCTGAGTGTTGTGATTGTGGCTATTCGACCTATCCGGATATCAGGTATCATTGCTAGATGGTCACTTCGATTAGTACAGGAATTGGTTCCTGTGGTATCGGCTTAGGATCGAACCTGTGGGGTCACACACATTAGAGGTTCTTATCTGATCTGATGGCTGATGAAGAGTCTTAATGTTCATAGACTATGAGTCCTACGTGTCTGGGACACTATGATCAAGAATCAAAATTCTCTGATCATGAGTCCCACACATTTTGGGTACCGGGGTCAAGAGTTCCACTAGTTTGGGACTCTTCGATCAAGGTTTCATATTGATGGACTTTGATATCCGATTACCCATCAGATTTAGAATCAATATTTATGAGAGGTTTAATTAGTAATTTGATCAATAATTAACTCAATTTGATGGAGTAATTATTTTTGGATCAAGTCCAATTGAATTGGATTTAGTTGGGTTTGACCCAATTAGGTTAAGAGTTGACCTAATCATCGAGATGGTTTGGTCCCTGATTTGATCAGGGATTGGGCTTAGTCAATTTCTGATTTGATTAAGATTTTATTGAGTCTAATTAAGCCTAATTAAGTTGGGTTTAATTTAGTCTAATTGTGCTTAACCTATTTTGATTAGGTTGGTTCAATTAAGATTAAACCACTATTTGAATTTCAATCCCTGCGCCACCTCATATCTCTGCGTCCATTTGAATTCACGAGAAGAAACTTCTCATAAATTTTCTCTCACACAAAGCCCTTCTCATGCCCACTCTTGTGCACCAATCTTTGGATAAAATTGATTGGTTAACCATTCAAATTCAAAGCATGTTTGAATTTGAATGGATAACTTATCTCTTGTGCCTTCATGACCCTATCCACTTTAGCGCCCCATATCTCACACGAGAAAGAGTTTCTCATGAAACCTTTCCATGCACAATGCAGCCTCACACCTTCTCTTCTCATGCCCAAGTGGATAGGGATGAGTTGGTTTGTATTTGAATTCAAATTTGATTTGAATTCAAATGTGTAACCACTTGTCTTTATCTTCTCATGTGGATAAGACACGTTTGACGTTGTTTTAAAAAGAGGAGAAGGATGGGGCATGCGTAAAAAAATTTTGAGAAAGAAAGTGGGGCGTGAGGAAGCCTTGTGCATGAGGTGAAGGTCTAAAACCTTCCGAGAGAAAAGAAAAGAAAAGAAAGAAAATTGGGTGCAGGGTTTTCAGTGTGTTCTCTAGGGTTACAGCCTGGGGTTCGGGAAGTGAGTTAGTGAGCTACGAATATCGTGAGCCCGCCAAATTCAAGGGAGAGAATCATCTACCTCTCAAGTATACTTTTTGATAATCCAAAGCATCCGAGGAGTTGACAGACATCGATCGAAGGAGTTCGATCAGCATCGACCGTCGAAAGGGCTCTACAATGAGCTAGCACTCGTGAGGAGCCGATCAGACCGGAAGCTTCGTGTGGATGAGCCACAAAGGCCAGGTATACTGTGTGGCTATGTTGCGATGATCAGATCCTTCCGACGGTGATCAGATTGCGGTGATCGACAATCCGCACAAAGGTATTGTGTTCTGAACACAAAATAGTAAATTATTTACTGTTCAAATTTGAATTTCAAATTTAAATGCATGCATGCTACATATCATATTTAGATCTTAGTGTAGGATAAATATATGTTAATTAATTAGATTAATTAATTATTTTTTCTGTAAAATAGTAATTTTGAAAAGGTTTTAAAATTATCATTTTACCCCTGTACTCAAATTTGCTTCAGTGGCAACCCATCAGAACTGAAGACGAACCTTTCGGTGTAGCTACCTATGTGATTGAGTTCCTTTATCATGAGTTTCGACTGAATTAGGGTTAAGGTGAACTCATCAAACCCAACATCAGTCATATGAGTTAATCGATCGATCCGAGTCCGATGTGAAACCTTAATGGAAAACTCTTTTCCATTATTTCACTCTACCATGGCCATGGGCTTAAAGACCTGATCTTTCAATTATCATAGGACTACTCCTCTCATCTATCAAAGGTTGATAGATCCCATCTTGGTGCGACCTAGTTCCTATAATAAATATGCTACAGCCAACATACACCTCAGGATTCTGAATGGCTAGGAGATCGAGTTATGGTGTAGTCAAACTATAACACACTCAAGGTGAACTTTCGATGCACCTCAGGTCAAAGAACTAGACACACAACTGCAGCATCGAGCTAGTCATCGATGAAAAGGTAGACTTCTTTATGACTGCTCGAAGTGGTCACGCTCAATACTCTCGTGAGTGTACCTATTGAACACCCAATACGCTCGAAGGTAGACTTCTTTACACCCAATAGGTACAATACCTTCAGGTGGATCTACCAAGGTCCAGACTTAGTTTGAGTGCATCGAGTCAATTTCTGATCTCATTGCCTCTAACCATTTCTCAGAGTCGATATCTAATATCGCCTCATCATAGGTCTTGGGGTCATCACCATGAGCCCCATTTCCCATGAGGAATATTTTCTCTACTTCCTCTTGTATGGTACCTAAGTACCTTTCAGGAGGATGGAAAATTCTAGTCGTTCTACGAGGTGGAAGAGGTTGTGTTGGGACTGGTTCTGATTGATTAGGTTCCTCAGGTTCTTGAGCTCGTTGCTCTTGGGAGACATTCTCCTTGAGCTTAACTATTCTTTCGATGCCACCATCTTGAATAAACTATTTTTTAAGAAAAATAGTATTTCGACTCATAATCACATTGTGGTCTTCCAAAATATAGAAATAGTATCATAATGACTCTTTAGGATATCTTATAAATCGATCTCTAAAAGACCTGAACTCTAACTTGTCCGCCTGCTGTCTCTTGACATGAGCTGGACAACCTCAAATTCTGAGATGATTCAGACTTGGTTTCTTACCATGCCATATCTCATATGGTGTGGTAGGAACGATTTTAGAGGGAACCCTATTCAATACATAAATTGCTGTCATGAGACAATGTCCCCAAAGAAATTCAGGGAGGTCTGTGAAACTCATCATGGAACGAACCATATCTAATAGGGTCCGGTTTCTCCATTCTGAAACTCTGTTGAGTTGAGGTGTTCCAGGTGGAGTCCATTGAGAGATTATGCCATTATCCTTAAGATAGTCTAGGAACTCTCGACTAAGGTATTCACCTCCTCGATCTGATCGAAGAATCTTAATGGACTTTCTTGTTTGTTTTTCTACCTCATGTCTGAATTTTTTGAACCTTTCAAAAGCTTCAGACTTATGTTTTATTAGAAACACATATCTGTATCTAGACATATCATCGGTAAAGGTAATGAAGTAGACGTAGTTGCCTCTAGCCGGCACATCAAATGGGCCGCACATATCCGTACGTACTAGGGCAAGTAGGTCTGTGGCCCTTTCCCCATGTCCCACAAAAAGAAGCTTGGTCATTTTGCCTTGAAAGCATGATTCACAAACTGGATATGACTCGAAAGTCAACGGACTCAATAGCCCAGATTTCTCCAATTTGTTAACCCTGTCTTTCACTATATGACCTAGCCTTAGGTGCCACAGATACTTATCATTTAGACTATCTCTAGGCCTTTTAATTCCTATGGCATTCACATTTTGCTCAATATTAAATATAGATACATCAATATGTAGCTGATAGAGATCGTTAATAAGAAAACCATCTGCAACTTTATTATTTTCATAAAAAATATTACAATGGTTCTTATGAAAGCTAATCACATAGTCTTCTTGTGCTAAACATGAAATAGAAATCAAATTCCTGCTTGCTGCAGGTACATAATAACAGTCTCTTAAAACTAAATCTAATCCTAATAATAATCGCAGAGGGTAGGTTCCCACGACCACAGCAGCAACTCTTGCTCCGTTTCTGACGCGTAGGATCATCTCCCCATCCCTTAGTCTTCTGCTCTCCTCAAGACCCTGCATAGAAGTGTACAAATGAGCACTAAAACCAGAGTCAAGCATCCAACTAAATGCAGAAGAAACCATAAGATTAGATTCTAAAATGAGCATACCTCCAGAAGGACCATCCTTCTTGTTCTTCAGGGTGGCCAGGTACTGAGGATAGTTTCGCTTCCTCTTCTTCCCATCCACCTTCTGCTTCTTTGCAGACCTCTTTTTCTTTCTAAAAGACTTTTTCTTGGAAGAAGTCTGCTCCATAATAAGAACTGAGCCTTTTGAACCATTTATAGAAAGCTCAGCCGTAACCAGCATGTTCATTAACTCAGCCAAGGTACACTGCATCTTATGCATATGAAAGTTCATGATAAACTGACCATATGCATCGGACAAGGACTGAAGGATCACATCAATCTGAAAATCCTTGTCTAAGATGATATCGAGCTTCTTAAACTCCTCAAGATCCTTGATCATTGTCAAATAATGATCTTAGACTGACTGCCCATCATGCATCTTGGCCTTAAAAATTTTTTGATAGACTTGATACTTGGCCGTGCGACTCTGTTCATCAAACAACTCTTGCAGGTGAGCCAACATTTGGCGGGTAGTCAAAATATTCTCATGTTGGCACTGCAAGTCATCAGACATTGCACCTAACATGTAGTACCTTGCTTTGTTATCATCATCCATCCATTTTTTTAGAGATGCTCTCTGTTCAGCAGTCGGACGTGCTGGTATGGCAGGTGGGTCCTGGTCCAAGACATGAGTCAATTTTTTGGAACCCAGAATAATACTGTAGTTTCTCAACCAGTCCTTAAAATTGGGTCCAGTCAGTCTTTGGGTGTCTAGAATTTTGGTCAGGGGGTTTGAGGCAGACATGTTTCCTGTAGAGAGTCAAAAGTTTCTAATTAGATTTTGTAATCAGACTCAACCAATTTGTTTAGGGTTTTTATTTCTAAATAAATTAGGTTCTCACTATTTTCTCAGATTCCTACACTCCCTTGGTAGAGATGTGAAAATCTTCGTGATCAGTAATTTTTAGTGAGTGGTGCGGTCTCACCGACTGGCTCACCACCTCACCTAACAGATATTGATGATGGATCAACCGATGAGTGGATAACTCTTATCCAATGATTCTCTAATTATGGTGCACCCAAAACTTGGTCTCTAATTCATGAAGCTCACCGTGCCCGAGATATTGCTCCAATCCTTAGTTAAGTCAAACCCACCATTTGCACGAACTAGATTCCTGATTGGGTCCCTCACCGTATCTAAAATATTGAGCCCAACCCATCCTCTAATCCATAGCATCCAATGCCTAATGGACATGGTTGTATCTTTTCGGTGCAACTGAGCTACTGTAACCAGCCGAAAACAATCAACTCCGGGAAGGGCCCGCACATCCATAATGATGGAAGATCTAGACTTAATATTTTCTTAGAGAGATTTATTTAGGTCTCATTAAACTTGACTTGACATAGTCATAACAATTATGACTAACTTAGTGGCATGGGCTAGCTTGAATTGTTAGCCACCTCAAATCAGAACTGAGTCAACATATATGGCCAGGTAAGTGAGATCGATGGGAGGGATATGCCATTAACTTGACAAGAACACATTCGAGTCGAGTAGCTCCCAACTAAAAATCAGTCGGTCGCATCTGTCCAACTTACCTTAGACACCAAATTATCAAACCAGAACTAATTGGGTTAGTCTATAATCCAGGCTCTAACCACTGAGCCAAATTAGATCTTAACTTGATCGAGTCACATCTAAATGTGATTCGATCTTGACCCAGACTTAATCCTATTAGGCTAGTCAATTATTAGCTTTTATGATCCCACCTAACCAACTCTTGATTCAGTTTGATCAACCGCTAGACCTAATTGAGCTATCCAAGCCCGAACCCAATTTTATGAAAATATCTTAGATCTGAAATTCTCAATTTTAGACCTAACTTAATTTCATAAGATTAATTCATTAATTAAGTTTGGGTTCATAAACAAAGCATGTAAAATAAATCTTAGGATTTCAGGATCTAGGATTTTGCAGAAAAGTAAGTTTTGATTTCTGATTAAGGATGAACACGCGGCACCCCTACACGTCATATGAATACTCCATTGAATGGAAAGAGAGGGTCTTAAAACTCTACTTTATTCTTATGACCGGACAGCCATGAGGAACACCTTAATCAGAAATATAAATTTAACTACAAAACTAGTTGATCTAAATTAACATATCACATATACAATTTAAGATCTAACTAATACATGCTTTGCATACATCTCATGTATCAAAAATCAATCTAATTAATATGCTTTCAAATCTAATACATCATATGTAATATCTGAAAAATAGAATTTAAATTGAACTATTCAAAATAAAAACTATTCTAGATAAGTTACTAGAACAATTCTACAACTAGTCTAGGCATGCAACAGATCAATTTTATGAAATAATTAAAATTTTATTTTTTATTTTCTGATCTAATTATAATAATTATAATATCAAAAAATCAAATAATAAATTATATTTAATTCATATTTTAATCTCATTAAAACATAAACTTAAGACTATTCATGGATTCAACTAATCCTAGTCTAGTCATGCATCTTATGCATGTTAGATCATCTTAGATTTAATTTTAAATATTTTGATTTTAGATTCTATCATATCTGATGTGATATCTAAAATCTTTTAATATTAAAATAAATTAAAGTTAAAATTAGATCTAAAATAGATCTGAAATAGAGCCAACAACCTGGCTCTGATACCACTTGAAGGGGGAAATCGCTTTTCCTCGTAGGATCTTTCAGATTTCACCAAATCTGGGGTGGAATAAATTTAAAATTTTTTATCCTACATATATTTTAGATCCAAATCTCTAGATATAATTTTATTATATAATATTTTAAATCTAAAATTAAATCTAAAACTATGATGAAAGAAGAAATACCTCAAGGGTAATCTGATTACCATGTAGATGATCTCTGCACAGCTCGAGGTTCTGATGTAGCCACACAAGCACCTGGCCTCTACCAATATTCACTCAAGTAGGACCTAAAATTTCTTCTCCTTACAAATCTATGCTCCAAAAATTAGATCTAAATCTGATTAGAAAGATCTTCAAAAGTCTTCCTGAAGTTAAAGCAGTAGCCTATCGAAGAAGTCCTGCAGCCTTCTGTTCCAGGCGTCACCACGCCTTGGATCTTTGCCAGATGGATGTCCAACTCTTTAGATGTGAAGAGGGGAGGAAGGAGAGCAGGAAGGATGGAGAGAAGAGGATATGGGGTGGCATCTATTGGGTTTTGTGCATAAAACAATTTCTTCCTGAAACCCTAGGCGCAGCAGGGTTTATATAGATCCTGTATACTGCGCAGTGCCACATCATTCAACCAATCAAAAAATTTCAATAAATTCTGAAAAAATTCTTATTAATGGAGTGATATCATTTGATCATATCAGATAAAAACCTCACTCTCTCTCTTAAGTTGGCACCAACATTGGATAAGCTCAAGCAAGGTGGCGCCAAAGAGTCCATGTTTATCAGGACTCTTTGATTCTTATCCATTTGGGGCACCCACTTTAATCCAATTGGGCTCATGCCATAATCTGATTATGGCACCCAATTCAATTGGGTTTTAACATGTAGACACTCTACAAAAATCTTTCAATGAGCCCTCTTCAGTTTAAGACCCATATGTCAACTTTTGACAGATGTCCTAAAATGAAATTGGCAGGTGCTTGGAATTAGCAGGTGTTATCTTAAATTCATCTCATAAATTAAGACAAGCCTTTTCTGAGCTGGATAAACTTTATTTAGATTGAGAGAAACCTTTCCAAGGTTCTCTGGATGAGTCAAATCATATTTGGCTCAGTAGAGACAGAAAAGATTACACGAGGAGAAAGTTAGGCTCAATCGTGTGCTAGCACGATTTTCTTGAACCTAATTGGATCTTATCCAAATCAATTGGGTTAGCCCAATTGATGACATCCAGACCCTAACCTTGTTTGTGTGACCCAGTTAGGTTCAATTTTGTATGGTAATGAGATATGTCGTGATCTTATCATCGACATCATCGAAACTCTTTTCAATGGACTAGAACTCTTCTGATTCAGACAATTAGAATGATCGATCATCAATATCATTCTAATTGCTTCCAAAATCTACCAATGACATCTAGCAGTATGTGGTGGCAACCCATCAGAACTGAAGATGAACCTCTCAGTGCAGTTACCTATGTGATTGAGTTCCTCTATCATGAGTCCCGAATGAATTAGGGTTAAGGTGAACTCGTCAAACCCAACATCAGTATATGAGTTAATCGATCGATCCGAGTCCGATGTGAAACCTTAATGGAAACTTCTTTTCCATTATTTCACTCTATCATGGCCATGAGCTTAAGGACCTGATCTTTCAATTATCATAGGACTACTCTCATCTATCGAGGTTGATAGATCCCATCTTGGTGCGACCTAGTTCCTACAATGAATACGCTACATCCAACATACACCTTAGGATTCCAAATGGCTAGGAGACTGAGTTATAGTGTAGTCAAACTATAACACACTCAAGGTGAACTGTCGATGCACCTCAGGTTAAAGAACTAGACACACAACTGCAGCATCGAGCTAGTCATCGACGAGAAGGTAGACTTCCTTATGACTGCTCGAAGTGGTCACACTCAGTACTCTCATTCTCAATGAATATCTGTACTCTCACTTCGGTGTCTTCATACCGTAGACTCAAGATACATCTATCCTAAGGAAGCGATCGTACACCAACCTTCTGGATCAATCACCATCCTCGTGATGATCCTATGGTCAGGAGCTGTTTATGAGTTAGTTATGTAAATTTATGCCTTAAATTTTTAACTCTTGAAAATATGAATTTACATTTTCACTAACTCAAAGGATGTATCACAGACACAATGTACACAATGTGATAGAAGAATAACCCTTTTATTCATTTATAGTCAAAATTACAAATTTGCCCTTAGATCTGTATAGGAATGTGTCAGCCGATCTGGCATCTAGGGCATACGTCTAATATTTCTATGCTATCAGCTTAGGTTCAAACCTATGGGGTCACACTCAAAAAAAATTTCTGACTGATCATGTGGCTGATCAATGATTGAGAATCGTTCAAGGGCTTAATCGTCAATAAGATTGATGGTTAACCTTATGCAAAAGTTACAATAAATTAATTTATCAAATATTAATAAATTAATAAAAAAATAATTAATAATTAGATTATTGATTAACTCAATTTGATTGAGCAAAAATAATTAAATAAAATATAATTCAATTCAATTCAATTAGGTTTGATCCGATTAGGTTATGAGATGACCTAATCGCTAAGGGAGAATTATCTCTGATTTGATCAAAATTTTGGTTCAATCAATTTTTAATTTTATTAAAATTTGATTAAAAATTTATAAACTTAATTTAATTAGATTTTATATATTTTATTTGGGCTAAACTAGATGTGATTTGATTTGGATTCAAATAAGAAAACTTAGAGCCCTTATTGGAATAGGACTCTTCTCCCTGCGCCAACCCAATTTGCATGCCATATATCTCTACACACAAAATTATTTTATGTGAGATTTTTTTACACCAAAGAGTTATTTTTCTTTTCTATCTCATATCTAAATTTAATTTAGTTTTAATAAAAAAAATTTAAAATTAGATTTCAAAATATTTCTTATCAGAAGAATCTGTTCTCATCCAAATCAATCTCTCCATGCCAATAAATTATTTTCTCCTTATATGTGCGACATTCTAAGGAGATTTTTTATGAGAGATTAGTTGGATAATTGATCTACTATAAACAATTATGAGAAGGAGTGTCCCATATTTTCTTGGTATATTTTAGAATGTAGAATTGTAAAGAGAGGTGGAATCCTGTAAGAGTCTAGGATCACTAGGACTCTTCACCCCACCTCCTTACACACCTATAAAAGGAGCTTTTATGATTTTTTTTATGTGTGTAAGATACCAGAAGAGAGCTCTTCATGTGGTAGAAGTTTGGGCATGGTTCATGGCATGAAAAATAGAGAGGAGGGTCCTTTCTCTTAGGGTGTGGGCAAAAATCTAAATTTTAGATTTTTGGTTCTAAGGGTTTGGGAAGAGAGAATAAATTAGAAAAAAATTATTTTCTTCTCTATCTTTCTTTCACTTCTTCATCTCCTCCAGAAGTCCATCTTCAATCTCTAAAAAGATTTTAGAGATTTGAAACAAAGATCTAGATCGGCCAAGAAGAAGGTCTTCGCATGAGCTAGCACTCCCGAGAAGATCGATCAGATCGGGGCTTCGAGTGGATTTTTTGTAGAGATCGAATGCATGTGCGACTATAAGCAACTAGCAAGAATCTTCTGCACTATATCTCTCAGTAGTGGAGATCATCGATCTATGCTTAGGTATCGAGTTCTAAACTCAGATTAGAAGTAGATGTGATCTACTGCTCACATGCATGCATGCTGATTTTATCTTCAGTATTTTTTAGATTTTATATGCAACATAATATATCATAGATTCTAAAGTAGATTGATTTGATGATTAGATCATATATATGTTAGATTAGTTTGATTAATCTAGTTATCTTTCACTGTAATTTTTTTAAAAAAGTTTCAAAATACATGCATTAAATCGCCTACTCATCCCAATAGAGGAGAACAAGAAATGAATATGTGATGGTTACATATCTTTGGCATTGCTAACTTGAACATTTTTGTGAGCCAAAGAAAATAAGTAATACAAAGAAGAGTTCTTTGTCTGTATAATTTTGAATCATATAGAATTTGTAAATCTTGTCTCATGGATAAAATGATCAAGATCCCATTTATTGGATATGGGAAAAGACGAGCAAGGTATTAGGTCTTGAACATATAGATATTCGAAGACTAATAATATCTTGACTTAGAGATGGATGCTCTATATATAATATGGTGTGATTCTCTAATATGCTTCACAAATTTTTGATTCTCATTCTGGGGATTTACCCTAAAAATTACTGTATATTTTTGAATGAGATACCATCAAAATCTTTTACTAGCACTCCATATGAGATATGGAATAGGCAAGAAGCATGTTGCCCAACTTATATGAAAAGAGTTGATATATATAAGTTTGTGCTAGAATAGGTTTATATATATGTTATCCTAAAGAGTAGTATGTGATACTATTTCTACCATCCTATTGGATAAAAGGTATTTTGTCAGTAGGTATGCCACCTTTTGGAAAAAAAAAATTTCTAAAAAGGAGACAGTGGGAGGATAATTGAACTTGAGAAGTTCAAAATGTATGAACTATCCCATCATAATTTGTGGAGTGTCCACAAGTTGAACCTCGATCAGATGTGCTCATTGATGAAGCACAACCATGACATACACCTCCTCACCGAAGGTCAATCTAAGTGTGTAGTGTACCATTCAAAATATGGGTTTGTCATTGAGAATGACAATACACCATACATCATTGTGAATGATATTTTCTTGACCTATTTAGAAACTGTCATGAGTAGAGACTCTGATAGTTGGTCTGAAACCATGAAATCTGAAATGAACTCCCTGTACATCAATCAAGTTATTGGATGAATGCCCTAGAAGCCAATCTTGGCTGACATATTTCATATCTCTAGGATATGATTTTAAACTTATTGGGCAGTTATATTATCATTCATGTCTATGTGTCTATGAATCATCCAAAGGAGTAACAAGATGATGACACATATTCTCAAAGAGTTAAGAATTTGAGGTATATGTCATTGATGGTTGATTCCTAAATTGCTCCTGATCATAGGATCATCATACGGATGGTGATTAATCCAGATAGACTAGTGCATGGATTGCTTCCTTCAGACAGATGGATCTCGAGTCTGTAGTGTAGAGATACTGGAGCGAAAGTATAGGTGGTTGTTAGAGAACAACTAGCACTGAGCTTGACAAACATAAGAAGTCACATGGATGTCTGCTCACTCGTTAGTGACTTTTTCATTGCTGTAGTTGTATGACTGATCTTTTGACTTGAGATGATACTACTGCTCGTAGTGAGGCTACTGGAGTTTGACTGACACATCAACATAGGTCTCAAGAAGCCCTAGTAGTGGATGTTGGTGATAGTTGATCCACTGTAGGAGTGGAGTGTGCATCAAGATAGGATCTATCGACTCTAGTAGAAGGGAGTAGTACTATGAGATTTAAGAGGCTAAGTCCTTAAGTCTATGACCATAGCAGTGTGATTGATGGAAAAGAGTTTTCATAGAATCACATATGGACTTAAGTTGATTGAATCTATCATATGATCGATGTTGAGGTTTGATGATTTATCCATAACCTGCCATCTAGTCGGAACTCACGATAGAGAGACTGAATCACATATTAACTACACCTAAAGATTCATTTCAGTTTTACTGGGTTGCCACTACAAACTGCTAGGTGTCACTAGTGGATTATAAGAGCTCACTAGGGTTATTCTGGATCGACAATTCTTATTGAGTTAAAGTAAAATTATTTCGACCCATTGAAAAGAGTTTCAATGATACGATAATAGAGATCATTATATATCTTACTACCAGATAGAATTAAACCTATGAGGTCACACAACAAAGAGATTAGGTCTGGAATAAGTAATTGAGCTTATGAAGTGTCAATTGGGTTTAGAGAAATCCATTGGGTTCATGGTAACCTTGCTAGCACATGGTTGGACCCAATTCTTCTTTTCATTGGGATTACTTATTTGATAAGTTAATTCTAACTTAATTACCTACTAATAATATACATGAATAAGATTCATGAGACTTTAATTATTGAGTGTTTAAAGTTATAGATCACATAAATTAAGGGTGCAAGTCTTTTATGAATCTCTTTGATAGTCATTATGGGGCGCCACCTTGATTTGATCAATTTGGGCGTGTCCATTGATTAGATGGCCTTTTGTTTTCATATGAGGCATCTCTTGGGTGTATTTTTGGGTGTCTAATTATGTGTGCAAGGGCTTCAATTGTTGGCACCTGTTGGGTATAAAATATCCCCAGCCGAAGTTTGTAAAAGGCCGACCCTTCTAGGGCTTTTTCGGCTTCCGACCTTGTGTGGCATCTTTCTGAACTCCCTTGACCGTCCGAGCTTCCATAATACCATCCGAACTTCTCTGACAATGAGCTTCCTCATTCATCTACTAGACTGCTCCAAACGCCATCCGAACTCTGCTACCAGTCAATTTTCTATAATGATCGACTATTCTCTGAATCTCTTCCAGACTTCTTCCGGCCACGGATGACTCTACTCCGAACTTCGTTCGAACTTCGTCAGTGTCCGAGCTTCTCTGACAATGGGATTTCTACAGTAACCAGACTCCATCCAAGTTTCTACGGTGGTCGACCACCTTCTGGATTCCATCTGAGCTCCTACAAGAATCAGATTTCAGTCGAACTCCCACAGTGAAGGGATCCCAGATGAATTTCGACAACGGAAGGGCTCCACCAGCCGGATCTCTACTCCAAATTTCTACTGCAAGCGGTTTACTCTGAACTTTTACTGCAAATGGTCTACTCTGGATCTCTACTGTAAGCGAATTCCATTCGAGCCTCTACTGTAAATGAATTCCTTCTGAACTTCTATTACAGACGGACTTCAACCGAGCTTCTTCATAGTCGGATCCCAGTCGAGCACCTATAATGGACGGTCCCAAACGAGCTTCTACAATGGGGTAGACTCCGTCAGCCAGGTCACTACTCCGAGCTTCTACAGTAAGAAATCTCCATTCGAGCTTCCACAACAACCGATCTTCGATCGAGCTTCTACAATAAGTGGCCTCCTTTCAGCCTTCTACAAGAATCGGACTCCGTCTGAACTTTCATAGCGGATGAATTTTGGATGAACTTCTACAACAGACGGGCTCCAGTAGCTGTATTTCTACAACGGCCGATCACCTTCGGTGTCTGCCAAACCTCCCCAGCCATCAACCTTCAATAGTGTTAGTCGGACTTCAACAACGCCATCCAGACTTCCACAGGATCCCCAGACTCCTCCAGCGGATGAACCTCCCCAACGCCATCCGAAGTCCACTGTCGACCGACTCTCTATCAGATTCTTCATGAAATCGGACTTTCCCAATAGAAAGTCTCCATTCGAGCCTCTACGGCAGATGGTTCCCGCCTGCAGCATCGGTGCTCCAAGCACCCAACAACAGTAGACCCATCACAACCTTAGAAACATCCGAGGTTCTCCTAGATCGATAAGATAGAGAGCCATTCTGCTCCATCAGACATCCCAGCTGAGCTTCAGCCGACAGATCCGAACTCTCTGGCAAGTCACGACAATGGCCACTACCCTACTCCACTCTCTGCAATAGATTCCATGTGGTTCCACCACTCTCTGGCAAGTCACGACAACAGACACCACTCCACTCTCCGTAACAAACTCCACGTGGCCCTGAACGACCCCTGACGCTACTACTCTCCATAACAAACTCCGCGTGGCCCTGAACGGCCCACTACCAGGCGGTTACAGACATCGCTGTCAATCAGTTATGCTCTCCGTCTATAAAAAGGGACCTCCAGATACGTTCTTTTCTAAGCTCTAAATTCTATCTTGAAATTATGCTAAAATTTCTACTCGAGCACTCCATTTCTATTGAAGCAGAGTACTGACTTGAGCATCAGAGGGTCTTGCCGGAGCACCCCCAACTCCGGTTTAGACTTTCCTTGCAGGTCCCGACGGTGGCCGTGGTCATCTCAGCTCTAGCTTCTCTGGCTTCGGTGGAATTCTGCACCAACAGAATTGGCGCTAGAGGAAGGGTCTGTGTCTTCACAGTACCCTTGTTCTTAAAGGAGTGCTCAACGGGACTATCTCCGGTCATCTTCTCTGACATCCTCTTCTCCTGCTCCTTCTAGATCTCCACCTGATGCCTCCCCGAAAGGCATCCACCAGGCGATCCAAGGCCTCTGCAGCCAGACCTCAGTGAGCTCCGCAAGCTTCGGCCTCATCTCCAGTTTCCCAGCCTCCTCCTCCTCCGACAACGACAGTCGACATGGAGCAGTTCGACCTGCTGGTTCAACAGGTCAGAGGCCTCACCGAAGCAGTGTAGGCCATGCAGCAGCAGCAGTAACAGCCGCAGGCATCAGTGCGGCTGGAAAGAGCATCGTCGGAGTTCTAAAATCTGACAATAGGGTAGGCCACTTGGGCCAGTCGCCCTATCTTCCCCGAAAAGGGGAAGTCGAGGGTGGAGAGCCCTTAGTTTGATCATGATTCCACTCCCAGAGAATCCGTACCTCCATTCTGTCAGAAGACCCTCGAGACTCACAGTCGAGAGGACCTCTTGGATCTAAGGCTCCAGGAGATGAACCGGTGGATCGAAGAGCTCCGCCACGCTTCCCCTGCTTATGGTGAGGACATCTGTACTGACCCTCCTTTCTCTCAAATGATCATGCAGGAACTGATCTCGCCAAACTTCAAGCTCTCCCAATTTGAAAGCTACGACGGGACCTCAGATTCAGTTGACCACCTAGAGGCCTTCCGGACAATGATGCTGCTCCATGGCACACCAGATGCCATCCTGTGTCGAGCTTTTCCATCTACCTTGAAGGGAGCAGCAAGAAATTGATACTCAATGCTGAAGCCGGATACTATCTTCTCCTTTGATCAGATGAGCCATCAGTTTGTGGCTCATTTTGTTAGCAGCCGACGTCCCCAGAGAGGTTCGGAGTCTCTTATCAACAACAAGCAGAAGGAGGGAGAATCCATCTGAACCTATGTCAATTGATTTAACGCCGCCGCATTGGAGGTCCGAAACTTGGACCAATCGGTTGCAATGGCTACCATAAAGAGCGGTCTTCAAAAGAATAATCTTCTATTCTCCCTGGAAAAGAAGTACCCCAGGAACTTCACTGATTTGCTGGCTTGAGCCGAAGGATATGCCCGAGCAGAGGAAGCCTTCAAGTTGAAGGATGAGGAGGCCATGAAGGAGCGGCAGGTGGGTAGCTCCAGCAAGCCCGCAGCTGAAAAAGGGCCAAGTGAAGCTCGGCCACATTCTCAAACTCCTTCCGGACACAGGCGTGTCCAGACTCCTCCCCAAGCTCGTAAGCAGAGGAGCCCGGACCGCAGAGTTTGACGGGGCTCTCCCCTAGGGAGATTCCATAGTTACGCCCCTCTCAATGCTCCAAAAGCTTAGGTGCTAATGGAGGTCAGGGAGCAGCTGTCGAGGCCGAAAAGTATGCACTCGCACCCCAGGAAGCGCAACCCAAACAAATTTTGCCTCTATCATCGTGACCACGGCCACGACATGGAGGAATGTATTCAGCTCCGAGATGAAATCGAGGAGCTCATCAGGTAGGGTCGGCTCGACAGATTCATCCGACGCCAGCCTAAAAGTAGGGAGGATCGGTTGAGGGCCCTACCACAACTGAAGCCGCCAAAGAGGAAAGAATAGCCTGGAGATCGGCCTCCAATCAGGATCATCAACACCATCTCTGGAGGGCCCCGGAGGGGAGAGGCCAGTGGATCGGCCGGACCGCTCAAGCGGCAAAGAACTGAAGGACCTATAACCTTTACTGAAGAAGACGCCCAAGAGATCCAATTCTCCCATAATGATGTGGTTGTAGTTTCTTTAAATATTGCTGATTATGATGTATACCTTATTCTTGTTGATAGTGGAAGCTCGGTCGATATTTTGTTTTACGATGCATTCTCAAAAATATCCATCCCTGATGGTCGGTTAGGGCCGATTGGCTCCCCGTTGGTAGGGTTCATTGGCGATGCTGTGCCAGTGAAGGGAGTAATAACTTTGACTGTAGTTGTGGGTCGGTATCTGAAGCAATCTAGAGTGCTAGTGGATTTTCTGGTAGTGAGGGCGCCATCTGCCTACAATGCAATACTCGGCCGACCTGGCCTCAATGCCCTCTGAGCTGTAGTATCGACATACCATTTGAAATTGAAATTTTCTACTAGCCAGGGGGTCAGAGAAGTCAGAAAAAATCAAGCCCTGGCAAGACATTGCTATAATATAGCTCTACAAAGAAGTGGTCAGCCTGACCCCTGTCCGGTTGATGGATTGGACACCCGCGATGACCTGACTGAAGAACGGGGTGAGCCAATGGAAGATCTTATCTCAATTCCTTTGAATAATGAGAATGAAGAGCACGTGGTGAAGATCAGCTCCAACTTGAGGAAAGAGGTACGGACACAGCTTATCAATTTTCTGCAAAAGAATGCCGATGTTTTCGCTTGGGCTCCGACAGACATGCCAGGGATCGATGCTGAAGTTATAGAGCACCATCTGGCTGTTGATCCCACCATCGATCAACGAAGGAAAAAGTTTGAAGTCATGCACCGAAAAGATAAATGGTAATAGCCGAGGAAATTGATAAACTCTTGAAAGCCGGATTCATCAGAGAGGTCAACTATCCGAGCTGGGATTCCAATATGGTCCTGGTTAAGAAGGCGAACGGTAAATGAAGGATGTGTATAGACTTCAAAAAGCTGAATAAAACCTGCCCGAAGGACAGTTATTCTCTACTCAGAATCGACCAATTAGTGGATGCAACCTCAGGCTACGAGCTTCTCACTTTCATGGATGTGTTCTCTGGCTACAATCAAATCAGGATGGCGCCAGAGGATGAAGAAAAAACTACTTTTATTACTAATCGTAGCCTTTATTGTTACAGGATCATGCCTTTTGACCTCAAAAATGCAGGGGTGACCTATCAGCGGCTGGTAAACAAGATCTTCAAAGAGCAGATCGGCCGTAATATGGAGGTCTACATGGATGATATGCTCGTAAAAAGTAAATCCTCGATGAACCATGTCGCCGACCTTGAGGAGACCTTCAGCGCCCTCCGAAAATACAAGATGAAGCTGAACCCAGCCAAGTACGCTTTTAAAGTAGCCTCAGAAAGATTTTTGGGCTTTATGGTATCGAAGCGCGGGATCGAAGCAAATCCAAAAAAGATTCACGCCATCCAGAAAATGACCACTCCAAAGTCAATAAAGGAAGTTCAATGCCTTACTGGGAGAGTAGCGGCTCTAAATCGCTTCGTCTCAAGATCGGCCGAGTGGTGCCTACCTTTCTTTTAGACCCTCAAGCAGTCGAAGAACTTCTGTTGGACCACTGGATGTCAGCAACCGTTCGAAGAGCTAAAGAACTACCTCAGCTCATCTCCACTATTGACAAAGTTCGAGCCTAGAGAGGAGTTATTCTTGTACCTGCCGGTCTCCCCTATGGCTCTCGCAGCAGTTCTGATTAAGGAAGGAGCAAAAATTCAACGGTCGATCTACTACATAAGCCGAGTGTTGAGAGACATTGAAACCAGGTATACTAAGTTAGAAAAAATAACTTACGCCTTGTTGATTGCAGCTCAAAGGCTCCGACCTTACTTTCAAGGATACACCATAACACTGCTCACTGACCAGCCGATCAAGGTGGTTCTGCATCGAGCGGATGCCTCTGGGAGGATAGCGAAATGGGCAGTCGAGCTCACGGAGTTCAACATCGACTATCGACCTCGATCGGTGATAAAAGCCCAGATATTAGCAAACTTCATGGTGGAATGCACTATCTCAGAAGAGGCCGAACTTGGACGAGATGAAGCCGACAACCCAGGGCTCCAGCCGAACTCCCCTGAAGAAAGAGCAGATCTCTTTGATGGTTTTTGGGCCCTCTACATGGATAGTTCCTCCAACATGTCAGGCGCAGGCGTGGGCCTGATCTTGGTCAATTCAGATGGAATTATCGCGGAGTATGCATTGCGCTTCGAGTTTCCTGTGATAAATAACGGAGCAGAATATGAAGCTCTGATTGCAGGACTAAAGGTCACCAAAGAATTAGAAGTAGATCGGCTTCAAGCCTACAGTGACTCTCAATTAGTAGTGGGACAGGTCAGTAGAAATTATGAAGCTTGGGAGGACAGTATGGCCAAGTATCTTGAAAAGGTAAAGGAGATCATCCCTACCTTCGACAGCTTCGACATCAGGTAGATCCCAAGAGCAAAAAATACCAGGGCCGACCTTCTCTCCAAGTTGGCTACACTGGCTCCGACTGAACTGTCTAAAGAAATCTTCTTCGAAGTTCTGAAGTGCCCAAGTATGGAAGAATCACAGCTTGTGATGGAGATCAGCCATGAACCCAGCTGGATCAACCCACTGGTTGCATACCTCAAGGATGGGGTTCTTCCTCCTGATGCAAAAGAGGCTCGGAAGCTTAGGAACCAGGCCTCTCGATATATCCTCTACGAAGGCAAGCTGTACAAGAGGTCATACTCTTTGCCCCTCCTGAAATATCTCCGGCCTTCTGAAGCCGACTTCACCTTGAGGGAGGTACATGAGGGAGTCTGTGGAAGTCACCTGGGGGTCAGATCTTTATCCCACAAACTGCTCCGACAAGGCTATTACTAACCTACCATGTACCACGACTCCGTCGAATATGTCAGAAGGTATGATCGGTGTCAGAGACATGCAAATATCCAAAGGCAACCTGCCTCTGAACTTACACCATTGAGTGCCCCATGGCCATTTGCGCAATGGGGGATGGATATCCTCGGACCTTTTCCCACAGCATTCGAGCAACGAAAGTTCCTCCTGGTGGCAATAGACTATTTCACCAAGTGGGTCGAAGCTGAACCTTTGGCAAAAATCACAGAAGCTAAAGTGCAGGACTTCGTCTGGAAGTCAATTGTTTGTAGGTTCGACTTACCCAGAACCCTCATTACTGATAATGGGCGGCAATTTGCTGGAGCAAGATTTGCTGAATTTTGTGAGGACCTAAATATCTCCCATAACTTCACTTCGGTAGCCCATCCATAGGTAAACGACAAGGCCGAGGTGACTAACAGGACTCGGTTGCAAGGTATCAAGATGAGACTTGAAAAAGCAAAGGGAACTTGGGTAGATAAGCTTTATCATGTGTTATGGGTATACCGAACTACTCAGAGATTGCCCACAGGAGAGACCCCTTTTGCCTTAGCCTTTGGGACAGAAGCCATGATCCCGATTGAACTCAAGCTTTCGTCGGTGCGAGTCGTGGCATTCGACGAGCAGCGCAACCCACGGGATCTCAAGGCCAACCTCGACTTGTTAGAAGAAAAGTGAGAGACAGCTCGAGTTTGGATGAAGGCTTACAAGCAGAAAGTAGCCCGCTACTATAATTCTCGGGTCAAAAGCAAAGCCTTCAGAGCGGGGGACCTGGTACTTTGGCGAGCCGCTGTCTTACAACCTCAAAATCAAGGAAAACTTATCCCGAACTGGGAAGGCCCATATGAAGTCAAGGAGATAGTCCGGCTCGGAACATACAATCTAAAAGAGCTCGGAGGAGCAGAGCTTCCGCGATCATGGAATTTAAAAAATCTGCGAATGTATTACCAATATCTTTACCTTAAAAAAATATTTCATATTTGCATATTTTTTCTTTTAGCAAGAGCTTATAATGACAGGAAGTAACTCCCTCATACAATCAAAATTAAGCGTGTTAGGAACAGGAGAAAAACCTCATCCTAACATGAGCAAAGTCGAAGACCCGATTACTTAAAGACCGGATGGGGGGAGAGGCTCTTGCAATGGCCCTTGGGTGCCCCCATAGCCTTGTTAGGAATAGGAGGAGAACCTCATCCTAACATGAGCAAAGTTGAAGACCCAGTTACTTAAAGACTGGATGGGGAGAGAGGCCCTTGCAACGGCCCTTATGTGCCCCCATAGCCTTGTTAGGAACAGGAGGAGAACCTCGTCCTAACATGAGCAAAGTCGAAGGCCTGATTACTTAAAGATCGGATGGGGGGAGAGGCCCTTGCAACTGCCCTTATGTGCCCCCACAGCCTTGTTAGGAATAGGAGGAGAACCTCATCCTAACATGAGCAAAGTCGAAGGCCCGATTACTTAAAGACCAGATGGGGGGAAAGGCCCTTGTAGCGGCCTTTATGTGCCCCCACCGCCTTGTTAGGAACAAGAGGAGAACCTCATCCTAACATGAGCAAAGTCGAAGGTCCGGTTACTTAAAGATCAGATGGGGGGAGAGGCTCTTACAGCGGCCCTTATGTGCCCCCATCGCCTTATTAGGAACAGGAGGAGAACCTCGTCCTAACATGAGCAAAGTCGAAGGCTCGATTATTTAAAGATCGGATGGAGGGAGAGGCCCTCGCAACGGTCCTTATGTGCCCCCACAGCCTTGTTAGGAACAGGAGGAAAGCCTTGTCCTAGCATGAGCTGAAATTGGCTGTGTCGGGGACAGGAGGGAAACCTTGCCCTAACACAAACAAAGACCCAATCAATCAGGACCGGATGAGGAGAAAAGCCTCCTCAGTAGCTCCTCTACATCCCCACAACCCTACTAAGAGCAGAGGGAAAACCCTCGCCTAAAGAGAAAATCCTCGCCCAAATAAAAAGAAAAAGGGAGATAAGAAGGGAAGGCGACGAACTACACCAGCGATAAGTGAAAAACAAACTACGTCAAAGACACGAGGGACCTCATGTCAACGAGGAAGGATATCCCTATCAAAAACTCTCAGTCGCTAAAGAGGAAACTGAACACAGGCCGAGGAGAAATAGACAAAAGAAGTTCGGTAAATCATAACTTAATGCAAGAAGGGACAAGATAACAGAAAATTTTTTTTTTCATTTCATTGGCAAAGTGCGTGTTACAAAGCCTTTGAAGGCCAAAAAAAAAAAAGAGAGCAACAAGAAAGGAAAGGAATACATAGAATAAAAGGCAAAAAAAAAAAGCTCTAAGGAAGCTCGGCTTCATCAGACTTCGAACTCTTGGTTCTAGCCATCGTCGAGAATTACTTTAAGTACCTGACTTCTTCTTTCAGTCCCCCTTTCGGATTAACAATTACTCCAGCATTATCTTCAAAGTACATATAGATGCCATCCTTTCTGCGCCATGGCTTCCGCTGCCTCACAATGACGGTGGGCATGATCTTCTTTCTGAGATCAGGTTTCTCCTCCTTTCTGACTTCTTCTTTCAGTCCCCCTTCGGCTTCCCCCTTCTGCAGGACTGGGAAGCACTCATGGTCGAAGATGTGCCACAAGCGTGGGCTCTGGGTGATCAAGGCGAAACACGGTCGGATCTGTCTCTTCTATCCTCACCTTCTTCGTCGATCCAGAAGTTGCAGTGCCTTCCCTCTTGTGGGCTTTGAGACTCTTGGCTAACATCTGAGCCACGTCTGCGTCCATATCTGCAATGAAGGAGGATCGGCATAGTCTATAAACAGAGCCACAAAAATAGAGAAAGTTCTGGAGCTAACCTAGGCTGGTCTGAGGGATGCAGAGATGCAAAGATGGGGATGACTCGAAGAACACCTAAGGCCAAGAAGGATGCTAAGGAAGAACGAAACTCTCAGGAAGAAAGAGGGACTGAAGAAACTTCCGTGCAAAGTGAGATCCCCAAAGGGGGGAGGCGGGTTTAAATAGGCAACGGGGTCCGGTGCAATAATGACTGCAGGACTCCTCTGGCCAGTCCATAACCGCCACGTGGTCCACTCACTGTGGCAAGCGGCTAAAGGTGGCCGACAACTGGTAAAACCATTATTTCACCGTACCTAAGGCAGCGCTCTAGCGGGAATTTCAAAAAGAAAATTTTTTTTTTGAAAAGGCTCCAGCACCAGCGAGCCGAACGTCAAAATATCTAGAAACAACTAAGTACAGAAATCGAGGAAGGTAACTTCGACTGTGAAATTTTTTTTTGTACTTTCTTCATTCGAAACCCGAACTCAGAAGTAGGGGGACTGGTGTTGGGTATAAAATACCCCCAGCCGAAGTTTGTAAAAGGCCAACCCTTCCAGGGCTTTTCCGGCTTTCGACCTTGTGTGGCATCTTTCTGAACTCCCTCGATCGTTCGAGCTTCCGTAATACCATCCGGACTTCTCCAACAACGAGCTTCCTCATTCATCTATCGGACTGCTCCAAATGCCCTCCGAACTCCGCTACCAGCCGATTTTCTATGGTGATCGACTATTCTCCGAATCTCTTCCAGACTTCTTCCGACCACGGATGACTCTACTCCGAACTTCGTCCGGACTTCATCAGCATCCGAGCTTCTCCGACAATGGGATTTCTACAGTAATCAAACTCCATCCAAGTTTCTACGATGGTCGACCACCTTCTGGATTCCATCCGAGCTCCTATGAGAATCAGATTTTAGCTGAACTCCCATAGTGGAGGGATCCCAGATGAATTTCGACAACGGAAGGGCTCCACCAGTCGGATCTCTACTCCAAATTTCTTCTGCAAGCAGTCTACTCCGAACTTCTGCTGCAAACGGTCTACTCCGGATCTCTACTGTAAGCGAATTCCATCCGAGCTTCTAGTGTAAATGAATTCCTTCTGAACCTCTATTACAGGTGGACTTCAGTCGGGCTTCTTCATAGCTAGATCCCAATCGAGCTCCTACAATGGATGGATCCCAGACGAGCTTTTACAATGGGGTAGACTCCGTCAGCCAGGTCACTACTCCGAGCTTCTACAGTAAGAAATCTCCATCCGAGCTTCCACGACAATCGATCTTCGATCGAGCTTCTACAATAAGCGGCCTCCTTTCAACCTTCTACAAGAACCGAACTCCGTCTGAACTTTCATAGTGGATGGATTCCAGATGAACTTCTACAACAGACGGTCTCCAATAGTTATATTTCTACAACGATCGATCGCCTCCGGTGTCTGCCAAACCTCCCCAGCTAGCAAACCTTCAATAGTGTCAGCCAAACTTCAACAACGCCATCCAGACTTCCACAGGTTCCCCAGACTCCTCCAGCGGATGAACCTCCCCAATGCCATCCGAAGTCTACTGTCGGCCGACCCTCTACCAGATTCTTCACGAAACTGGACTTCCCTAATAGAAAGTCCCCATCTGAGCCTCTACCGTAGATGGTTCCCGCCTGCAGCATCAGTGCTCTGGGCACCCAACAATAGTAGACCCATCACAACCTCAGATCGATGAGATAGAGAGCCATTCTGCTCCATCAGACATCCCAGCTGAGCTTCAACTGACAGATCCAAACTCTCTGGCAAGTCACAACAATGGCCACTACCCTACTCCACTCTCTGTAATGGATTCTATGTGGTTCCACCACTCTCTGACAAGTCATGACAACGGACACCACTCCACTCTCCGTAACAAACTCCACATGGCCCTGAACGGCCCCTGACACTACTACTCTCCGTAACAAACTCTGCGTGGCCTTGAACGACCCACTATCAGGCGGTTACAGACATCACTGTCAATCAGTTATACTCTCCATCTATAAAAAGGGACCCCCAGATATGTTCTTCTCTAAGCTCTAAACTCTATCTCGAAACTCTGCTAAAATTCCTACTCGAGCACTCCATTTCTATTGAAGCAGAGTACTGACTTGAGCGTCGGAGGGTCTTATCGGAGCACCCCCAACTCTGGTTCAGACTTCCCTTGCAGGTCCCGACGACGGCCGTGGTCATCTTAGCTCCAGCTTCTCCGACTTCGACAAAATTCTGCACCAACAGCACCTAATGGGCTTCCTAATGTAAGTTGGATAACTTAAATTTATAGGAATCCTAATGCAAGTAGGACTTGTATTATGAGATTGAATAAGATTCAATCCTTATGCCTATTTAAAGAGACCTCTCCTAAGGTTCCTATAGAATCAAAACCAGCAGTCTCTCACACCCAAAGGCTCTTTCCATGCCCTCTCTTCCTCTCCCTTTCTCTCTTCTTGGGTGTTCTATACACCCCTTCCTTTGGACGTGCGTCCCAAGGAGTTCCATGCCCAAAGGAGTTTGGGTGCCTCTTCTTTGCTAGTTTCTAATATCTGGTAGCAGTACATAGCATGAAAAAACTCTAAAAAAGAGGAGAAGAAGAAGATCAAGGAGAAAGATTAAGTGTTGATCACGATTCAGGCTTCATTCAAATTTAGCAGGTTGAATTTTGGAGAATCAAAATTCAAATTAAAGAGGACTGTTCCAAGCTGATCCCGACTGGATACTCATAGAGGTCGAATACTTGTGCAGCTAAGAGAGAGCCTCTTCTCTTTCAGATCCAGTTTTGAAGAAAGAAATTATGAAATTGGTATGTGATTTGATCACAATCTAAATTTCAGCATATATTAATTTCAACATATCAAATAGATCTATATGATTTTATATTTTTATGCATACAAAATTTAAATTAAAATTACTTTAATCTTATTCTTTATTGTGTGTTTAAAAAATTAAGTTTTGGAAATATATATGCATGCATCAAATCTTGAAATCCAATAGTGATATCAGAGCCACAGATTTTCATATGCTGAATTTTAATATACATATTTTTAAAAAAATTTCAAAATCAATCTTTTTTTGATACATGAGATATATGGATGGATCTTAAAATTTAAAATTCTTTTTTAGATTTAATTATAGAATATATAGTTGATATGATGATGCATGCATAGATCTAAAAATTGATCTAGAAAGAGTTCTAGTTCATGTGAAATAGATACATGCATGAAACTTGAATTTTTTTATGATCTAAATTTTAATTTATATATATGATATATGATAGCATATTTAGATCATAAATTTAACTTTAATCTGATCTATGATTAGTATATGAGATATATGATATCATGTTTAGATCTAAAATTTTGTTTAAGATCTGATTTTACATACATATATGTGATATATGTTTGTATGTTAGAATTTAAAAATTATTTTTATATTTTAATACTTACTTTCATGTAAAGTATTTAGATCTAAAATATAATTTTAGAATCTAAAATTTATGTTTGTGTATGAGGGTTTTGGTCATAGAAAAATCAAAAATTAGATCATGTAATTGGATTACATCTAAGATTTTTGATTTGGGATATATGGGTCTAATTCGATTAAGTAATTGGTTAAACCGAGTCAAGTATTGAATTGAGATAGATCAATTAAGTTAATGATTATACAATTATTGTTAATCAAATCAGTTGAGTCCCATACGTAGAATCTATTAACCTAAGGACCTAATTTGGCTTGTTGATTTGAGCCTGATTCACTTGAGCTAACCAATTCTGATCAATTGTCCAATTGATGTCTAAGATAAGTAATTGAAAGGTGGTTATTTAATTGGTTCTGTTCGCTTATCTGATCAATTTATTGATGTCTAAGGAAAGCAACGGGGGGATCCCCATCAATCTCAACTTACCTAACCAATTTGAAAGATTGAGTTACAAATATGGTTGCTTGGTGGTTTGATTTAGCCCATACCAATTACATCAGTCATGTGATGACTGATTAAATGAGACCTAAACCTAAATCTCTTCACAAATATTAAGTCCAAGGTCTTCCACCATTATAGATGTGCGGGCGTGCTACTGACGTTGATTATTCTCGACTGATCACAGTGGTTCAGTAGCATCAAGAACATGCAACCACTCTATTAGCAAAGAGTTCTTGTGGGATAAAGATGGGGTTGGACCCAATAACTATTAGGTAAGAGACCCAATGATGGATTTATACCTTCTTGTGAATGGTGGGTCTGACTTAACTAAGAAGTGCAGGCAATAACTGTTAGGTGAGCCCACATGACTTAGAAATCAAGTGGTTGCAATATGCTTAGAGAAGCATCTAGGCAAAGAGTTGTCTACACATTAGTATTTATTCGTGTTATCAATAACTGTTAGGTGAGGTGCACGACATCAGTGGGACCACAGCACCCACTAGAAATCTAATTATCGCATTAGAGTTTTTGTTTCTCCACCCGAAGAGTGTGGGAGTTCTGATAAAATAATAGGAGTCCTTTTTTGTATCTAAAAGTTCCTAGAGTAAAATTATAAAATAAATATAAATATTCAATTAGAATCTTTGCTCTCTATTATTTATTGTGTCAACTTCCAACCCTCTAGCTTGAATCCTAGATATCAACCGATTAACTAAAATTGAGTACATAGATTGGCTTACAAACTTAAGAATTATTCTTAATTTTAGAAAATTAAGCAATATTCTCTACCAGATTATTCTAATGTTAACAACCCATCCAACCCATAATCAACGAGCTATACTTAACGAGTGGATGGACAATAACAATAAAGATAGGTGCTATGCATGAGTGCATGTACATTGCCAACGACATATTGGTTCATCCACAAATATTATGAGGCGATCAGAGTCACACAGCACATGTGATGCATGATGGGCAGTCAGTCTATGATCATCATTTGATAATAATCGAAGATATTAAAGAGCTTAAAAGGTTCGATATGACCATGCATAAGAAATTACTTATAGATTTGATCCTGTGATTCCTGATTAGTTTATATGGATAGTTTATGATAAACTACTATATGAAAGATCATCATGGAACTTTATCTAAATTGATCAAAGTATTGATAATAAAAGAACCTTGAAAGAGTTCAGAGGTAAATATCTAGAGAGCCTAAAGAAACAAAGACACACCTAGAGTAGGTATGTCGAAATTGCTCAATACTGTCCTTACGATTTTCTCTTCTCCTAGTTGAGCTATAGACTCTAGTATAGAGTCGATGGATAGGTAGAGGGTTAAGGAAGTAATCCTTGAATTAGCTATAGGATAATAGTTGCTGCTGCGGCCATGGATATCTATCCTTTGCGATCTCATTTAGATTTAGTTCTTAGAGACAGTCTCTATCATTTGCATGTTGATGCACATATGAACTTAGTTGAGCAATCAGTGAATATCATTAGATCTGAGAGATCCAAAATTGAAATAAAATTTAAAGTATATGTGGAACCTATAGCTAAGTCATATTGAAGAAGAAATGATTAACAAACTAAAAAATATGGGCCTGGGCTCATTAACTGTTGAGTCAAATATAGTTTGTGCATCATCTCTTTGAAAAAATATGACCAAAATACTCTTGTGGGACAAAAGAAAAAGGATCACCAAGATACTTATCTTTATACATATTTGATGTGTGTAGCCCATGTGATGTGCTAACCAAAGAGTTGTCTCTACTTTGTATATGAGATACAAATCTAAAATTTTTGAAAGGTTCAAAGAATTCAGATATAAGTAGAGAAATAAATCAAAAAATTTTTGAAGGTACTTCAATCAGATCAAGGATGCAATACCATTGAAATTTTTTTTTTAATTTTTTCATAAAATGGCATTGTTTCATATTGAACTCTTCTTAGTAAATCTTAGCTCAATGAGATAAGAAGAGTCATGGGACTATATGAGATATAATCTGATCCATAATAAAATTCACTGATTTATTTATATTTCTTTAGGGACATGCTTTATTTTTATAAAATTGGATTCTCTCTAAACCTGTTCCTACCACACCATATAAGATATGACATGGTGAGAACTGAATCTTGATTATTTTGAGATTCAAAGATGTCCAGCCTGTGTCTAGGACAGTAGGTGGATATGTTAGAGGATAAGTCTATAAAGCTCTTCCTAAAAGAGTTTGGGATATTACTTTTTGATGGGATTACAATGTGATTGTGACTCAATGCTATCTTCTTAAAAAACTATTTAACCAAGATGAAACAATGAGAGAAAAGTTAAGCTCTAAAAGAGTATCTCTGAAGAGCAGGGAGCCTTGGGACCTTAAGAACATATTAATCATAAGCCAGTAGATGTGTATTCCTCCTCCACCTCGTACATATAGTAGGACCTCCAATCCTCTCGAAAGATACTTGAGTATGCTTAACAGAAGATGTAGAAAAAATCATTTCTCATGGGAGATAAGGAACATAGAGATGATCCCAAAACCTATAACGAGGTGATGTGAGACATCGACTCCAAGAAAGGATGTGAAATAGCTTTCCTGAGTAGAGATCTTTTGAAGATTTCTATATGGAATAGCCTATGAATTTTACTTCTTGTGATAGGTGATCACAAAGACCACAATACCCTTAGAGTTGGAACATTCATTTCAATAATATGATCAAATTATTTGATCAGAAATGAAGAATTATTAGCTTCAAAAGGGTTAGTGGGAGTGTCCAATACTGACATTGATTAAAATATAGTTGAATATAGATTTCTCCATGAAAGACATAAAGTGAGCATCCTAAAAATCTATAGAGATAGATGCAATTGGATGCTTGTGCTCTCATAGATAAAGTACAGAGATCGGATGCTGAAAGAATTTAGCATAGAAATCTCAAAGAGGGGTCTGCTACCCTCTCAAGTATAGTCGTATACCATAAAGTACTTGAATTGATTATACCATGATTGTCACAAGTAGATATCAGTTGCATCTAGGCTGTGAGCGCTGGATTGCTATGAAAACATCCTTAAGCTCTTAAGAAGGACTGAGGACATGTTTGGAAAAGGATCAAAGCTAGGAGTGGGAGGATACACCAATTCAGATTTTAAATCTGATGTTAATGGTAGAATATCTACATCATGGATGTGTTGCTATGTCGATATCTTGGAAGGATTCCAAATAATCGATCAATGAAAGTTGAGTACACTATAGATGTGTAGGATGCATTCAAGTTGTAATGTTAGTTGCAGAATTAGTTGTCATACTATCAGATGCCATGACACTATACTACAAAGACAATGGCACCATAGCCCTTGCTAAGGAGCCTAGATCTTACCAGATATCCAAGCACAAAGAACAGCAGAACACGCGACTACCTCGAGTAGGAATATATAGAGGTGCAAAGAACAAACTTCACATGTGATATGGATGACCCACTAGTAAGTCACTTGGCTAGCCTAAGACTATAACCTATCTTATGAAGATAGGGCTTGGTACATGGCAGATTGACTTTAGTGCAAGTAGGAGATTATTGAATGTATGTCCTAAAAGCTAATCCTGGCTGACACATTTCATTTCTCTAGGACATGATTTTGTACTTATTGGGCAGTTATATTACCATTCATGTCTATGTGTCCATGAATCCTTCAAGGAAGTAACAAAATGATGACACATATTCTCAAAGAGTTGAGAATTTGAGGCATATGTCATTGATGGTTGATTCCTAAATTGCTCCTGGTCATAGGATCATCATGGGGATGATGATTAATCTAGATAGACCAATGCACGGATCGTTTCTTTCGGATAGATAGATCTTTTTTGTAGTGAAGAGACACTGGAGTGAGAGTGCAGGTGGTTGTTAGAGAACAACTAGTACTGAGCGTGACCAACACGAGCAGTCACATAGATGTCTGCTCACTTATTAGTGACTTTCTCGATACTGTAGTTGTATGACTGATCCTTTGATTTGAGATGACACTACTGCTTGTAATGAGGCTGCTGGAGTTTGACTGACACATCAACATAGATCTCAAGAAGCTCTTGTAGTAGATGTTGGCGACAGTTGGTCCATTGTAGGAATGGGGTGTGCATCAAGATGGGATCTATCAATCCTAACAGAAGGGAATAGTCCTATGAAATTTAAGAGGCTGAGTTCTTAAGTCTATGGCCATGGTAGTATGATTGATGCAAAAGAGTTTTCATAGAATTACATATGGACTTAAGCTGATTGAATCTATCATATGATCGATGTTGAGATTTGATGATTTATCTATGACCTGCCATCTAGTCGGAACTCACGATAGAGGAATTGAATCACATATTTACTACACCTAGAGGTTCTTTTCAATTCTACTGGGTTGCTACTACATACTGCTAGGTGTCACTAGTGGATTGTGAGAGCTCACCAGGATTGTTCTGGATCGACAATCCTTGTTGAGTTAGAGTGAAATTATTCTGATCCATTGAAAAAAAATTTAATGATACGATGATAGAAATTATTATATGTCTCACTACCGAATATAATTAAATCTATGAGGTCACACAATAAAGAGATTAGGCTTGGAATAAATAATTGAGCTTATGAAGTATCAATTGGATTTAGAGAAATCCATTGGGTTCATGGTAACCTTGCTAGCACATGGTTGGACCTAATTTTTTTTTCTGTTGGGATTACCTATTTGATAAGTTAATTCTAACTTAATTATCTGCTAATAATCTATATGAGTAAGATTCATGAGACTTCAATTATTTGGTGTCTAAGGTTATGGATCACATAAATTAAGAGTGCAAGTCCTTTATGAATCTCTTTGATAGTTATTATGGGGTGCCACCATGATTTGATCAATTTGGGCATGTCCATTGATTAGAGAGCCTTTTATTTTTATATGGAGTATCTCTTGGGTGTATTTTAAGGTGTCTAATTATGGGTGCAAGGGCTCCAATTATTGGCACCTAATGGGCTTCCTAATGTAAGTTAGATAACTTAAGTTAATAGGAATCCTAATGCAAGTAGGACCTGTATTATGAGATTGAATAAGTTTTAATCCTTATGCCTATTTAAAGGGACCTCCCTTAAGGTCCCTAGAGAATCAAAACCAACAGTCCCTCACACCCAAAGGCTCTCCTCATGCCCTCTCTTCCTCTCCCTTTCTCTCCTCTTGGGTGTTCTATACACCCCTTTCTTGGGATCGCATCCCACGGAGTTCTATGCCCAAAGGAGTTTGGGTACCTCTTTCTTGCTGGTTTCTAATATTTGGTAGCAGCACATAGCAAGAAGAAACTCTAGAGAAGAGGAGAAGAAGAAGATCAAGGAGAAAGATCAAGTATTAATCGCGATCCAGGCTTCGTTCAAATTCAGCATGCTGAATTTTAGAAAACCAAAATTTAGATTAAAGAAGACTATCCAGGCTGATCCTGAGTGCATACTTATAGAGGCTGGACACTTGTATGGCTAAGAGAAAGCCTCTTCTCTTTTAAATCTAATTTTGAAGAAAGAGATTGCGAAATAGATATGTGATTTGATCACAATCTAAAATTTCAGTATTTATCAATTTCAGCATATGAAATAGATCCATGTTGCTTTATATTTTTATGCATGCAAAATTTAGATTAAACTTATTTTAATTTTATTCTCTATTATGGTGTTTAGAAAACTAAGTTTTGAAAATACATTTGCATGCATCAAACCCCAAAATCCAACACAAGTATGGACTATGGTTGAAGCACCTATGGGTATGACCCAATAGGTTGCTGATAGGAATGTCAATCCAGATTTTTGCCATTGCCACATACCATCTAGAGAATTTATCTCTAAAGGAAAGCAGATGCATTTATGGATTCAAGCAGGCATTGAGGAGTAGATACTTCTATTTTTTGATGACATAGTCAAAATATTTTGACTTTATCAAATATAGATGAACCATGTGTGTGTGCAAGAAGATAAGTGGGAGTCCCACTAATTTCTTGTTATATATGTGGTTGACATACAGCATATTGAGAAGGTAGTCCCAATATTGTACTTGATCAATGACATGCTTATCATAAAAGTTTTCACGGATAAGACTTGGGTATAGCATCCAATATATTTGGCATCTATAGTGATAGGTGTAAGTGAATGTTAGACTTGTCCCAGTCTAGGTACATAATTTTTATGTTGAAGGGATTCAACATAAATGGGTGTAAAAGAATTTACTTATCCATATATTCAATGTACGTCACCTAATGTGGTTTATGCCTTGTGCATAATCAATGATTTCAGACAGATCCATGATAGGATCTTTTGAAAACTATGAATAGCATTCTTAAAATACTTGAAAAGTACTAGAGGAGCAGTGAATTGAAAGAGCTCCAAACAGCAAATTGTGTTTGACTCAGTTAAATACTGTTAGTAAAGATTGCTAAGAAAAAGCTGTCTGATGAAAGGGTTCATCACTGAGTTGGGTGTGGTCTCACTTTTGGAGAAATTCAATGCAGGGGTAAAATGGTAATTTTAAAACTTTTTCAAAATTACTATTTTACAGTAGAAATTATTAATTAATCTAATTAATTAATAAAAATTTACCCTATACTAAGATCTAAATATGATATATAGCATGCATGCATTTAAATTTGAAATTTAAATTTGAACAGTAAACACTTTACTGTAATGTGTTCAGAACACAATACCTTTGTGCGGATGGTAGATCGCCACAATCTGATCATCATCAGAAGAGTTTGATCATCATGATATAGCCACACAGTGTGTCTAGCCTCTGTGGATCATCCACACGAAGCTCCCGATCTGATAGACTCCTCACGAGTGCTAGCTCGTTGTAGAGCCCTTTCGATGGCCAATGCTGATCGAACTCTTTCGATCGATATCTGCTGATTCTTTGGATACTCTAGATTATTAGCAGATGTGCTTGAGAGGATGTTGAAGATCTTTCTAAAATTTGGTGGGCTCACGACACTCGTAGCTCACCTTCTCACTTCCCGAACTCCAGGCTGAAACCTTGAAGAACTCACTGAAACCCTGCACACACTTTTTCTTTCTTTTCTTTCTTTTTCTCTCGAAAGGATATAGACCTTCACCTTGCACACAAGGATTCCTCATGCCCAGATTTTCTCTCCAAAAATTTTCTTGCACACGCCCCACTCTTCTCCTCCTTTTAAAACAATGTCAAACATCTTATCCACGTGAGAGGATAAAGATGAGTAATTGCACATTTGAATTCAAATTAAATTTTGAATTCAAATGGAAATCAATTTATTCTTATCCTCTAAGAGCATGAGAAGAGGAGGACATGGCTTAATTTGTGCATGAGTGATTTCATGAGAAATATTTTTTCGTGTAATAAATGGGGCGTTAAAAGAGGATAAGGTCAAGGCACTAAGATTGGTTGCTTATTCAAATTCAAACTTTGTTTTGAATTTGAATGGCCAACCAATTATCCTTATCTACTCATTTGGTGCATTAAAGTGGGGCGTGAGGAGGGCTTTGCGTGAGGAAAAATTCATGAGAATTTCCTCCTCGTGAATTCAAATGGGCGCAGTGGAAGTGAGGTGGCGCAGGGAGAATGGGTCAAGGTGGTTTCATTATTTAAACCAACCTAATTGAACCAAATAAGTTAGGCTCAATTAGACTAATTTAAACCTAACTTAATTAGGCTTAATTAGTCTCAATAAAATCTTAATCAAATTAGAAATTGATTAAGCCCAACCCCTGATCATATCAGGGACCAAACCATCTCGACGATTAGGTCAACTCTTAACCTAATCGGGTCAATCCCAACTGAATCCAATTCAATTGGACTTGATCCAAAATTAATTACTTAATCAAATTGAGTTAATTAGTGATCAAATCACTAATTAAATCTTTCATAAAGATTAAGTCTAAATTCGATGGGTAATCGAGCCTCAGAATTCATCGATATGTAACCCTGATCGAAGAGTCCTAAACCAGTGGGACTCTTGACCCCGGTACCCAAAATGTGTGGAATTCATGATCAGAGAATCCTAATTCTCGATCACAGAATTCCAAACATGAAGGACTCTTCACCAGCTATCAGATCAGATAGGAACCTCTAATGTGTGTGACTCCGCAGGCTCGAACCTAAGCCGGTAGCACAGGAACCAATTCCTGTACTAATCGAAGTGACCATCTAGCTATGGTATTCGATGATCGAATTGGTTGAATGGTCACAATCGCAACACTCAGGACCTACGTGAATATGGTTACTGTATAATTCATCCTTTTGACCTCTGTGTTTAGGATGACTCAGGGTTAAACTGTCAACCCTGATTAGATCATCCGAATCGTGCTCAACTCAAACAGTCCTGTGACTCCTCACAAAGACTACCCTGGCCAAGGTTTTGCTAAATTGAAATACGACTGTATACAGCTCCTAAACTGGAGTGATCAATCCCATCTTGACACACGCACTGACAAGTCAAGTACTTGACTACATCCAGCAGCCTTCCGTCACTGAATTAAAAATTCAGATAGTCCAGTGCCTAAGTGCAGTGAGTTGCTTGCAAGTCATCGTGGCGGTCTCAGGTCGGAGGGATATTTATACCCATATTTCATCGGAGCAAATTTTGACAGTAGAAATAGCTCCAGAGTCGGTCACGTTCAGTGCAGATGTACATCTCACCTGTATGCCATACCAGTGTTTCCACACTCATTGGTTAAGAGGACAACCAACCTATATGGCACACAACGACCTATGCTTGATAAACGTTATCATCTTTGATAACAACGTATCATTTGATCATGAATAGATTTAAGGACTAAACGACAAATCTTTCTTTGTCGAGTCTAAATAGTCCTAAGAACTTCACCACAACATAGGAGTTCATTAGAAAATGAAACATTTTATGATGAAAAATACCAAAATAATTTTTATTAATTCATAATTCATGTACATATACTAAAATGAGCACAACCGTCAACAGGCTGATGATTGGCTTTGGGATACTATTCCCAACAATCTTCCACTTGGCCTAAAGCCAATCGGTGCAGTATCTAATACCCATCTTCGACTTGTAGTCATCGAACTCCTTCACCGTAATGGCTTTAGTGAATGGGTCGGCTAAGTTCTCCTTTCCGTCGATCTTCTGAAGGTCGACGTCACCTCGATCCATAATTTTCTGGATGAGATGGTAGCGGTGCAGAATATGCTTCATCCGCTGGTGTGCCTTCGGTTCCTTCGCCTGAGCAATGGCTCTAGAGCTGTCACAGTAGAACAGAACTAGACCAACAAGGGAGGGTGCTACTCCGAGCTCGGTGATGAACTTTCTCAGCCACACCACTTCTTTGGTAGCATCGATGCAGCGACATACTCCACCTTGCAAACTGAATCAGCCATAGTGTGTTGCTTGGAACTCTTCCAGCAGATAGCCCCACCATTAAGGGTAAAAATAAATCCCGACATACTTTTGCTGTCATCGTGATCAGACTGGAAACTAGAGTCTGTAAACCCTATAAGTCTCAAGTCCGATTCACCATAAACAAGCCACTGGTCCTTAGTATTTCTTAAATATTTCAAGATGGTTTTAACAACCTTCCAGTGATTCTCCCCTGGATCAGATTGGTATCTACTCACTACCCCTAGTAAGTATGCCACATCTGGTCGTGTACATGTCATGGCGTACATGATAGATCTCACTACCGAAGCATATGAAATCCTACCCATACGCTCTCTCTCTTGAGGTATTGTCGGACAATCCCTCTTCGAGAGAGAAATTCCATGGCCTATCGATAGATAGCCTTTCTTGGAATTCTCCATGCTGAACCTCTTTGCATAGTATCTATGTACGTAGACTTGGATAAACCAAGCAACCTTTTAGATCTATCCCTATAGATCCTCATCCTTAGGATGTAGGAAGCTTCTCCCAAATCCTTCATGGAGAACTGTGACGATAGCCAAATCTTTATTCCCTATAATGCAGGGACATCATTCCCGATTAAGAGAATATCATCCACATACAATACAAGAAATATCACTACTGGATCATTAGCCCACTTATAAATACAGGGCTCTTCTCTATTCTTAACGAAGCCATACGTCTTGATCGTCCTATCAAAACGTATGTTCCAACTCTGGGATGCCTGCTTAAGTCCATAAATGGACCTCTGTAGTCTGCACACCTTAGACTCATCAGTGGATGTGAATTCTTTAGGTTGTATCATATACACCTCTTCATCCAGCTCTACATTTAGGAAAGCTGTCTTCACATCTATCTGCCAGATTTCATTGTCCAGATGGGCAGCTATCGCAAGCATAATCTGAATGGATTTGAGCATTGCCACAGGAGAAAATGTCTCGTCATAGTCTATACCATAACGTTGATGATATCCCTTGGTAACCAGACGGGCTTTATAGGTTTTCACCTTTCCATCTGTGCCCCTCTTCCTCTTGAAGACCCACTTACACCCTATGGGTTTTACTCCTTTGGGTGGGTCAACCAATGTCCACACATCGTTGACCTTCATGGACTCCATTTTGGATTTCATGGCCTCTAGCCATTTCTCAGAGTCGGATCTCTGCATTGCATCCATGTAGGTGATCGGATCCTCATCATTTTCATCAAGTTTGATAGGATCATCATCCCGGATCAAGAAACTATAGTATCAATCCGATTGATGTGGTACTCTATCAGATCGCCTTATGGGTGCTTGAACAATAGGCTCCGGATCTGATCTAATCAAATCCGATTCAGGTTCAGCAACTTGTGTTGGTTTTTTCACCTGTCGAACTTCGTCAAGTTCGACCTTAGAGGCAACAGTCCCTTCACCAAGGAACTCTTTTTCCAAAAAGATTGCCTTAAGGCTGACAAACACCTTTTGCTCATCAGCCAGGAAGAAATAATATCCTTTGGTCTCTTTTGGGTATCCTATAAAATTATACTTGTCAGACCTAGGTCCTAGCTTGTCTGTAATTAAACGTTTAACATAAGTCGGACACCCCCAAACCCTAAGGTGCGAGAGTACTGGCTTACGTCCTATCCATATCTCATATGGCGTTTTGGTTACATACTTCATCGAAACCCTATTTAGAAGGTAACAAGCCGATTCGAGTGCATATCCCCAAAGGGAGATTGGCAAACCAGCAAATCCCATCATGGATCGTACCATGTCCAACAAGGTCCGATTCCTCCTTTCAGACACACCATTATGCTGTGGTGTTCCAGGAGGTGTCCACTGAGAGAGAATCCCATTCTCTCTAAGATATGTCAGAAAATCATTCGAAAGATATTCACCTCCTCGATCAGATCGAAGAGTTTTAATACACTTTTCAATTTGTTTTTCTACCTCATTTCGGAATAGTTTGAACATTTCAAACAACTCCGACTTATACTTCATTAAATAGACATACCCATACCTCGATAGGTCATCTGTGAAGGTTATGAAGTAAAAATATCCATCTCTTGCACTTGAGCTCATAGGTTCACATACATCAGAATGTACTAGAGTCAAGAGTTCACTGGCTCGCTCACCTTTTCCAGTAAAAGGTGACTTGGTCATTTTACTAAGAAGACAGGACTCACAGGTTGGAAGTGATTCATAATCACCTACTTCAAGAATTTCTTCTTGAGCCAACCTGTTTATCCTGTTCTTATTGATATGATCTAGCCTACAGTGCCAAAGGTAGACTTCTGACACATTATCTATTCTAGGGTGTTTACCGAAGGTTTGAACCATATTAACAGGTTGTGATAGAAAGTAAATTCCATTATAAAGTTGTCCAATAAATATTGTAACACCATTCAAAATGATATTGCAAATGTTTTTTTTTATTAAAAATTGATAAATGTTCATGGCCAAAAGGCCTACAGAAATAATATTTAATAAAATGCTTGGACAATAGTGACATTCACTCAGAATTATATTTCGAGAATTGATTACAAGATTCATGATTCTTAATGCTAGAACTGGAACTTTGCTTCCATCTCCAACGTTCAGAAACCTCTCGCCTTCATCAAATCTCCTACTGACCTGCAGACCCTGCATCGAATTGCAAATTTGATAAGGGCTTCCGGTATCCAATACCCAGGCAGTAGTATCACAAATGAAAAAGTTGCAAGGTGTTATCATATAAGTACCTTGCTTCTTCTTTGGCCTGTTCGAGTCCAGTGAGGCAATGTATAGAGGACAGTTCCTCTTCTAGTGCCCCTGCTTCTTGCAAAAGAAGCACTCCGCCTGGCTCTGGTCGGGTTTGCACTTCTTGGTCTGACCCTGTGCAGACGTCCCAGCATGCAGCTGCACCTTCTTATTCTTCTTCTTCTTGTTCTTCTTCCCTTTCTTAAAGGGTCGACGACCAGAAGAAGACCCTCCCACAACATTTACTGACTCCTTATGGAGCTGGTGGTCCTTCTCAAAGTTCTGCAGCAACCCCAACAAGCCGTGGTAGTTCATTGCAGGCTTTGTCATTCAAAAATGAGTAAGGAAGAGAAGGTAGTACTTGGGCAGAGAATTAAGGATCGCATCTTTACTGAGTTGCTCGTGTAGGGGAAAGCCAACTTTACTTAGGCGCTCAATCATTTCGATCATGTACAGTACATGATCAGTGACTGAGGCTCCATCCCTCATTCGAGCATTGAAAATGACACAACTAGTTTTGTGCCTTTCAACATCGTCAGGCATGCCAAAAGAGTCGTTCAACATTTGAAGCATCTCTTGTGGCTGGGTATTCTCGAACCTGTGACTGAACTCATCATTCATTGCCGCCAGCATTATGCATCGGACATTGGTGCGGTCATTGAGCCACTTCTGGTAAGTGTCTCGGATCATCCCTCTAGCGTTCAGGGCTGGCTCCTCAGGTGCCGGATCCGTTACTACATAAAGGATCTGCTCATGCTCAAGGATGATTTTTAATTTTTGATATCAGCTATCAAAATTAGGTCCCATAAGCTTGTCATTATCTAATAATGACCGGAGCGAAAGGGTAGTGGCCATAGCTGCATAAAGAAAAATCAGACCTATATTAGTACATAAATTATTAATACTAAAGACTTGGACTTTAGTCTAAAGTTTCTCCCAGTATTTTTATGAATTGGTAGCCTCAACCTCCAATTCGAGGAATTACTTTAATTCCTTAGTGGGTATTAGAATCCACACAGACTACACACGAGCCCAACTTTGGTTGGTCAACCCATGTGCATCTATGGGTAGGTTCATAACCAGTTGTTTCTCTAAACAACTTCTAGTAATTAATTTTGCCCTAGAACCTAATCAGTAGGCTTTGGCCTCCACTGAAAAAATCTGGTTAGGTCCAATCATTAACATGATTTGATTTGGTGAATCAGACCAATAAATGATCAAGCCCGACTTTGGTCGGCCAACCTAACCACCATCAGAAAGACTCAAACCAAATTATCATACTATGAATGATAATTCCATTAGTCAATAAGCACTAGGCCTTTGGGCCTCCAATGATTATTAAACTAATGGACTCATTATCACTCACTTAATGGGAGGCTATGACTTAGTTATCAATATAACTTAATCATTTTTAGGACCTAATAATTTTTGAGGATTTTATTAAAGAATAGATGAGAAGATAAATTACCAGCCAATTTCAATCCTCCCACTGACTTCACCAAGTCAGATTAAAAAAGATTTAATTAAGCCAGCATTAGGAGCACCTAAATTAGTCAAACTGATTTACCTAATGACATGGGTGAGCCCTAATCACCAAGTGTCTAATCAAAACTTAATTCACCAGGTTGGCCAGGTAAGTGAGATCAGTCGTGCGGATAAGCCATTAACTCGTCAGAGATCAAATCACTATGAGTAGGTCCCGCTTAAAAACCACTGGTCAAACTTACCTTAGACACCAATCGGTTCATTTATTTTAATTTGATCAACTTAGTAAATAGGGTTCCACCGCGTAGCCATGAATTAAGTCCATCTTGGTCTAGTTAAAGACATGGACCCATTCAACTACAACTATTGGAGTTGAGTCTAGAGTATCCTTGACCTAATCTAATTCAACTTTTGATTAGATTTGACCAATTACTCTAATTTAGTCTATTTCTTTAAGCTAATCTTAGGTCTAATCCAATTATGGACCTAATCCATCTAACCATTGACCCACAAGTTTATGCAATTATCTTAGGTCTTAATTCACAATTCTAGACCTACTAGACAACACTTAATTCTTTTAATTAAGTATTTGGGCTGATGGGTCAGGATTTGGCATTTCGAAATTAATTTTTAAATTTGAAAGGTTTTATTTTCTGTTCACCAAATATGTTGACTCATTATACAAATAGATCAGCACATTTCATAAATAGCAATCCTATTGCTAATTACATAACAGAAAATAACTCAATCAAAATAAATCATGAATATTCCTTTAGATCTAATCTAACACATTCATGATAAATTTCATAATTAAACCTATACAATTAATTTCTTTCGCTGCTTCATCTGCATGGGATATAATTGCAGTGGCACCCCTACCGCCATAGGAGACCCCATTGAATGGGAGGAGAGGGCCTTTAAACCCTACTTTTCTCCTATGACCGGATGGCCATGGCAACCAACCCAATTCGATTACTTGCTACTTGGATCAAATATATCTAAATATACCAATTTCAAAATTTAAATTTTAAATTTTAAATTTAAAATTTTGAAATTCAAATTTCAAACAAATTTCAAATTTTAAATTTTGAAATTAAAATTTCAAATAAATTTCAAATTTTAAATTTTTGAATTTCAAATTTTGAATTTCAAATTTTGAATTTCAAATTTTGAATTTCAAATTTTTAATTTCAAATTTGAAATTTCTACCAAATTTTAAATTTCAAATTTTAAATTTTGAATTTCAAATTTTTGAATTTCAAATTTTTGAATTTTGAATTTCAAATTTCAAATTTCAAAATTTAAATTTTAAATTTTAAATTTTAAATTTTGAATTTTGAATTTCGAACAACTTTCAAAATTCAAATTTCAAATTTTGAATTTTAAATTTTAAATTTAAACTTTTAGATTATAACTTAATCTATGCATACAAATATATATATCATATCTAAGAACCCGCTCTGATACCAATTTCGAGAAAATTCAGTGCAGGGGTAAAATGATAATTTTAAAACTTTTTCAAAATCACTATTTTATAGTAAAAATTATTAATTAATCTAATTAATTAATAAAAATTTATCTCACACTAGGATCTAAATATGATATATAGCATGCATGCATTTAAATTTAAAATTCGAATTTGAACAGTAAACACTTTACTGTAATGTGTTCAAAACAAATCCTTTATGCGAGTAGTAGATCGCCGCAATTTGATCACCGTCGGGAGAGTCTGATCATCGCGATGCAGCCACACAGTATGTCTGACCTCTGCGGATCATCCACACAAAGCTCCCAGTCTGATCGACTCCTCATGAGTACTAGCTCGTTGTAGAGCCCTTTCGACAGCCAATGCTGATCGAACTTCTTCGATCGATGTCTGTCGATTCTTTAGATGCTCTGAATCATCAGCAGACATGCTTGAGAGGATGTTGAAGATCTTCTTAAAATTTGGTGGGCTCACGACACTCGTAGCTCACCTTCTCACTTTTCGAACTCCAGGCTGAAACCTTGAAGAACTCACTGAAACCCTGCACACACTTTTTCTTTCTTTTCTTTCTTTTTCTCTCGGAAGGATATAGACCTTCACCTTGCACACAAAGATTCCTCACGCCCAATTAGACTAATTTAAACCCAACTTAATTAGGCTTAATTAGGCTCAATAAAATCCTAATCAAATCAGGAATTGATTAAGCCCAACCCCTGATCATATCAGGGACCAAACCATCTCGACGATTAGGTCAACTCTTAACCTAATCGGGTCAAACCCAACTGAATCCAATTCAATTGGACTTGATCCAAAATTAATTACTCAATTAAATTGAGTTAATTAGTGATCAAATCACTAATTAAACCTCTCATAAATATTGAGTCCAAATTCGATGGGTAATCGGACATCAGAATTCATCGATATGTAATCCTGATCGAAGAGTCCTAAACCAGTGGGACTCTTGACCCCGGTACCCAAAATATTTGGAATTCATGATCAGAGAATCCTGATTCTTGATCATAGAATCCCAGACATGAAGGACTCTTCACCAGCTATCAGATCAGATAAGAACCTCTAATGTATGTGACCCCGCAGGTTCGAACCTAAGCCGGTAGCACAGGAACCAATTCCTGTACTAATTAAAGTGACCATCTAGCAATGGTATCCGATGACCAGATAGGTCGAATGGTCGCAATTGCAACACTCAGAACCTACATGAATATGGTTACTGTATAATTCATCCTTTTGACCTCTATGTTTAGGATGACTCAGGGTTAAACTGTCAACCCTGATTAGATCATCCGAATCATGCTCAACTCAAACAGTCTTGTGACTCTTCACAAAGACTACCCTGGCCAAGGTTTTGCTAAATTAAAATATGACTGTACACAGCTCCTAAACTGGAGTGGTCAATCCCATCTTGACACATGCACCGACAAGTCAAGTACTTGACTACACCCAGCAGCCTTCCATCATTGAATTAAAAATTCAGGTAGTCCAGTGCCTAAGTGCAGTGAGTTGCTTGCAAGTCACCATGGCGGTCTCAGGTCGGAGGGATATTTATACCCATATTCCATCGGAGCAAATCTTCATAGTAGAAATAGCTCCGGAGTCGGTCACATTCAGTGCAGATGTACCCTTACAGAACACCTGTATGCCATACCAGTGTCTCCACACTCATTGGTTAAGAGGACAACCAACCTATATGGCACACAATGATCTATGCTTGATAAATGTTGTCGTCCTTGGTAACAACATATCATTTGGTCGCGAACAGATTTAAGGACTAAACAACAAATCCTCCTTTATCGAGTCTAAATAGTCCTAAGGACTTCACCACAATATAGGAGTTCATTAGAAGATGAAATAATTTATGATAAAAAATATCAAAATATTTTTTATTAATTCATAATTCATGTACATATACTAAAATGAGCACAACCGTCAATAGACTGACGATTGGCTTTGGGACACTATTCCCAACACTCACTAGGTACCTACGCACATCCTAAAGCACTTTCACCTCATTTATAATTTGATCATAAAATAAGTTCATACTAAGAACAGTATAATAGGACCAGTTTACTAAGCCTTACATAGCAGTAGAGTGTTCGCTACCCTGATTGCATGGGCATCAGGTATAGGGGCGATTGGCTTTAGTGCAAGTAAAAGATTGAAAGAATAGTACCCTATAAGCCAATCGCATCCCCATGCGATAGAGACTTTTTTGTGTTATCTTTCTTCTTATTTACATGACATTAGTTATTTTATTCATGAGGTACTGTGTTTTATCATATTCTGCATCATATTTTCCTGATTATGATTAACCCCACAGATTAGGGCAATGATTTTAGGGCCATGATGAGATCATGCCAGTGAAACTTAAAATCTTGATAGTCTCAATCTAAAATATTTTCAATCATTGGATCATCGAGTCGGAGATCGATGATACTGGTAAGACTGGTACATCCTATGTATGCTCGATGGAGAGGGTGGTTGATCTCACAATCACTTATGTGGCAACACTAATACAAAGATGTAGGTGCTCATTAGAGAATGAGTTCACTGAACTGACCTATAGAAAGAATATCTGATAGAGCTTTACAGTATTTTGACAGATGGTTCTCCAGTGGGAGTGGTGCATGCGATCCTTTGACCTGAGATCACCATGGTATCTTGTGTGCATGGACCCTTACTTTAGTTTATTCTCTAGCATGCTACTTTGAGATGTGTGTGAGATATTCTGGGTATGGTGAAGTGTGCATAGAGATTGTGAGTGACCAATAAAAAATCAGTCACTCCTTATAGGAGGAGAGAACATCTTATGTAATATCATAGGATGATGACCCTGAGAGTCTCTAGCCAGAGTAGGGATGAACAGTAGAAAAAAATTTTACTAGTTCATCAACTGAGTCATCATTATCAGATCGAGATGCATATGGATAGATATTTAGCTTTGACATATTTTCATGCCCATGACTTTTTCGGGATGTTGTATGATCGAAGGATTGAATTGCATGGTAACTCACCACGGAAGGATAATTTGGATATTTTTATCAATTTTTAAATCTTTTGGATAGTCATGACATGTTGGTAGATGTCAATCTTAACTTGTGAACTCATCAAAATTAAAAGAGTTTAATTTGAGAATAAATTAGGAAGAGTTCTAGTTGTTTGAGACTCTTGAGCTGACCTAATCTAATCAGATTAGAGATATATCATGAGTCTGGGTCCACTACTGGCCAGATTTGGAACCCAATGGATCACACATAATAGAGATTTGATTTTGATCTAATTTATTTGAATTTATTATAAATCTAATGGGTTAATTGAATTGCTAGCATATAAATTAATCTAAGTTTCCAATTGGATTCAGTGCAAAGGTGTTTGTGCTAACCCTTGACTTGTAGCCTTGACCAAATGTGATTAGGTTTGAACCTATATTTAAATAGGTGATTTATCTAGTTTTTAATGGAAAAGTTTCATATGAAATAACCTCCTCCATGTCAAAGTGCCAAGCATAAAAATAATCCCCACCCTATTTAATTTTGGCATAAAAGAAGGAGAGTCCTTCTTTCATACTTCTCTTAAATTCCTTACATATTCCACACGTCTCATTATTTTGTGTGACATCAGATGATTCCTTGGGATATTTGGGTGTGGAAGAGGAGGAGGAGTCCTTCTCTAAGAAGGAACTCCAAGCCAAAAATAAATGGGACGCCTCATTATTTTGTGCGATGAGATTGGAAGAGTCCATCTCATTTAAAACTCTTATCTTCCTTCCTATTTCCTCTCTTATTCCATGCAATTTCTTAAAGGGGGCGACATCAGATGGCACCTTGGTTTTTGGATGCAGAATGCAGAGTCCTTCTACTTATGAAACACCTCATATTTCATCTAAGTAATTATCTTCCTATGAGAATTTTTAACGCCAAAAGTTGGCATCCCTTGGAGATAATATGGTGCCTCTTTGTAACCTATAAATAAAGAGGTGCTAGCCCAAGTTGGACATGCCAATTAGAGCTAAGAATAGGTGTGGAAATGGAGAGGAAAATGATAGAAAAAATTTGGATAAAGATAAGGAAAAAAAGAAGAGAAAAATAAAAAAAAAGAGAAGAGAAAATAGAAAGCATGTGATGCTTGTCCAAAAATCAGATTGTTCATGTGTTGAACATATAATCTAATTTGTGTGTGGTAAGACCATTTGAGGAAAGGTTCCTAGAGTAGTCCTAGTGGAGGTCTCGAAGGCATACAAATGATAGTGCAATCGATTCTTGTGAAGGATGATCGATAGCAAACTGACGAAAAAGGCTGCAGCACCATGTCGAATTGGGAAGGACCCTGATCAGTCCCGTGTGGATCACCGTTGGAGGGTTTCTACTTTGTAGCCTTATGGAGATCTCAAAATTACTAGTTCATAATCTTCGTATTGGTATATGGCTTCTGATCTTCTCTTATTATGCATGCTTATGTTTTTTGATTGCAATCATCAAAGTGTTCTTAGGGCTTTTGTGTTTCGATAGTCTAATTTAAATATTAAACTTATTTTCATTTGTTGAATGAATATAAAAATTTTTAAAATTTATATTTCATTGCATCTGTAGAATCCAATAGGTTGTCCTCTTAATCAAGAAGTGTGGAGATACTGGTATGGCATGCAAGTAAGATATAGGAGTACATCTCACTGAACGTGACCAACTGCTGAGCACTCTATTATCAAGAGTAGCTCACAAAAGATATGGGTATAAGTATCCCTCTGACCTAAGATCACTACGGTGACTTGTAAGTAACTCACTATGCTTTGGTACCGGACTACCTAAATTTTTAATTCAATGATGAAAGATTTCTACGCACAGTCAAATACTTGAGAAGTCAGAGTGTGAGTCAAGATGGAATTAACCCCTCTGAATAAATAGGAGTTAATATATCAGTGTGTTTCAATTCAGTAAAATCTCGACTGAGATAATCCATGTGATAGATTTTAAAAATTAAAATACAATGTGGATGACCATATCAGGGTTGACAATCAAACCCTAGGTCACCTTGAGCATTTGGATCAAAGGGATGAATTATATGGTTACCATATGTCAATAGGTTCTTGAATGATGCTTCGCAATCTTTCGACCTATTCGGACGTCGGGTATCATTGCTAGATGGTCACTTTGATTGATATAAGAAGATTGTTTCTATACTACTAGCTTAGGTTGAAACTTATGGGGTTACACTCAAAAGAAGTTTCTGACTGATCATATGGCTGATCGATGATTAAGAATCATTTTAGGATAAAATAGTCAATTCGACTGATGATTAACTCTGTACAAAAGTTACAATAAATTAATTTATTAATTATTAATGAATTATAAAAGGATTAATTGGTAATTAGATTATTAATTAGCTCAATTTGATTGAGCATTAAAGTTTGAATCAAATCTAATTAAATTAGATTCAATTTGGTTTGACCCGATTAAGTTATGAGATGACCTAATCACTAAGGGTGTTCGATTTCTGTTTTGATCAGAACTTGAGCTCGATTAATTTTTAATTTGATTAAAATTTAATTGAGACTATTTACTATCTAATTAGATTAGGTTTAGTGATCTAATAGGATCTAACCTAATTTGGTTGGGTTAAGAATCTAATTGGATGAGAAAATAATTCAAATTCAAATCCCTTACGCCTCCTTTCTCTGTGCCCTTTTATTCTTCATGCGAGAAAAATTTTTTATGTAAATTTTTTTCATATCCAAAAGTTTTTCTATATCCACATCTGATTTTTTTTAAATTATAAATTGGTCAGTTTAAATTTGAGCTCAAATGGGTTTGAATTTGAATGAAAATCTAGAATCCAAATTGAGTTGGACTCTTCTCTTCACACTATAACCTTTCTCCACACATAAAGTATTTTTGCATGAGATTTTTGCATCAATCTAATGTTGGTCGACCCCTCTCTGAGTTCATAAGATGAGAATAAAGTTTGGTTCAAAATTTGATTTAAATTGGACCGAAACTATCTTTTCCTTATCCTTATCTTCCATGGGATGCCACCTTTAAGAAGGGATCAGTTTTGTATGAGATTAGAAGTGATTTTTGATGTGAGAAACTTGAGAGTTGGGGCATGAAAAGTTGAGAGTGGGTTGGGCTTCCATGCATGAGAAACAGAGGAAGTATTCTTCTTTTCGGGCATGAAATATAGGGTCTAGGGTTTCAACTCTAGATTTTGTGAGAAGAAAAACATAAAAGTGAGTCTTGTTCAATCTCTCACACTACCATCTCCTTGTAATACTTTATCTTCTGATCTAAAAGAGTCTGAGAGATCCGAAGAAAGGAGCTTGGACCAGCCATCTAGAGCCTTCGACGTGAGCTAGCACTCCTGCGAAGGAAGATCTGATTTGGGCTTCGAGTGGATGATCTGTAGAGGCTGGATGGCTTGTGTGGCTGCTCGACATCAGTGAGAGCTTTATACCATACCTACCAGTAGTGGAGATCATTGATCCATAAAAAGATGATGAGTTCTGAACTCAACCAATGTGATCTAAAGGTTAGATCAAATTTAGGACATCGATGTGATCGATGCAGTTTTTTATTTTATATCTGATTTTATATGTAATTTTTTTATATCATAGATCTTTAATTGGTAGTTTAGATCTGATTCAAGGTATATTTAGAAGATTAAAGAATTTAATCTTTTATTTTTTACTATAAAATTTTAAAAATACATGCTTTGAACTACCCATTTTTTCTTCACATCAGAGGATGTCCCTGGAGAAGAAGGCTTATTCTATGATTAGAGGATGTTTGACAGATGCGGCGATCTACTCGGTGTTAGAGGATAGAACCCCAAAAGGTTTGTGATCAAAGTTGTACTCATGTATATGAGAAAAAAAATATGTGCAACAAGCTGATGTTGAAGAAGAGACTGTACAACCTTCGGATACAGGAAGGTGGAGATGTCTTGAGTCACATCCAAAAATTCGATCAGGCGTGCAATGAGTTGCTGAACATCGGGATGAAGTTGGAGGAGGAAGATAAGTTATTACTACTACTATGCTCGCTGCCCCCTTCCTATAATCCATTGGTGACGATGCTGCTCTATGGCAAGGAGACACTGAGGTATGAAGATATGGTCTCGGTGCTGCGGTCCAATGAACAATAGGAGAAGTTGATCAAGGAAGGTGCTCCCCAAGGAGGCTTCACCATGGGGGAGAGATCAAGAAGAGAAAGGGAAAGAGGCAATTCTAGCAGATGGTCAAAGTCTCGGAAGAGCAGGAGCAGGAAGGATGCCAGGTGCTACAAATGCAATGAGATCGGGTACTTCAAACAAGATTGCCTGCAATGGAAGAACAAGAAGGGAGATAAGAGAGGATCTGATGTGCTAAGGATGGTGGTTGATAGTGAGATGGAGGATGACCTCTTTATGGTATCAGATGGTCACAGGCAAAACATAAATGTATTAACCGTGGATTCAACCTGTTCGCATCACTACACCCCAAATCGATCTTGGTTCGCTACATACACTAGGACGGATGAAGGGAGTGTGACATTTGGAGATGATCATCCATGTAGAGTTGCTGGTATTGGGAGTATTCGATTGAGGATGTTTGATGGGATGGTGCGGACTCTCACTAATATGAAGCACATCCCTAATCTAAAGAAGAATCTCAAGTCACTAGGTTACCTAGAGCAGAGCGGCTACAGCTTTAGTAGTCGTGCTAGGAGTGTGGTGTTGAACATCTTAAATGAAGCCATTATAGTGATGAGAGGAAGAAGGATGGAGAACAAACTCTATAGGATGAAAGGATCTATTGTGACTGGAGAATCTGATGCAGCAGCTGCAGCGCAAGACCAGTAGGGGGTCATCGGTTATGACATTACCACCTAGGCCACATAGGAGATCATGGGATGAAGGAGCTAAGCAAGCATGATCTAATTTTAGATTAGGATAAAGGTATCTCAAAGGTATGTGAGCCATGCCAGATGGAAAAGCAAAGAAGAGTACAGTTTACCAGCAGTTCAGCCCATAGTGCAGCTCCACTGGAACTAGTTCCACTAATATGTAGGGATCGGCCCTGATTCAGCTAGAAACGGGGTGAGATACTTCTTGACCTTCATAGATGATTTCTAAAAAAAAATATGGGTCTACTTTATGAAGAAAAATTAAAAGTCTTCACCAAATTCAAAGTGTGGAAAGCTAAGGTGGAGGAGACAAGTCAGAGCTTGAACTGTTTGTGGTCCGACAATGGCGGGGAGTATACTAGCAAGGAGTATCAAATTTTTTGTGAGGAGTATGGCATCAAAAAGTACTTCTCAATGAGAGGAACTTCTCAGCAAAATGGGGTGGCTGAGATGATGAATAGAACCCTTATGGAAAAGGCACGGTGCATGAGGCTGCAGGTAGGGCTTCCTAAGGTGTTCTGGATAGATACAGTGGATGCAGCCTGTTATTTTATGAATTGGTCACCTCACACTAAGTTAGATTGTAGTATTCCAGAAAAAAAATGGTCTAAAAGAAAGATTCATCTGATCCATCCAAGGGTGTTTGGGTGCACGGCATTTGTGCACATCGATGCTGGTGAGCGGAGCAAATTGGATGCCAGGTCACGGAAGATGGTGTTCTTGAGATACCCATGAGGAGTTAAGGGATACTGACTATGGAATCTCTTGGAGAAGAAGGTTGTCATCAGTAGGGATGTCATCTTTGATAAAAATTCAGTTCTCCAAAGGTGAGATGGCATAGAAGAGCAGCAGGAGCAATAGGAGGTCCAGCAAGGTAGCACTAGACAACTAACATCTTATTCTATTTTGCCACTTGTAGGTGCATCGAGAGGACTTGGTATTTAGGTAGAGCACTTCCTAAAGATGTCTCCACAGGTGGAGAGAGCTCAGATAGATGAAAGAAGTTAGAAGATCTAGCAGGAGCAAACTGAACCTAGGATGGATATCGGGGTTGCACTGCACAAGCCCAAAGAAACGTCAGGCAACCGAAACGATATGGCTTTGAGGAGACAATGTCATATGCCCTGCTAAAAGTGAATGAGGACCCCTGCACCTATAAGGAGGATATGGAGAGCTAGGACAGAGAGAGGTAGGTCCAACCAATGTCTGAGGAGATGCAGTCTCTCCACAAGAACGAGACATCGCGATTGGTGCAGTTGCCACAAGGGAAGAAATCCATTGGTTGCAAGTGGATTTACCAACACAAGGAGGGGCCTTCAGAGTAAGGAGGTAACAGATACATAGCGAGGCTAGTGGCTAGGGGATACTTCTAGAAGGAAGGCATTGACTTCAGTGAGGTTTTCTCTTCCATCATCAGGCATACTTTCATCAGGGTGTTGCTAAGCATCTGATAAACACTTAATTTAAGTCATTTAAAATAAAAAATTATATTTAATTTATTTTATTTATTAAGAATTTGATGCTTCCTTTTATGTTTTACAGGAAAGGTGATTGCCGATACAAAGAGTCTGATTTGTAGATCAAAAAGACTCAAGTTTGAAGAAAATTGGACTTAAAACAAAATTTAAATAAAAGAAGGATGCATACGGTATTATAGAAAATGAAGATACTATGCAAGAAACCCAAAAGGATATAGACGTCATTGTAAAGAAATAAAAGTTTCCTTTTGTAATCAAAAAGGAGCGCGCACAGCACTGAGCGCGGAAGCGCGGGCGAGCGGCAGCGCGGGTTCGCGTGGTAGCAGGCGCGCGGGTGCACGGGCACGAGGCAGGATGGGCGCACGGCATGGAGGGTTCGCACGGCATTGTGGGTGCACGGACACAGTGGTGAACAGATAGCTGGATCTGAAAATTAAAGGAAAAAAATATATACTTGGAAATACTTTAAGAGAAAGAATTTGTATTTTCTTTATCTGCATATGATCTGTCTATCTCATCCATCCATCTTTTAGTCCTTAGTATTTTCTTTAGTCCCACATCGAAAAATCATGTAAAACTCTTCCCTCCTAACACCTATAAAAAGACTTTTGTACTCCCATTTGAGGGGGAGCCCAGAAATTCTTCTAGAGCCTTCCATAGAGGAATAGAAAGGGACTACTTCATGAGCAGCTTGGCTAGCAGTCTCGGGAGTGGAGAAGAAATTTTGTAACGATATAGAGTGGGTTTATTGTTCTAAACTTTCTTGTATTTCTTTATATGCAATAAAGATTATACTTTTTATTTAAATCATCATGAGTTCTTTATTTGCTCTCTTTCATATGCTTTTATTTATTCTTTCCTGTTAGATTAATATTAGAAACAACTTTTACTTTCTGGAGACGCACCATGATCTACGGGTACGGGACGTGTCGAGGAAAGAAGAGTTGTTTACCTAGTATTTTTTGGAGACACACCGTGACCTATGGGTATGGGGCGTGCCAAGGAAAGATAGGTATTTTTTCTAAGATTAATCCATCTTTTTAAATATAAAAAAAGAGATACAATTCTACTAGTGCAAAATTAATTCAAAACTCTTGAGCTCTTTATTTTTTAATTACATCAATTTTAAGATAATTTATTCTCTAAATCAAAACAATGCTTCTTTCTTTTATTTTGCAATCTCAACTTAGCCCAAGGTCCCTGAGGATACGATCTCGACTCATCCTACCTACGTAGTAAGTAGAGTTATTTTTGGTGCTATCAACGACTACGCATCAAATTTTGGCATCGTTGCCGGAGATCTTGACATGGTTGAATTAAAAAAAAAAAAAAAAACCACTGACATTTCATAACACTTAACTAAAATAGGGTAACCTCAAATATAAAAATTTCTAACTTGATTGGATACCTTGTTTCTTTGCATTGCATCTCCATAATTAACTTTAAGGGCACAACCCATTAACTAAGATAAGATGAGGATTTGATCACCCTTCCATGGCCCACCAATCACTCCCTTGCATTTGTATAACTTAGACCTTAATCCAAAATTAATTAGATGTTGACCCCTAAGGATTTTGAGCTCATTAGGACAAGTGACCCTGAGAGTTGAACTAGGTTAGACTTGGTCAGCTAGCTGGTGTCTAGGCAAGTGGTTTGCAGGATGACTGGGCCCGAAGGAAGGTGGTTTTTAATTAGTTCCGTTCACTGATCTGGCCAATTTAATTGGTGTCTAAGGAAAGTAACGGGGGGACTCCCACCAACCTTATACTTATCTAGCCAGTTGGTTGGTCAAGCTCTGACTTGGAGGGCTTGAAGGCTAACTACAGTTAGGAGCTGTCTAGAACTAGGGTAACTTTAGGATAGAGAGTCCACTATGTGCTAACTTGATTGTAATTAAAATCTAACCACAACTAATTCTTCTATTAGTTTTAGGACTTCTTAGGATCTCTTCTTTAGAACTCTTTTCTCTCTTCTCTTCTCTTCTTAATAAAAAAAATAATAATAATAATCCTTAACAGACTAGGATAGTCCTACATAGATCTTTTAGTTGCATGTTAGGTCGACGATCACTAAAACTCGAATTGCAACCATTAGACGAAGAATTAGAAAAGACTCTTAGGACTATCCGAGTTAGAAACATGGCTGCACCTGGTGAGGCTAATCCTCCACGCTTATTGAAAGAATATTTCACTCCATCTTCGTATACCTACTCTCCATGCATTCAAGCACCTCCAGTAGAAGCTACCCAATATGAGATTAAGTCTAGCATTATTCAAATATTGCCATCATTCTATGGACTTAGTAACAAGGACCCATACAAACACTTGGATGAATTTTTTGAAATTTGTTCCACAGTAAAAATCCAAAACTTCTCTGATGATGCCCTTAGGTTGAAATTATTTCCTTTCTCACTTAAGGACAAAGCCAAGCATTAGTTAAATTCCTTAGACTCTATAACCATTTCAACTTGAGATCATCTTCAGAGAGAATTTCTTAAGAAATACTTTTCAATCGAAAAAATAAATCAAATTAGAAAAGCTATCACTAGTTTTTCTCAATTGGAGGGTGAACTTTTTCATGAGACATGGAAAAGGTTAAGGGACCTCATTCGTAAATGTCCACACCATGCTGTCCCTAAATAGCAACTTTGTTAGTGTTTTTATGATGGTCTATCAGAGAAACATCGACAAATGGTTGATGCATCATGTGGTGGGACATTCATGCTAAAGAGTGAGAATGAAGCCTGGCAGCTCTTTGAAACACTTAGTGAGAATTTCCTACATCATATATCTGCCACCTCTAGAGAACAACCCATGCTTCAACAAAAAAGAAGTGGAATTTATCAGATTGGAAATGTCATGGATATCCACAGTAAGGTAGATGAACTATCCCAAAAATTAGATCGTCTTCTAAATACTGGACAATCCCCGATTCCACCTAACCCAATCCAAGAAGTTTGTGCATTGTGTGCAAGTCCGAATCATTTTGTTAGTGAATGCCCAGCCTCACCTCAATTTTCTGAGTTTGTGCACGAGCAGATTCAGCAAGCTCAAGTCCAACAAGCTTGCAGACCAGGAAATGATCTATATTCAAACAATTATAACCTCGATTGGAGAAACCATCCAAATTTTTCCTGGAGACCACAACCAGTGGTTGGCCCTGCCGCACCGCGACCTCAATATTAGGACCCAACATATAGGCATGGACCATACCATCAATTTCAAAATGCTCCTCAACCGTCTACTACTGGTCACAGCTCAGCTTTTGAAGAAAAAGTTTTGAAAGTACTAGAACGATTAGAAGTCAACACTCAGACCCTTAACTCCAACACACAATCCATTGCTAAGCTAGAGACCCAAATAGGTCAACTAGCGACTGCATTCAGTAGGAGGGAAGGAGGAAAATTATCTAGCCAACCCGAGAGCAACCCAAGAGGGCAATTTGTGATTAAGAGCTCTAATACCCCAGAAGCTTTTTCTGAACATGCCAAATCAATCATGACTCTGAGAAGTGGGAAGGTCATTGAACACACTAGTAAAACTAATGAGACCGACCCTAAACCTCTAACTGAAGCCAAATCACCCAAGAACAAGGAGGACCTGAAAATAGAGAATGAACCAACTACACCGGAATCATCTTATTTGCCTAAAGTTCTATTTTTGGATGCCCTGAAAGCCCCTATTCCTACAGATAAGAAGGGAGGAAGACTCGATGAGATGTTGGAATTGTTTAAGCAAGTCCAAATTAATCTTTCTCTTCTAGATGCAATCAAACAAGTCCCTACTTATGCCAAATTTTTGAAGGATTTGTGCACCCAAAAACATAAATCTAGATCACAAATCTCAAAGAAAGTTTGCCTCACTGAACAGGCTAGTTCTGTCTTCCAGCATGCCACTCCTCCAAAGCTTAAGGACCCAGGAGCCCCCATCATTTTCTGTGTTATAAGAGATTATTACATTAAAAAAGCTCTTCTGAACTTAGGGGCAAGTGTGAATCTTTTACCTAGTTTGGTGTATGAACTTTTTGGATTCGGAGAACTGAAACCCACATCAGTCACACTACAATTAGCCGACAGATCAATTAAGAAACCACATGGAATGCTTGAGGATGTCTTGGTCAAGGTAGATGAGTTTTACTTTCCAGTTGATTTTTTGGTTCTCGATATGGAACTAAGTGGCAACCCAAGATAAATTTTCATTATCTTAGGATGACCCTTCCTAGCTATGGCAAATGCATGCATTAATTGTAGGACAGGAGTCATGGACGTATTATTTGGGAATAAAAAACTGAGACTGAATGTGTTTGGTGCTTCCCAAGGACCATCAATGAATAGTTACTTCGAAGTAGATACACTAGAAGATATTATAGAAGATGCAACACCCACAATTCTAGCACCAGACCCCTTAGATACTTGCTTGGCTCACTTTGGAGTGTATGACTTTAAGGGATATATGAAAGAAGTTAACACCTTGTTGGATACACCACACGATAAAACCACTCCTCCATGGACAATCAAGTATGAGCCATTGCCCACATTAGCCAATACACCAATAGTCCCATCTTTAGAATCACCACCTACGTTAGAATTGAAACCTGTTCCTGCTACGCTCAAGTATGTATTTCTAGGACCCAATGATACCCTCCCGGCAATCATTGCATCAGACTTGACCCCTAATCAGAAAACATAATTGGTTGGTATTCTGAAGGAACACAAAGAGGCTATCGGTTGGTCTATTATCGATTTAAAAGGAATTGACCCCTCCATTTGCATGCACCATATTCATTTTGAGACAAATGCCAAACCCCATCGAGATATGCAGAGAATATTGAACCCAAACATGCGTGAAGTAGTAAAGAAAGAGGTGGTAAAGTGGTTAGATGCTGAAATCATCTACCCCATATCCGATAGTAAATGGGTCAGTCTCACTCTAGTAGTACCTAAGAAATTAGGTATTATTGTGGTTGAGAACGAAGAAGGTGAACTGCTTCCCACTCGCATATCATCTAGATGGTGAGTATGCATAGATTATAAAAAACTAAATGCCGTTACTAGGAAGGATCATTTTTCATTGCCCTTCATCGACCAAATCTTATAACGATTAGCAGGACAAAGTTTCTTCTATTTTCTTGATGGTTATTCAGGGTACAATCAAGTACCTGTATTTTTGGATGACTAAGAAAAGACTATCTTCACCTGCCCCTATGGCACCTTCGCTTTTCGGCGTATGCCATTCGAGCTCTGCAATGCACCGGCTACATTTCAACGGTGCATACTGGCCATTTTTTTGGATATGGTGGACAAATATCTTAAAGTTTTTTTGGATGATTTTTCTATATTTGGAACCACCTTTGAGGATTGTCTCCATAATCTTTCCAAAGTTCTTAAACGGTGTATGGAGACAAATCTTGTCCTAAGTTGAGAAAAGAGCCATTTCATAGAGTGGAAAGAAATTGTATTAGGACATATTATTTCTGAAAGAGGGATCGACACTCATGTTAAGATTCGAGCAGGAATAGGATAGACACTCTTTTAGCGTCTGGCTGAAGACGTTAAACTTAGCACTTTTTGGAAGGCAACCCAAATTTCTTTTATTTTATTTTAATTGATCTTTATTTTTTTTTAAAGAATAAAGGATAGCTCTATATGGAAGAGTCTGTCAATAAACTTGACGTCTGACTGAAGACGTAAAACTTAGCGCTTGTTGGGAGGCAACCCAATAATTTTATATTTTTGTTACTTTACTGCAGCTACAGGAATTTAGAACAAGAGCTTATTAATCAATGAAGCTATCTTCAACTTCTGAAGCAAAATTATCCCAGGTGCACTCTCTCCTTTTATTTTCTTTGCTTTCCTACTCCATTGAGGATAATGTAGATTAAGTTAGGGGGGAAGGAAATTAATCAAATCCTCGAGTATGGTCAGAAATAATTAATTTTGTGTATCCAAATTTTATTTTGATTAAGAGTCAATTAGGCATCCTAATCAATGAATGATTAACGGTCAAGATAATTTTAGAGATATTGAGGAATAAATTATTAAAAAAATTCAATGAATGGTAGGATTTAGACTAGACCAAATTTTAGGAGTGATTCTACAACCCTCTTCTCACTGATCTCAATAAAGAATCTACTTCATGAGAGATTGGGTGGAAAGGTCGAGGTATGCAAAAGTTCTCCTTAAAATTTATTTCAAAAAAAAAAAACATTGGTTTTCTACTAAGTAACCGGGCCCCTTTGCCTAAGTAAGTGTTGTGGTTCGCGTAAAAAGGTGGGCAATGTTAAAAAAAATAATATATATATATATATAGTGGATAATAAGGAGACTAAATTGCAAGAAGATAATAAACCTCTCTCACATTAAGTTAGAGGATTTAAAGAGTTAAGTGGGGAGTTGGTAAAAGAAAAGCTCTTGAAATTTTTTTAGTTAATACTCAGCCACTAATTGGGTCAAATTGATAATCCAATGAAGTATATCTTTAATGGTCTGACCAGATATCATCTACCTTTTGGGATGCCTATTCTAACTTTTTATTCAAGATCGAGTCGGTACACAATGCTGATATATCTATTTTACTCGAGGACGAACAAAATTCAAGTTGGGGGGTATGATAAATACTTAATTTAAGTCATTTAAAATAAAAAATTATATTTAATTTATTTTATTTATTAAGAATTTGATGCTTCTTTTTATGTTTTACAGGAAAGGTGATCGTCGATACAAAGAGTCCGATTCGTAGATCAAAAAGACTCAAGTTTGAAGAAAATTGGACTTAAAATAAAATTTAAATAAAAGAAGGATGCATACGGTATTATAGAAAATGAAGATACTATGCAAGGAATCCAAAAGGATATAGACATCATTGTAAGGAAACAAAAGTTTCTTTTTGTAATAAAAAAGAAGCGCGCACAGCATCGAGCGTGCGGAAGCGCGGGCGAGCGGCAGCGCGGGCGAGCGGCAGTGCGGGTTCGCGCGGCAGCGGGCGCGCGGGTGCGAGGCAGGATGGGCGCGCGGCATGGTGGGTTCGCGTGGCATTGTGGGTGCGCGGACACAGTGGCAAACAGATACTGGATCTGAAAATTAAAGGAAAAAAAATATATACTTGAAAATACTTCAAGAGGAAGAATTTGTATTTTTTTTATCTGCTTGTGATCTTTCCATCTCATCCATCCATCTTTTAGTCCTTAGTATTTTCTTTAGTCTCACATCGGAAAATCATGTAAAACTCCTCCCTCCTAACACCAATAAAAAGGCTTTTGTACTCCCATTTGAGGGAAAAATCAGAAATTCTTCTAGAGCCTTGCATAGAGGAATAGAAAGGGACTACTTCATGGGCAACTAGGCTAGCAGTCTCGGGAGTGGAGAAAAAATTTTGTAACGACATAAAGTGGGTTTATTGTTATAAATTTTCTTGTATTTCTTTATATGCAATAAAGATTATGCTTTTATTTAAATCATCATGAGTTCTTTATTTGCTCTCTTTCATATGCTTTTATTTATGCTTTCCTGTTATATTAATATTAGGAACAACTTTTACTTTCTGAAGACGCACCGTGATCTATGGGTACGGGACGTGCCGAGGAAAGAAGAGTTGTTTACCTAGTATTTTCTAAAGATGCACCGTGACCTACGGGTACAGGGTGTGCCAAGGAAAGATAGATATTTTTTTAAGATTAATCGCATCTATTTAAATATAAAAAAAGAGATACAACTCTACTAGTGCAAAATTAATTCAAAACTCCCGAGCTCTTTATTTTCTAATTATATCAATTTTAAGATAATTTATTCTCTAAATCAAAACAATGCTTCTTTCTTTTATTTTAAAATCTCAACTTAGCCCAAGATCCCTGAGGATACGATCTCGACTCATCCTACCTACGTAGTGAGTAGAGTTATTTTTGGTGCTATCAACGACTACGTATCAGCATCGTAGCAGCTTAGGACTTGGAGCTGGAGTAGATGGATGTCAAGATGGCATTCCTCTTTAGGCATCTAGAGAAAAACATCCACATGGAGCAGCCACCTAGGTTTGAAGAGCCAGAAGTAGAAGAGAAGATTTGTTTGTTGCAAAAATTATTGTACGGCCTGAAGCAGTTGTCGAGGCAATAGTACAAGCGGTTTATTCTTATGTGTGGAGCATCAGGCTTTTCAGGTATGAGTATGACTTGTGTTTATGTTAAATCTTTGGAGGATGGGTTTATAGTGTTTCTACTCTTCTATGTGGATGACATGCTTATAGCATGCAAGAGTAAAAAAGTTATGCAGGAACTGAAGGTAGCCTTGTCTCGAAAGTTTAAGATAAAGGATTTGGATCCTACGAGGAAGATCTTAGGCATGAAAATCTTCAAAGATTGAGTCAAGAAGGTGTTGCATTTATCTTAGAGAGGTTACATCAGGAAGGTGGTCAAGAGGTTTGAGATGAAAGATGCAAAACCGGTGGAGCTGCTACTTGCCAGGCACTTTAGACTCTCAAAGATGATATCACCACAGACTGAGATAGAGGCTCAGAGGATGGAGAGAGTACCGTATGCCTCTGATGTGGGGAGCTTTATGTATGCCATGGTGTATTGTAGGTCGGATATCATCCATACAGTGAGCCAGGTTAGTAGGTTTATGGTGCAATCTGGTAGGGAGCATTGGTGAGCATTGAAGGGAATCTTCAGGCACTTGGCGGGTACTATTGGAGTCGGCATCTATTATAGACAGTGAGGAGGTGTTAAGGGACTCTCCAACATATCCAAGGAGGCTCGAGGGCTGATAGGAGGGTTTGTGGATGTGAATTTCGATGGAGATGTGAACACTCGGCAATCGATGATAGGTTTTGTATTTAGCCTATTTGGAGGTCCCATTTTATAGAGATCGTGTCTTCAACTCATCATGGCCTTATTCACCACTAACGCAGAGTACATTGGCATTATGGAGGCAGTGAAGGAGGTCCTATGGCTGAAGGGCTTGGCATTGGAGATGGGCCTCGCATAAGAAGTCATCAGAGTGCACTGTTACTTGCACAAAACTCTATCTACCATGCGAGGATGAAGTGCATCGACATCAGATATCATTAGATCAGAGAGCTTATGGAAGAAGGTGAGTTGAAGCTGATGAAGGTCCACATAAAGGAGAATCCAGTGAATGCATTGATGAAGGTACTTCCACGGGATAGTTTTCAAAGATGTGTGACACTGATGTACTTGATGGATAGGATGGAGTTGGCTGAGGCCTTGGGGCATCAAGATGGAGATTGTTAGGCCTTATGTGGTGCTCCCAAGGCTCAGAGGACTAAGGCTAAGGCCAAGGTCCAAAGTCCATGAGGTGGTCATGGGGTTTCTAGGGCTAATTTGGGCCCTAGGATGACCGCTGTCAACCTTTCGGATCTTGAGGTTCAAAAAGTTTGGATCTTGAGGGGCTAACTTATATTTTTATTAGAATTCAATCTAAAATTATGATATTGGGTTATGTCATAGGTGTACATGGGCTTGGATGAGCACAATCTTATATTGAGTTAGCTAGGAAAGTTTTTGGGTTGGGTCACATTGACCCTATATATAAAGATATGCTATATTCTGACTAAAGGAAGCAAATGAATACTCAGTTATTTTCTCCCTAACCTTCTCTCTCTGGTCTTCTCCAAATTCTAGCAGCAAGAAACCCTAGGGTTTCTTGGCCGCCAATCCCAAAAAGGAAAGAAAGGAGGCACTAGGGTTTCTAGCACCCTCCTTTATGCAAACCCCATTTTGTGCACCCCCTCTTGGCTGCCCAAGAAAAGTTTCACACCCCCATATTTTGCTTTTTGGAGGCCTCATCAAGGGTGCTTCTAGATCTCAAAAGGTGGATTTTAGATCTGAAAGAGAAAAGATTTGAATCATAGAAGGAAATCCTACCGACAGAATTTATAAGGCTGCTAAAATCCTGAAGGCTATTTCTGTGTTACTTTGTTGCTGGCCTTCAAGGACCTCCACAACCTGATTCTTGCTATTTCCTAACATCCACAACCTAGAGAAGTTGCTCCAATATAGTTAATAGAGTATGTCAAGATCTGTAATGAGCTTGTTGTGCTATCCATAAGACTTGCTATGAAAATTGATATGATGTTGACTAAGTACATATTGATGCTTATGACATATTTAAATAATATTGCATTGTTGTGCTATCCACAAGGACAATATTATTTGAGTATGACGATATAGGAATGAAGGATCAACTTAACTAGAACACTATAGTTTGTTATGCTATCTACAAGACTATGGGTGATTTAGAGGCAAGAGAAATGTTGAGAGTTGTATGAGCTATAATTGGTAAAGAGTTACCTACTCTTGAACTTATAAATGCTTGTTATGCTATCCGTAAGGTGTTTGTGAGGAATAAAGATCTCAACCCCACTTAGAAACATGATGATGTTTCTCATTTTCATACTTGAGGACTATGAAATTTGTTAAAATAATAGAAGACATAATTAGACAAAAGTTCTAATGTAGTTATGCATGTCATCATGAGTTGTTCGTTTATATATTGTTCTTGCAGTTGTAGATTTCATCTGCATAATGGCATCCTCACTTTTACTGCATGGCATACTAGATGCCAACAAGTTGATCGGATCAAATTATGTGGATTGATTGAAGAATCTAAGAATTATTCTCACTTAGGAGAAAGTCTCTTATATTTTGGATACCCCTGCACCCGATACGATCGATAAAGGTGCAACTAAGGAGAAAAGGGCCATATATAAGATGTGACAAGATGACAGTATGATTGTCAAGTGCGTCATACTTGCCTCTATGAGTAATGAGCTTTAGAGGCAATATGAAAGCATGGATGTTCCTTCCCTACTTCTTAATTTGAAGGAGTTATATGGAGAACAAAGTCGGACTGCTAGATATAAGATATCTAAGTAATTATTCCATGCTAGGATGAGTGAAGGCACATCTATGCAGACTCATATCCTGAAGATGATTGATTTGATCACTCATCTAGGATACTTGGACTTTGCCATGGATGGTGAGCTTAGTCAGGATTTGATCCTACAATCATTCTCTGATTCCTTCTCACAGTTTGTCATAAACTATCATATAAAAAAATTGAACACTAGCCTGCTTAAGCTGCTCAATATGTTGAAGACAAGTAAAAGTCATTTCAAGGGTGAAAAGAAATCAGTTCTTCTTATGGATAAGATCTTCAAGAAGAAAGATAAAAAGGGTTTTAAGAAAAAAATGAACCCTAAGGCTAGCATCTCAAAGAAAAAGATGAAGAAGGTCTCCGTCAAGAGTACTTGTTATCAGTATAGGTAAAGAAAGATGCTGGAAGAGGAGCTGCAAGGACTACCTTGCAAGTTTGAAGCACAAGAAAGCAAGTATTGCTAAAGATTTGTATATGATACAAACAAACTTATTATTAAGTACTTCAACTTCAAATTCTTAGGTATTAGATATCGCCTGTGGTTTATACCTTTGTAAATTATTGCAGGATCTGTAATGCATAAGAAGTCTGAATAAAGATGATTTCGTGCTATTCGGTGCCAGTGGAGAGTCCAACCAGGCCGAAGCCATAGGAATCAAGCTGTTGAAGTTGACTTCGGACAAAATTTTGGAATTGAAGATCTATGCCTAAAATTATTAAAAATATTATCTCTATACCTCTGTTATTTGAACGAGATTTTGAAATAAAAGGAAAGAGCAATGGTTGCTCTATTTATTTTTTTAATAAATTTTATGGCATTGCTTACATAGATAATGGTCTTTTATTCTTATCACTTAATGATAATGTACTTCATATTGATAAAATGAAGAAAAGAAAGAGAAAAGATGTGAATATTACATACCTCCAGCACTATCAACTTGGTTATATCAATAGTCAAGGATTAACAAGTTATACAAAGAAAAGTTCTTTGATCCTTATGATTTTGAATCATATGGAACTTGTGAATCTTGTCTTATGGGTAAGATGGCCGACTCCATTTACTAGATATGGAGATAGGATGAGTGACACTTTAGGCCTAGTACATACTAATGTTTGTGGTCCAATATCGACTTAGGCCAGAGGTGGATACTCTTACTTCATCATATTTACTAATAACTTCTCTAGGTTTGGATATATGTATTTGATGAAATATAAATCCAAAGCCTTTGATAAGTTTAAAAAGTATCAAAGAATGGTTGAGAAACAAACTGGTAAGAGTATCAAAGCTTAATGATCTGATCGAGGAAGAGAATACTTAACTAGTGAGTTTCCTCATCATTTAAAAAAAATAAAATTCTCTCTCAATAGACACTTCTTATACTCCATAATTAAATGGTATTATGGAAAGGAGGAATCACACCTTATTAGATATGGTGCATGTTGTGATCCAGGTGGTGTGCCCAAGGCCCAGGGGACCAAGGCTAAGGCCAAGGTCCATCATTTATGAGGGCTTCATGGAGGCTCTAGGGCTAGTTGGGCCCTAGGTTGAAAGGCTGTGGGCCTTTCGGGTTCTTGAGGTCTAGGTTATGTGGGCCTCAAGGGACCAACTCTTTATGGGCCAGGTCTAGGCCCAGGATAGGTGAGATTAGGTCGAGTCATGGGTGTACATGGGCTTGGGTTAACCTAATCTCCCATAGAGTTGGTCAAGGGAGTTTTGGGTTTGGGTCACTTGACCCTGTGTATATATATATATGCACTGTATAGGTTTGATTAAGCCAAGGAATACAAAAACTCTTTCTCCCAAGTCTCTCTCTCTCTTCTCCCTCTCTCTCCAGCTATTCTCCATGCACTAGGAGCAAGAAACCCTAGGGTTTCTTGCCACCAGGTCCATAGAAGGCAGAAAAACCAGGGGAGGCGCTAGGGTTTTGAGCCCCTCCCCCTTTGTGCCGCCAACCATTTTTGCCTCTCCCTCTCTTGCAGCTGCCCAAACATCAGGTCTAGATTTTAAATCTCTTGCTACGAGGTTGGTACAAGTTTCTCTCAGATCTGGAGTTGATCTGAGGTCGTTTGAGGCACGGGTGGGATCTCCATCAACAGATCTACAGGAAAGGCTGCAGCAGGACAGATCTGCAAGATCTGATTCTATCTACCTTCTTCTCTATCTAGAATGCCTCGATTTGAGATCTACAAATTGAAAGACCTTGGTCCAGGACTGATCTGATTGGGTACCAGATCTCAAATTTTTTAGAGGTGATCTTAGAGGCATTCTTCATCTGGAATGAAAGGCTGACGAAGAAGACAGCAACCAGGCTGATTTCGTCAAGGGCCTTCGATCGAGTCCAGAAGTCTCCAGATTTGTTCGTTGCTGCTTCCACTGCACCCAAGGTCCATGGGAGGAGCCAGGATCATGCTCCAATAGTTGGTATCAGAGCCACGATGGTGAGGAAGCGGTTCCAAGCGCGAGAAGTTGAAGATCCCAAGTGCTGAAAATTTTCAGCAAGGTACCATCAAGGTATATTCTATACTTCTTGATTTTATATTGCTTGTTTGGCTTGGATCTAGTCATGGGCAGCAATATGAAGGTTGATCTCGAGAAGTTTGATGGCAAGGAAAATTTTTTCATATGAAAAATCTGGGTGGAGGATCTTCTGGTGCAAGCAGATCTGGATCAGGCTTTGGATGAGAAGCCTGAGGGAATGACAGATAAACAGTGGGCATCGTTGGAGAAGAAAGTATACTCGGTGATCAGAGGATGTTTGGCGAATGCAGCATTGTATTCGGTACTGGAAGAAAAAACCCCGAAGGGTCTTTGGTCGAAGTTGCACACCATGTATATGGGAAAGAATATGTGCAACAAGCTAATGCTGAAGAAGAGGTTGTACCATCTTCGAATGCAAAAGGGATCTGATGTGATTGGCCACATTCAGAGGTTCGACCAGTTGTGCACGGAGTTGATGAATATCGGGGTGAAGCTGGATGAGGAGGACAAGTTCCTGTTGCTTTTGTGTTCGCTGCCAGGATCATATGACTCTTTGGTGACTACACTGCTCTACGGCAAGGAGACTCTGGCATATGAGGACATGGTCTCAGTGCTGAGGTCTAATGAGCAAAGGAAAAAGTTGACCAGAGATCGGGCTCCCCAGGAGGGTTTGGCAGTAGGGGAGAGGACAGGTAGAGGCAGAGGCAGAAGCAAGTCCAGGGGGCAGTCCAAGTCCAGGAAGGGAAAGAAAGAGATGAAATGCTTCAAGTGCAACGAGTTCGGGCACTTCAAGCGAGAATGTCCACTATGAAAGAGTAAGAAGGGAGAAAGAAGTGGCTCAAAATCAGTGAGTGCAGTTGCTGGGCAGCAGGTGGAGGATGATCTACTTATGGTATCAGATGGTCACAGGCATTACACAGAGGAGTGGACACTAGACTCTGCGTGCTCACATCACTACACACCACACAGGTCTTGGTTTGTGACATACACCAAGACAGATGAGGGATTAGTGACTCTAAGCAACAATCATCCTTGCAAGGTGGCTGGGATAGGGACCGTCAGGGTGAGGATGTTTGATGGGATTGTGAGGATATTGACAAATGTAAAGCACGTCCCGGAGCTGGAAAAGAATCTGGTGTCACTAGGCTACTTGGAGCGCAGTGGATATAGCTTCAGCAGTAGGGCTAGAAGCGGAGTATTAAACATCTCCAATGGAGCTATGGCGGTGATGAGAGGCAGGAGGTTGGACAATAACCTCTATCGCATGGAGGGATCTGTGGTGATCGGAGAGTCTGATGCAGCAGCTGCAGCACAGGATCAGCAGGGAGCTTACAGGATGTGGCACTACCGCCTAGGCCACATGGGTGACAAGGGGCTGAGGGAGTTGAGCAGGAGAGGACTCATCTCTGATCTGGAGGATGGTGCTACAGGAGAGATTTGTGAGCCTTGCCAGATGGAAAAGCAGAGGAGAGTTCAGTTCAACATCAGTACAACTCGTAGTGCAGCCCCTTTGGAGTTAGTACACATGGATGTGTGGGGACCAGCCCCAGTTTCAGCTAGGAATGGGGCCAGATACTTCATGACCCTGATTGATGATTTCTCAAAAAAACTCTGGATTTACTTCATGAGAGAGAAGTTATAAGTCTTCACCAAGTTTAAGATCTGGAGAGCTGAGGTAGAGAAGGAGTAGGGGAGGAACGTGAAGTGTCTGAGGTTAGACAATGGTGGGGAGTACACCAGCAGAGAGTTCCAGGACTACTGTGAGGAGTGTGGGATCAGGAGACACTTCTCAGTTAAGGAGACTCCACAGCAGAATGGGGTGGCCGAGAGGATGAACAGAACACTTCTGGAAAAGGCACGATGCATGAGGCTATAGGCAGGGCTTCCAAAGGCATTCTGGGTTGACACAGTTGACGCAGCGGGTTACTTGGTCAATCGGTCACCTCACACCAGGTTGGATGGCAGGCTTCCAGAGGAGGTGTGGTCTGGGAGGACAGTTGGGCTGGGCCATCTACGGGTATTTGGGTGCACGGCCTATGTGCACATTGGAGCTGGTGAGCGAAGCAAGATAGACGCCAGATCATGCAAGATGGTGTTTCTAGGCTATCCACGAGGAGTTAAGGGATACAGGCTGTGGGATCCCTTGGAAAAGAAGGTCATCATTAGTCGGGATGTGACTTTTTATGAGAAGTCAGTCCTACGGAGGCGAGCAGGCATGGAGGAGCAGCAGGAGCAGGAGGAGATCCAGCAGGACACTGCTGGACAGCTTACCTCTTTGATTTTGCCTCTTGCAGGTACTACTGGAGGACATGACATTCAGGTGGAGCACCTACCTAAGGTGTCTCCACAGGTGGAGAGGACTCGGATGGATGATCAAGGTGGAGAGGTCTAGCAGGAGCAAGCTGGATCGAGGACTGATATCGGTGTTGCCCTACACAAGCCCAAGAGGACCATCAGGCAACCAGACCGATATGGCTTCGAGGAGATGCTGTCATATGCCCTAGTGACAGTGAATGGAGACCCATATATGTATCAGGAGGCTATTGAGAGCCAGGACAGAGAGCGGTGGGTCCAGGCAATGTCCGAGGAGATGTAGTCTCTCCACCAGAACCAGACGTGGCGATTGGTGCAGTTGCCACAGGGAAAGAGGCCCATTGGCTATAAATGGGTCTACAGTCGCAAGGAAGGGCCTTCAGAGCAGGGAGGTATCAGATTCAAGGTGAGGTTAGTGGCCAAGGGATACTCCCAAAAGGAAGGCATCGACTTCAGTGAGGTCTTCTCTCCCGTCGTCAGACATACTTCCATCAGAGTGTTGTTGAGTATTGTAGCAGCTCAGGATTTAGAGCTGGAGCAGATGGATGTCAAGACGGCATTCCTCTATAGGCATTTAGAGGAGAGGATTTACATGGAGCAGCCACCCAGTTTCAGGGATCCAGGATCAGAGGGAAAGGTTTGTTTGTTGCAGAAGTCGTTGTACGGGCTGAAGCAGTCACTGAGGCAATGGTACAAGTGGTTCGACTCCTATGTGCGCAGCATTGGACTTTTCAGGTGCGAGTTTTATCCCTGTGTTTATGTTTAGTCTCTTGAGGATGGTTCTAGGGTGTTCCTACTCTTGTATGTGGATGACATGCTTATAGCATGCAAGAGTAGGAAGGTTGTGCAGGATCTGAAGGCATCCTTATCTCGGAAGTTTGAGATGAAGGATTTGGGCCCTGCAAGGAAGATCCTAGGCATGGAGATTTTCAGAGACCGAGCCGGAGGGTGCTGCATCTATCTCAGGGGGGCTACATGCAGAAGGTCATAGAAAGGTTTGGGATGAAGGGAGCAAAGTCGGTGGAGCTACCACATGTCGGTCACTTCAGACTCTCGAAGACCATGGCACCACAGACTGAGGTGGAGGCTCAGGAGATAGAGATGGTTCCTTATGCTTTAGGAGTTGGGAGCTTGATGTATGTGATGGTCTGTTGTAGGACAGACATCACTCATGTAGTGAGTCAGGTTAGCAGGTTCATGGCTTAGCCTGGCAAGGAGCACTAGAGAGCTCTGAAGTGGATATTCAGATACCTGACGGGTTCGGTTGGAGTTAGCATCTGCTACGAACAGTGAGGAGGTGCAATGGGATACTCTGACATGTCCAGGGAGGTTAGGGGCTGATTGGCGGTTATGTAGATGCTGACTTCGATGGAGATGTGGATACCCGGAGGTCTACGACAGGCTTCATCTTTAGCCTGTATGGAGGTCCTATTTCTTGGAGATCGAGTCTGCAGCCTATCACGGCCCTATCCACTATAGAGGTGGAGTACATCGGGCTGATAGAAGCATCTAAGGAGGCAATTTGGCTGAAGAATTTATTGACGGAGATGGACCTTACTCAGGAGGCCATTAGAGTGCACTGTGATAGCCAGAGTGCACTTCTATTAGCACAGAACTCAGTCTATCATGCAAGGACAAAGCACATCGACATTCAGTATCATCAGATTAGGGAGCTTGTGGAGGATGGTGAGGTAGAGCTGGTAAAGGTACACACCAAGGAGAACCCAGCTAATGCACTTACGAAGGTACTTCCACGGGACAGCTTTCAGAGATGTGTTGAGCTGATTCGGCTGATGGATAGAGTGGAGCTGGTTGAGGCCTTGGGACACCAAGGTGGAGATTGTTGTGATCCAGGTGGTGTGCTCAAGGCCCAGGGGACCAAGGCTAAGGCCAAGGTCTATCATTCATGAGGGCTTCATGGAGGCTCTAAGGCTAGTTGGGCCCTAGGTTGAAAGGCTATGGGCCTTTCGGGTTCTTGAGGTCTAGGTTATGTGGGCCTCAAGGGACCAACTCTTTATGGGCCAGGTCTGGGCCCAGAATAGGTGAGATTAGGTCAAGTCAGGGGTGTACATGGGCTTGGGTTAATCTAATCTCCCATAGAGTTGGTCAAGGGAGTTTTGGGTTTGGGTCACTTGACCCTGTGTTTATATATACATGCACTATATAGGTTTGATTAAGTCAAGGAATATGAAAACTCTTTCTCCCATGTCTCTCTCTCTCTTCTCCCTCTCTCTCCAGCTATTCTCCATGCCCCAGGAGCAAGAAACCCTAGGATTTCTTGCCTCCAGGTCCATAGAAGGCAGGAAAACCAGGGGAGGCGCTAGGGTTTTGAGCCCCTCTCCCTTTGTGCTGCCAACCATTTTTGCCTCTCCCTCTCTTGAAGCCATCCAAACATCAGGTCCAAGACTTGGAATCTCTTGCTACGAGGTTGGTACAAGTTTCTCTCAGATCTAGAGTTGATCTGAGGTCGTTTGAGGTACAGATGAGATCTCCATCAACAGATCTACAGGAAAGGCTGCAGTAGGACAGATCTGTAAGGTCTGGTTCTATCTACCTTCTTTCCTATCTAGAATACTCCAATTTGAGATCTATGAATTGGAAGACCTTGGTCCAGGCCTGATCTAGTTGGGTACCAGATCTTGAATTTTTTAGAAGTGATCTTAGAGGCATTCTTTATCTGGAACGAAAGGCTGATGAAGAAGACAGCAACCAGGCTGATTTCGTCAAGGGCCTTCGATCGAGTCCAGAAGTCTCCAGATTTATTCGTTGCTGGTTCCACTGCACCCAAGATCCATGGGAGGAGCCAGGATCATGCTCCAATAGTGCAGTCTATGATGTGCTTCATGGATCTTTTGATCTCCTTCTAAGGATTTGCTCCAGAGACCACAGCTTATATTTTAAACAAAGTACTAACTAAGTCAGTTTCTAACACTCCATATGAGATATGGAAAGGAAAGAGGCCAACCTTAAGTATTTTAAGATTTGGGGTTGTCCTGCTTATATGAAAAGTATTGATGGACATAACCTTAGTGCTAGATCAAAAAAATACAGATTTATAGGTTATCCTAAGGAGAGTATTGGATACTACTTTTACCACCCCACTTAACAAAAGATATTTGTTAGTAGGCATGTCATATTCTTGGAGAAAGAGTTCATCCAAGAAGGAGACAGTGGGAGGACAATTGAACTTGAAAAAATTCAAGACCTATAATCTATCTAGAAGTAATATGTAGAAAGTCCATAAGTTGATCCTCAACCTGATGTGCCTATTGTTAAGGCATAGCCACAACACACACCTCCTCTCCGAAGATCAAGTAGAGTGCATAATGTACCACTCAGGTATGAGTTTGTCATTGAGAATGATAGCTCATCACACATCATTGAGAATGATGATCCCATGACCTATTCAGAAGCAGTCATGAGTAGTGACTCTGACAAATGGCTTGAAGCCATGAAATTCAAAATGAACTTTATGTATGCTAAGCAAGTTTGGACTTTAGTTGATGCATCTGCGGGTGTGATCCAAATAGGCTGCAAATGAATTTTCAAGAAGAAGATTGAAGTAGATAGCCAGGTAGAGACCTATAAGGCTAAGCTAGTGGCAAAAGGTTTCAAACAAAGATAACGTGTTGACTCTGAAAAAATCTTTTCATTCATAGCCATGCTCAAGTTTATTCGAATCATGCTTGCTATAGCTACATATCATGACTATGAGATCTAATAGATGGATGTCAAGACTGTCTTCCTTAATAAAAATCTTGAGGAAGAAGTCTATATGACTCAGCTAAAAGAATTTATCTCCAATGGAAGGCAAATCAAGTATGCAAGTTAAAAAAATCTATTTATGAATTAAAGTAGGCATCAAGAAGTTGAAACATCTATTTTTAAGAAACAATCAAATCGTTTGACTTTATCAAAAATATGGATGAACCATGTGTATACAATAAGACTAGTGGGAGTGCCATTATCTTTTTGATCTTGTATGTGGATGATATACTACTCATTGGGAATGACATCCCTATCTTACAATCGGTCAAGACTTGGCTATCATAAAAATTTTTCATGAAAAACTTAGGTGAAGCATCCTATATACTTGCTATAAAGATCTATAGGGATAGATCAAAAAGGATACTTGGCTTATCCCAATCTAGGTACATAGATCTTATGTTGAAGAGGTTCAACATAGAGAAAAGTAAAAAAGATGACTTACCCATGAGTCATGGCATACAACTCTTCAAGAAGATATCTCTTAAGACACCTAAAGAAAGAAATAGAATAAAGTTTATTCCTTATGCTTTGACTTTAGGATCAATAATGTGAAGGGAAAAATTACCTTTTTCCTTGTAGGATCTTCCAGATTTCATCAAATCTGGGGTGGAATAATTTAAAAAAAAAATTATCCTATATTTATTTTAGATCTAAATCTCTAGATCTAATTTTATTATCTGATATTAATTCTAAAATAAATCTAAAAGCATGAGAAAATATGAAATACCTCAAGGATAATCTGATTACCCTGTAGATGATCGCAGCAAGCCTGAGGTTCTGATTTAGCCACGTAATCGTCTGTCCTCTACTAGTATCCACTCAGGTAGCACCTGGATCATCTTCTCCTTGCAAATCTTTGCTCCAAAAATTAAAACTCAATCTAATTAGAAATATCTTCAAAAGCCTTCCTAAAGTTGGAGCAGCAGCTTGTCGAAAAACTCCTGCAGCCCTTTATTCAATACGTCACCATGCCTTGATCCTTCACCAGATGGATGCCCAACCTCTTGGGCATGAAGAGGGGAGAGGGAGCACCAAGGAGGACATAGAGAAGAGGAGGGGTGGCTGGCTTTTGCTGGGTAGGGGGCAGAATCTCTTAAACCCTAGGTGCAAACAGGGTTTATATAGACCTTGCTGTGCTGCGCAGTGCCACATCATTCGACCAATCAAAAAATTTTATTTAATCTAAAAAAAATTTTATTGGTGGAGTGATGTCATCTAATCACATTAGATAAGAACCCCCACCCTCTCTCTTATGTTGGCACCAACATTGGATAAGCACAAGGGAGATGGCGCCCAAGAGTTTATGTTGATCAAGACTCCTTTTGACCTTTATCCACTTGGGGCGCAAGCCTTGTCCAATTGTGGTGCCCACTTTGGTGCTTATTTTTGGCAAGTGGACACTCTACAAAAAAACTTTCAATAACCTCTGGCCAAGTGGCCTTCAGTTTAAGACCCATATGTTAACATTTGACAGATGTCCTAAAATAAAAATAGCAGGTGTCAGGAATTAGCAGGTGTTGTCTTAAATTCATCTCATGAATTAAGATAAGACTTTTCTGAACTGGACTGGCTCCAGTCAGACTGAGAGAAACCTTCTCAAGGTTCTCTGGATGAGTCAAATCATATTTGGCTCAGTGGAGATGAAAAAGATTACACGAGGAGAAAATTAGGCTCAATCGTGTGCTAGCACGATTTCTTTGAACCTAATTGGATCTAATCCAAATCAATTGGACTAGCCCAATTGATAACATCCAGATCCTAATCCTTGTTAATGTGACCCAGTTAGGTTTAATTCTGTATGGTAATGAGACATGTCGTGATCTCATCATCGACATCATCGAAACTCCTTTCGGTGGACCAGAACTCTTCTGATTCATACAATTAGAATGATCGATCATCAAGATCATTCTAATTGTTCTCAAAATCCACCAGTGATACTTAGCAGTATATGGTGGCAACCCATCAGAACTACAGATGAATCTTTTGGTGCAGTTACCTGTGTGATTGAGTTTCTCTATCATGAGTCCCGACTGAATTAGGGTTAAGGTGAACTCGTCAAACCCTACATCAGTCATATGAGTTAATCGATCGATTCGAGTCCGATGTGAAATCCTAATGAAAAACTCTTTTCTACTATTTCACTCTGCCATGGCCATAGGCTTAAGGACTCGATCTTTCGATCACCATAGGACTACTCCTCTCATCTACCAAGGTTGATAGATCCCATCTTGGTGCAACCTAGTTCCTACAATGAATATGCTACAGCCAACATACACCTCAGGATTTCGAATGGCTAGAAGATTGAATTATGGTGTAGTCAAACTATAACACACTCAAGGTAAACTGTCGATGTACCTCAGGTCAAAGAACTAGACACACAACTGCGGCATCGAGCTAGTCATCGATGAGAAGGTAGACTTCCTTATGACTGCTCCATATGGTCACGCTCAGTACTCTCATTCTCAATGAATATCTGTACTCTCGCTCTGATGTCTCTACACCGTAGACTCAAGACTCATCTACCCTAAGAAAATGATCGTAGACCAACCTTCCGGATCGATCACCATCCTCATGATGATCCTATGGTTAGGAGTTGTTTATGAGTTAGTTATGTAAATTCATGCCTTAAATTTTCAACTCTCGAAAATATGAATTAACATTCCTACTATCTCAAAGGATGTATCACAGACACAATATACACAATATGATAGAAGAATAATCCATTTATTGATTTATAGTCAAAATTATAAATTTGCCCTTAGATTTGTACAGGAATGTGTCAGCCAATCTGGCATCTAGGGCACACATCTAACAAACTCCCACTTGACCTAATGCCAATTGGCTATATATCTAAGTCCCATCTTCTCAAGGTGGGCTTCGATCTTTTGCTGGCCTAATGACTTTATCAGCGGGTCTGCCACATTATTTATGGAATCGACTCTCTTAACCTCGACATAACCTTTTTCGAGATAATCACGAATCAGATGGAATCGCCGCTCGATATGCTTGGACTTCTGGTGAGACTTTGGCTCCTTAGCTAGGGCTATGGTGTCATTATTGTCGCAGTAAAGAGGGATGGCATCCGATGACATCACTCCAAGCACCGCGGCAAACTTTTGGTACCAGAATGCCTCCTTCACAGCTTTCGATGCAGCAATATACTCTGCCCCATGGTGGAATCTGCAATCACCGTCTGCTTGGAACTCTTCCAGCTAACTGCACCACCATTGCAAATGAACAGTCTCTCAGATGTCGACTTTCGATCATCTATATCAGACATAAAGTCTGAGTCTGTATATTCTTGAATCTGAAGTTCTCCATTCCCAAAGACTAGAAACATATCCTTAATCCTTCTTAAGTACTTAAGGATACATTTCACAGAAGTCCAGTGCTCTTCATCTGGATTCGACTGATATCTGCTTGTGACACTCACAGCATGGGCTATATCAGGTCATGTACATAGCATGGCATACATGAGGCTCCCTATTGCCGAAGCATAAGGGATTTTGCTCATACGTTCAATCTCCTCAGGTGTGCTAAGGCACATCTTCTTGGAGAGATGAATGCTATGTCTAAAAGGTACTAAACCTCCTTTAGAGTTTTTCATGTTAAACCTTTTTAGTACCTCCTCTATGTATATCTTCTGTGAAAGTCTCAGCATCCTATTTGGTCTATCTCTATAGACCTTAATACCCAGTATAAAGGATGCCTCTCCTAGATCTTTCATAGAAAACTCCTTAGACAACCATACTTTGACTGAGGTCAACATGAGAATGTCATTCCCAATTAGGAGGATGTCATCTACGTACAATATGAGAAAGACAACTGCACTCTCACTGACCATTTTGAACACACATAGTTCCTCCTCATTCTTGATGAAACCAAATATTTTGATCACATCATTGAAACAAGTATTCCAGCTCTGAGATGCTTGCTTAAGTCCATAAATGGACCTTTGCAGCTTGCAGACCTTGTGATCATCATCACTGGATGTGAAATTAAGTGGCTATTTCATATAGATATCTTCCTCAAGATGTCCATTTAAGAATACCGTTTTCACGTCCATCTGCCATATTTCATAATCGAAATAGACTGCAACAGCAAGCAATGTGCGGATGAATTTTAGCATGGCTACGGACGAGAAGGTATCCTGATAGTCAATGCCTTCGCGCTGACTATAACCTTTCGCTACGAGCCTAGCCTTGAATGTCTTTACATTCCTATCTGCACCTATCTTTCTCTTGAAGATCCATTTACACCTAATAGATATAATACCTTCAGGTGGATCTACCAAGGTCTAGACTTGGTTTGAGTGCATCGAGTCAATTTCTAATCTCACTGTCTCTAACCATTTCTCAGAGTCGATATCTGATATTGCCTCATCATAGGTCTTGGGATCATACCATGAGCTCTATTTTTCGTGAGGAATATTTTCTCTATATCCTCTTGTATAGTACCTAAGTACCTTTCAGGAGGATGAAAAATCCTAGTCGATCTATGAGGTGGAAGAGGTTGTGTTACGACTAATTCTGATTGATTTGGTTCCTTAGGTTCTTTAGCTCGTTGCTCATGGGAGACATTCTCCTTGAGCTTAATTATTCTTTCGATGCCACCATCTTGAATAAACTTTTTCCAAGAAAAAGAGTATTTCGACTCACAATCACATTGTGGTCTTCCAGAATATAGAAATAGTATCCTAATGACTCTTTAGGATATCTTTGAATTGAGCTCTAAAAGACCTGAACTCTAACTTGTCCGCCTGCTGTCTCTTGACATGAGCCAGACAACCTCAAACTCTGAGATGATTCAGACTTGGCTTTTTATCATGACATATCTCATATGGTGTGGTAGGAACGGTTTTAGATGAAACCCTATTCAATACATATATTGCTATCATGAGATAATATCCCCAAAGAAACTCAGGGAGGTCCGTGAAGATCATCATGGAATGGACCATATCTAATAGGGTCTGATTTCTCCATTCTGAAATCCCATTAAGTTGTGGCATTCCAGGTGGAGTTCATTGAGAGACTATGCCATTATCCTTAAGATAGTCTAAGAACTCCCGACTAAGGTATTCACCTCCTCGATCTGATCGAAGAACCTTAATAGGCTTTCCTGTTTGTTTTTCTACTTCATGTCTGAATTCTTTGAACCTTTCAAAGGCTTCAGACTTGTGTTTCATTAGAAACACATACCCGTACCTAGACATATCATCGGTGAAGGTAATGAAGTAGACATAGTTGTCTCTAGCCGGCACATCAAATGGGCCACACACATCCGTATGTACTAGGGCAAGTAGGTTTGTGGCCCTTTCCCCATATCCTACAAAAGGGAGTTTGGTCATTTTGCCTTGAAGGCATGATTCACAAACTGGATATGACTCGAAAGTTAACAGACTCAACAGCCCGAATTTCTTCAATTTGTTAACCCTATCTTCCGCTATATGACCTAGCCTTAGGTGCCACAGATACCTATCATTTAGACTATCTCTAGGCCTTTTAATTCCTATGGCATTCACATTTTGCTCGATATTAAATACAGATACATCAATATGTAGCTGATAGAGATCGTTAATAAGAAAACCATTTGTAACTTTATTATTTTCATAAAATATGTTACAATGGTCCTTATGAAAGCTAATCACATAGCCTTCTTGTGCTAAACATGAAACAAAAATCAAATTCCTACTTGCTGCAGGCACATAATAACAATCTCTAAGAAATAAATCTAATCCTAACGGTAATCACAGAGGGTAGGTTTCTACGACCACAGCAGTAACTCTTGCTCTATTTTTGATGCGTAGGATCATATCCCCATCCCTCAACTTCCTGCTCTCCTCAAGATCCTGCATAGAAGTGCACAAATGAGCACTAGAACTAGAGTCAAGTACCCAACTGGATGCAGAGAAAACCGTAAGATTAGATTCTATAATGAGCATTCTTCCAGAAGGACCATCCTTCTTATTCTTCAGGGTGGCCAGGTACTGAGGGCAGTTCCACTTCCAATGGCCGTCTGATTGGCAGTGAAAATATTTTTTCTTTTCAGCAGCCTTCTTCTTCAGATCTATCTTCTTCTTCTTCCCATCCACCTTCTGCTTCTTCACAGACTTCTTTTTTTTTCTAAGACTTTCTCTTGGAAGAAGTCTGCTCCACAGTAAGAACTGAGCCTTTTGAACCCTTCATAGAAAGCTCAGCCGTAACCAGCATGTTCATTAACTCGACCAAGGTACACTACATCTTATGCATATAAAAGTTTATGATGAACTGACCATATGCATCAAACAAAGACTGAAGAATCACATCAGTCTGAAAATCCTGGTCTAAGATGACACCGAGCTTCTCAAGCTCCTCAAGATCTTTGATCATTGTCAAACAATGATCTTGGACTGACTATCCATCACGTATTTTAGCATTAAAAAGTCTTTGACAGACTTGATACTTGGCTGTGTGACTTTGTTCACCAAACAACTCTTGTAGGTGAGCCTGAAGTGAATTTCAGTGCAGGGGTAAAATAGTAATTTTAATTTTTTAAAAAATTATAATTTTACAGTAAAAATTATTAATTAATCTAACTAATTAACATGTATTAACCCTACATAATGATCTAAATATGATATATATAGCATGTATTTAAATTTAAAATTTAAACTTCTACAGTAAATATTTAACTATTATGTGTTCAGAACACATTACCTTCATGCAGGTAATCGATCGCTGCAGTCTGATCACCGTCGGGAAGGTCTGATCATTGTAATATAGCCACATAGTATGTCTGGCCTTCACGGATCATCCACACGAAGCTCCCGATCTGATCGACTCCTCACGAATGCTAGTTCATTGCAGAACCCTTTCGACGGTCGATGCTGATCAAACTCCTTTGATCTATGTCTGCCGACTCCTCAGATACTCTGAATCATTAGCAGAGATAGTAAAGAGGTTGATGAAGTTTTTTCTGAAGTCTGGTGGGCTCACGATACTCATAGCTCACATTCTCACTTCTCAAACCCTAGGCAGTAACCTTAGGGTACACACAAAAAACCCTGCACCCAAAATCTTTCTTTTCTTTTCTCTCGAAATTTTTGAACTCTCAATCTCACACACAAGGCCTTCTCATGCAACCTCTCTTTCTCAGATACTTTTCCACACACCCCAACTGTTGCGCAGCTATGCAACCCAAGAGGGGGGGTGAATTGGGTTTCTAAAAATTTTGAACTTAACTAATGACTTATGAAAAATGTTTGTCAATAGCTAAATGAATGTGGAGAGTAAACTTAATTCAAGACTAACTGCCAAAAGCAAGAATGCAAGGAAATAATGAAGAGTTAAAGAGAAGCAATTATTCACACCACAAACAAAAAAATTTATAGTGGTTCGGTGCCAACCTTGCACCTACATCCACTCCCCAAGCTCCTACTTGGAAATTCCAATCCACTAAACTTGTATTCAATCCGAATATAAATATCGAAAACTCCGACTCTAGCTATTCCAAGCTAGACCACTTATTTCTCGGGTACAAGTCAACCCAATACACTCCGATTCTAGGTTCGAATTAACCTTCCCTTGTTTTGGAATCCTTCCAAAATAAAAACAATCACTCAAACTGAGTAAAATAATTTATAGCACAAATAAGTACAAGAAAAGCTCCTTTAATGAGCGAATATAACTTTAAATACACTTTACTCAAGAGAAGAAGACCCTTTTTGGATTTCTTCAAAGTGGATGAAGACTTGAAAGTGCACTTGAGGAGTTGGTGAGCTTGGATTGAAGGCTTCTTGAAAACTTTGAATGAGCTCTTGCTTAGGGCTGAAAAGTTGGCTTGAAATCCCTTTTTCAAAATCTCTCTCTTTGAATCCTCTCTTTTGTTCTTCTTTTTCTTCTTTTTGTTCTCCTTGTGTTCTCCTTGTTCTTGTTGTTGATTTCCATATTTTTGTCCCTTTTATAGCTTTAAGAAATAGTGAAAAATATTCTAGACTGAAAAAGAGCCGTTAGACCACTTTAAACGAGCATTAAAAGCACTTAAAACGGGTTAAAAACTAGCCGTTGCGGAAAAATCCTGTCACAAAGGTCGACTCATGCCTGGGGGTCGACTCATGGGTCGACCTCTATGGAAGAACATCAGAGAATCACCAGAAAATAAGGTTCTGTGATTTTTGGCCTAAAAACTATAGGGGTCGACTCATGCCTTGGGGGTCGACCCCATGGGGTCGACTCACAGGGTGTGCCAACAAAAAATCTGCGTGCCAATCAGCTCATTGTGCCATGAGTTGACTCACGGGTCGACTCATGATTTTCAAACATGCATAACTTTCAAAATATAAATTCAAAATCAATAAAATTTTCACGATTGGATCACAAATCTTTTGTTCTATCATTTGATACTATCAAATCAGAGTTTTGGTAAAATTATAATTTTGCCCCTGAAGAGCAATAAGTCTTTTTCAAGTGAAAATCATTGGTACCCCTTCAACTGCTTTGTAATCATCAAAATCAATCTAAGGAGCAACAATCTCCCTCTTTTTGATGATGACAAAACACTTGAACAATAGCATCTATGTGAATCATGAGTTTCAAAAGGATGCATTATAAGTGCATTAGCTTGAAAAGAAGATTGATTCTTTTGGCATGTGATACAAGTGCTCATTTGCATAAATAGTTTGCCCATTGCTTAATGATTTGAAAATTTGCTCATTTGATTATGTGATTTTGGTGTTAGAGTAAAAAATTTATTTTTGTTATCAGAGCAGGTTGTATCTTGAAAATTTGCTCATTCTCATTTGATTATTTAGTTTTAGTATCAGAGCAAGTTTAATAATTAAGTGTACCAATGCATGTCTAAGAATTAATTGTAAAGTATATCAGAGCATGTCAAATTTTAAGATGTATCTGAGCAAGTTAAATTTTAAAGCATATCAGAGCATGTCTAATTTTAAGATGTATCAGAGCAAGTTAAATTTTAAAGCATATCAGAGCATGTCTAAGGAGTAATTTTAAAGGTTGCTCATTTGCATTGTACTTAGCAATTTACTCATTGTATTTTTAAGTCATTTAATAATTTTGCTTTTGATATTGTTCTTTAATTTCTCCCCAATTCATTTATTTTATTTTCAAGTATTTTAATAATTTATAATTTTGCTTTTGATATATTTCTTTTTCTTTAATTCTTCCCCAATTCATTCATTTTATTTTCAAGTCTTTTAATAATTTATAATTTTGCTTTTGATATGTTTCTTTTTCTTTAATTCTTTCCCAATTCATTCATTTTATTTTCAAGTCTTTTAATAATTTATAATTTTGCTTTTGATATATTTTTTTTTCTTTAATTTCTCTCCCTTTTTGACATCATCAAACATTGTCAGCTCCCCCTCTTTCTCTGAATACGTTTTCTCTTTAGTGTTTCTTCAAACTTCTTGTGCTAATCATTAATGTTTGCTCCCCCTGAATACAGCAATCATTAACCAAAATATGCCATAGATTACCATAGATATGAATTATCAACAAAGAGAAGATATATAATCAAGAGATGATTGACATCATAACAAAGAGTAGATATATAATTAAAAGATAATTGATACCATAGTTGTTTCAATACATATTCCATAAAAGTCAACCAGTTAATATCATTACATGGTCCAAAAGATAGATCCTAGAAAGAACAACACTTAGGATCTAGTAAAGCTCATGACTAGATGGATCGGAGTCATCAGAGATAGGGTGAGGAGATGATGGATCTCGACCAAGAGTACGTCCTCTACCCCGTCTGCCTCTGCCACGAGTGGAGGTGCTGGCACGAGCAGGTGAGCGAGATGAACTAGGAGGTTGAGAACGTTGAGAGGCCAAAGACTGGACTGAAAGAGTGAGTCTAATGGAATCAAGAACGTTCAGTGCTCTCGAAACAGACTGAAGCAGAGCAGTGAACTGAGTTGATGCATGCTCACTCGAGCCTCTGATCTCTCTCCTCAATAACTCATAACCACTCTCCAATGCACCTCTGAGCCTGCCAGCCTCTGCAGTAAGGTCTGTGACCTCAATAGTGCTCTCCTGTGGCTGAGGATGGGCCAAAGCTAAGACTTGCCCATGCAAGTCAAGAACTCTCCCAGTCAGTCTCAAAATACTATCCTCGAGCTGCTGAATCTGAATAGACTGATCTGAGATTAACTGAAATACAGTGGAGATATGGGGGATCAAGGTCTGATCAGATGAATCTAATGAGGTGGATCCCGATGCAAATGTAGAAGTGCTCCACTGACGAGAAAACAAGGAAGCCACACGCTGAGAAATCTGCTCGATCTGATCATCAGCTAATCTGAACTCTGAAGGAGGTGCTCTGCTGTCTGGCTGCTGAACTGGTGTGTACCTCCTGGTGAACTCTGAAGGGCCAGCCTCTGGGTCTGAAACAAACTGGATATCTGGAGATGCTGCCCTGAAGTCATGGAGAGGAGATGAGGGACCTTCTTCCTCAGCTCTGTCTTCTACTCTGTCCTCAACTCTCTCCTCAGAACCCTTGATCCAACCACCATCAGTTTTAGTAAATCCCATGCGGTGCAGAGTGTGTTGGTTGATGGTGTCTGCGTGAGAAAGCTTAGCAGATGCCTCCCTCTCAAAACTGACTCCAAACCTCCTGAAAACTAGTGTGAGAGCCATACCAAAAGGCAGATGTGCCTTGGATCTGTTCAGTGTCTCTCTCATGGCCTCAATCATTAAAGCAGGGAGGTTTAATGGGGTTTGAGTGATCACATGAAACATTATACAAATATCTCGGCCAGAAAGGAGGTCATGCCTACCACTCCTTGGGAAGAAAAGTTTTGTTACTAATTGATGTAAGATTCTCATTTCAATTGACAAGATTTTGGCTTCCAATTTATTTAAACTTCCCGAGTAGGTTCCTCCTAAAATTACATTGATCCCCTCTTCTTTCACTGGGAGTTCCATGTAAGAATATCCCTCACAGGGCAAATGTAGTATCTCTCCCAAAATAATAGGATCCAGACAGATATCAACTCCCTTAACTGTAGAAGTTACTGTTCCATTGCCATAATGTAGATTTTGATAAAATTCTCTAACTAAGTCTACAAGAGTAACTTCCTTGAGAGAGCAGTAAAAATCCCAGCCTTGGTTTTTTATCTTTGTCCCAAAGGAGAAACCTTCTTTTTCAAAGAATCTAAAATCCACATTCTTGCCGGTTTCTACCTTTCTGTCAGAAAGAGGGATTTTGCCAGGGCTAAGGGGAGACTGAGAGGGACCTGGAGCAGATACTGAAGCCGGAATGGATGCAGTGGAGGTCTGGGCAGCTTGCCTTTTCCTGCGGATACTTTCTTCCAGCTCACGGATTGATTTCCTTCTTTGAGGGGGTTTCATCTTTGGGGCCATTCTCACCACAAGAGCAGGCAGGGAGACTCGGAAGATCAAATGGGTGAGGAGAAGGAGGGTTACAAGAGGATGGAAAGGGATTTTGGCGGAGAGAAGAGACGGTTTTGAGAAGAACGGTGGAGGCTAGGGCACGCTCCAACCGCTTCAATCAAGAGAGAAAGATGCGAGAAGCTCCTTTCTCAAGAGGTGATTTGAGGTGGAGAGGAGAAGGGAGAATGCTTTAGCGCTAAATCCTTGGTTTTGGAGAGAATGAGGATGAGGACGATGAGTGTTGGAGGGAGGAAGACGAAGAAGAAGAATGAGTCGGCTCATGAATGGGCTTCAAGTTAAAAAGAAAAGAGCCCGTGGGAAGTTGGCAATAATTTCAAGTATGCCATAGGGTCGACCCTAGGGGGTCGACTCATGATTCATAAAATTTCAGAAAAAATATGAATAAATTCCGAAAAATTCACAATTTTGGGAGAAAAAATTTTGCTCAATGACAAGTTGTGAGAAAGATAATCTTGAGCTTTTAGGACCAAGAGAGATGATGGAAATTGAGTTCAAAAAAATTTTGACATTGATTTCTTGAAATTTGAGAAACATTTAGGCATAAGGATCAAGAATTCCTAGATTTCTCCTAATTTTACAGAATCTATCCTCACTAAGGGTCTTTGTAAAGATATCAGCTAATTGATTTTCAGTGCAAATATATTCAAGAGTTATATCTTTATTTTGAACATGTTCTCTTATAAAATGATGTCTTATTTCAATGTGCTTAGACCTTGAATGTTGAATTGGATTTTTAGTTAGATTTATGGCACTTGTGTTGTCACATCTTATGGGTGTTTCATTAAGTTTGATTCCAAAGTCTTCGAGTTGTTGCTTAATCCACAAGATTTGAGCACAACAACTTTTGACTGCAATGTATTCAGCCTCAGCCGTAGACAGTGCTACCAAATTTTGTTTCTTGCTAAACCAGGAGATTAGGTTAACTCCAAAAAATTGGCAAGTTCCACTAGTGCTTTTTCTATCTAACCTACATCCAGCAAAATCAGCATCTGAATATCCTAATAAATTAATTAGTGAGTCTTTAGAGTACCATAATCCTAGAGTTTGAGTACCATTTAGATATCTAAGGATTCTTTTAACAGCATTCAAGTGAGACTCTTTAGGATTAGATTGATATCTAGCACACAAATAAACACTAAACATGATATCAGGCCTACTTGCAGTTAAATATAATAAAGAGCCAATCATACCTCTATAGTATTTTAAGTCTACACATTTACCTTCTTCATCCTTGTCAAGCTTACATGAAGGGCTCATGGGTGTGCCAATTGGTTTGGAGTTCTCCATTCCAAATCTTTTGAGTAGTTCCTTGGTGTACTTGCTTTGGGTGATGGAGATTCCTTCTTTTGTTTGTTTGATTTGGAGTCCGAGAAAGAAGGTGAGTTCTCCCATCATGCTCATCTCAAACTCCCCCTGCATGAGCTTAGCAAAGTCTTGACAAAGAGACTCATTAGTAGATCCAAAAATAATGTCATCAACATAAATTTGTATAACTAATATGTCATTTTGATTTCTTTTAATAAAGAGGGTTGTGTCTACATTACCTCTTGAAAAACTATTATTTAGTAAAAATTTGCTTAGCCTATCATACCAAGCCCTAGGTGCTTGTTTTAATCCATATAAAGCTTTATTTAATTTAAAAACATGATTAGGAAAAGCATGATTTTCAAATCCCGGGGGTTGTTCTACATAGACTTCTTCAGCAATATATCCATTTAAAAATATACTTTTGACATCCATTTGAAATAATTTGAATTTCATAAAGCAAGCATATGCAAGTAGAAGTCTAATGGCTTCTAATCTAGCAACAGGTGCAAAGGTCTTATCAAAATCAATTCCTTCTTCTTGATTATAACCTTTAGCAACCAATCTTGCTTTATTTCTTATTACATTACCATGTTCATTTAATTTGTTCCTAAAGACCCATTTTGTGTCAATTATTGAATATTTTTTAGGTCTTGATACTAAAGTCCAAACATTATTTCTTTCAAATTGATTAAGTTCCTCTTACATTGCATTAATCCAATTATGATCATTTTCAGCTTCTTCAATAGTTTTTGGTTCAAGATGAGATACAAAAGCACAATGATTAAATACATCTCTAAGTGAAGAACGAGTTTTTACCCCATGCATAGGATCACCAATAATTAACTCCTTAGGGTGATTGTGAACATACCTCCATTCCTTGGGTAGGTCATTTGTACCTTGAGGTTGTTCTTGAATTTTTTCACCTCTCTCATCTTGTTTGTCTTCTTGTTTCTCGTCCTCTTGAGTTGTTGAATCTTTCAGAGTGATCTCCTTCATTCCTTCTATTAGAGAATCTGCATCATCAACACCCTCATTCTTCCTTGAAGGAAGATCGTTAGATTCATCAAAAACAACATGTATGGACTCCTCTACTACTAAAGTTCTTTTGTTAAAAACTCTAAAAGCTTTACTAGTGGAGGAGTAACCAAGAAAGATTACTTCATCTGATTTTGCATCAAATTTACCAAGTCTTTCTTTGCCATTATTTAGTACAAAACATCGGCAACCAAAAACATGAAAATATGCAATATTCGGTTTTCTTTCTTTCCAAAGTTCATAGGGGGTTTTCTTTAAAATTTGTCTAATCAAAGCATGATTTAAAATGTAACATGCTGTGTTAATTGCTTCCGTCCAAAAATATCTTGGAAGGTTGCTTTCACAAAGTATGGTACGGGCCATTTCTTCTAAGGTTCTGTTTTTCCTTTCAACTACCCCATTTTGTTGGGGTGTCCTAGGAGCAGAGAAATTATGGCCAATTCCATTTTTATCACAAAAGTTTTCAAAGTCTTGATTTTCAAATTCAGTTCCATGATCGCTTCGAATATTTTGAATTGAAAATCTTTTTTCATTAGTGACTTTTCGGTAAAATTTAGTGAAAATATGAAAAGTTTCATCTTTGTGTGCTAAAAAGAAACCCAAGTAAAATGAGAGTAATCATCTATAATTACAAAACCATATCATTTTCCTCCTAGACTAGTGGTTCTAGTTGGTCCAAATAAGTCCATATGCAAAAGCTCTAAAGGTCTAGAAGTTGAAACAATATTTTTGGATTTAAATGAAATTCTTGTTTGTTTACCTAGTTGGCATGCATCACAAATTCTATCTTTTTCAAAATTCAGTTTAGGCAAGCCAAGAACTAATTCTTTCTTAATTAATTTTGAAAGAGAATGCATGCTAACGTGTGCAAGTCTACGATGCCAAAGCCAACTAGTCTCATTAACTTTATCATTCAAGGATACTAGGCATTGCATATTTATTTTGGCTAAATCATTTAAATCTACCATATAAACATTGCCATGTCTTTGTCCAATAAATTTAATGCCATCGTTAATAGGACTAGTTACAATGCAAACAGATGATTCAAAAACAACTTTATATCTTTTATCACAAAATTGACTAATGCTTAGTAAATTATGCTTTAAACCATTAACTAACAAAATATTTTCAATGTATTTGGAGGGAGTGATACCAATGTTACCTATACCGATGATCTTTCCTTTACCATTGTCTCCAAAGGTGACCATCCCTCCATCCTTAGCATCAAGCATGATGAATTGTGATTCATCACCAGTCATGTGTCTCGAGCATCCACTGTCAAGATATCATTTTCTGTTTCCTCCTTGGGATGCTAGACACACCTGCAAGCAAAAGTCAAGTTTTTGTTTTAGGTACCCAAGCTTTCTTGGGTCCTTTTTGGTTAGTCATAATGGTTCCTTTTGGAACCCATATTTTCTTTATAGTTGAGTTTGCAGATTTGTTAAAGAAGCAAGTATATGACTTATGTCCTACTCTACCATATTTGAAACAAGTAATATTGGTAGACTTGTTACTTAAAGAGTTTACATAAATATTTTTCAGATATTTTTATTTCTTCAAGGGGTTATAGCCAAGTCCAGCCTTATCATATACGACTTTTTGATTATCAAGAATCATATTGAGTTTATTTGAACTCAAGGTGAACTTTTCTACTATTGGTTTCAGCTTGGTAATTTCATTCTTTAAGCTTTGATTTTCTTGAAGCAAGGTGGATTTTTCAATTGAAAAGTTTTCAGCTTGTTTCAATAAAGATTGATTTTTCAATTTTAGCTCTTTGTTCTTCATCTCTAGTTTCTTTAATTCATCAACTAAATCATAGAATGCTTCATGTAATTCTTCAAATGTAAAGTCACTAGGGGTTTCAGAAATTACCTCATTTTCGTGTGCCATAAGGCACAGGTTGGCTTGTTCGGTTGAGGTTTCCTCATCGGAGCTTGAGTCATCACTCGCACTCCATGTGGCCATCATGGCCTTCTTCTTGAACTTCTTGGGACCTTTCTTCAGTTGTGGGCATTCAGATTTGAAGTGTCCCGGCTTCTTGCACTCGTAGCAGATAAGGGGTTGGTCTTTCTCTTTTTCTTTACTTTGTTCCCCTTTTGTGAATGGCCTCTTCCTATCCCCTGTTTCCTTTTTCTCAAAAATTTCTTAAATCTTTGGGTGATGAGTGCCATCTCTTCATCCTGTTCTTCATCTTCAGTGTCATCAGTTTCTTCATCTGGTGGAGCTGTAGATTTGAGGGCAATGGTTCTTTTCTTTTTGACTTCTTCCTCTTGATGTTGCTTCATGCTTAGCTCATGAGTCATCAAAGATCCAAGAAGCTCTTCTAGAGGTAGAGTGTTCAAGTCCTTGGCTTCTTGGATGGCAGTCACTTTGGCTTTCCAAGTTCTTGGTAAGGACTTGAGAATCTTTCTTACAAGCTCACTGTTAGTATAGGACTTACCAAGACTCTTTAAACTATTAATAATATCAGTAAAGCGAGTAAACATTCCAGTTATGGACTCATCATGCTCCATTTTAAACAATTCATATTTATGCACAAACATGTTTATTTTAGACTCTTTTACTTGATTGGTTCCCTCATGGGTTACTTCTAACCTATCCCATATTTCTTTAGTAGATGAACAAGTAAAAATGCGATTAAATTCGTTTGCATCAAGAGCACAATAAAGAACATTCATTGCTTTAGCATTTAATTGGGCCATCTTCTTATCAACCTCATCCCATTCTTTCTCGAGTTTGGTTGATTCTTCACCATCTATAATTTTAGTGGGTGTGTGAGGACCGTTCACTATGATACTCCATATATCATAGTCGAGTGCTTGTATGAATATTTTCATCCGAGCTTTCCAATAGGTATAATTAGACCCATTGAAAAGTGGAGGTCGGTTGGTGGATTGCCCCTCAGCTAGAGAAGTACCGAGTGGGTTGCCATAGATCTTTGGCTCTTTGATTGTTTAGATCAAAGAAGGGCTAGAGCACCGGGCTCTGATACCACTTGTTGCCCAGCTATGCAACCCAAGAGGGGGGATGAATTGGGTTTCTAAAAATTTTGAACTTAACTAATGACTTATGAAAAATATTTGTCAATAGCTAAATGAATGTGGAGAGTAAACTTAATTCAAGACTAACTGCCAAAAGCAAGAATGCAAGAAAATAATGAAGAGTTAAAGAGAAGCAATTATGCACACCACAAATAAAAGGATTTATAGTGGTTCGGTGCCAACCTTGCACCTACATCCACTCCCCAAGCTCCTACTTGGGAATTCCAATCCACTAAACTTGTATTCAACCCGAATACAAACGTCGAAAACTCCGACTCTAGCTATCCCAAGCTAGACCACTTATTTTTCGGGTACAAGTCAACCCAATACACTCCGATTCTAGGTTCGGATTAACCTTCCCTTGTTTTGAAACCCTTCCAAAACAAAAACAATCACTCAAACTGAGTAAAATAATTTATAGCACAAATAAGTACAAGAAAAGCTCCTTTAATGAGCGAATATAACTTTAAATATATTTTACTCAAGAGAAGAAGACCCTTTTTGGATTTTCTCAAAGTGGATGAAGACTTGAAAGTGCACTTGAGGAGTTGGTGAGCTTGGATTGAAGGCTTCTTGAAAGCTTTGAATGAGCTCTTGCTTAGGACTGAAAAGTTGGCTTGAAATCTCTTTTTCAAAATCTCTCTCTTTGAATCCTCTCTTTTGTTCTTCTTTTTCTTCTTTTTGTTCTCCTTATGTTCTCCTTGTTCTTGTTGTTGATTTCTATGTTTTTATCCCTTTTATAGCTTTAAGAAATAGTGGAAAACATTCTAGACTGAAAAAGAGCCGTTAGACCACTTTAAACGAGCATTAAAAGCACTTAAAATGGGTTAAAAACTAGCCGTTGCGAAAAAATCCCGTCACAGGGGTCGACTCATGGGTCGACTCATGCCTGGGGGTCGACTCATGGGTCGACCTCTGTGGAAGAACATCAGAGAATCACCAGAAAATAAGGTTCTGTGATTTTTGGCCTAAAAACTGCAGGGGTCGACTCATGGGTCGACTCATGCCTTGGGGGTCGACCCCATGGGGTCGACTCACAGGGTGTGCCAACAAAAAATCTGCGTGCCAATCAGCTCATTATGCCATGAGTTGACTCACAGGTCGACTCATGATTTTCAAACATGCATAACTTTCAAAATATAAATTCAAAATCAATAAAATTTTCACCATTGGATCACAAATCTTTTGTTCTATCATTTGATACTATCAAATCAGAGTTTTGGTAAAATTACATTTTTGCCCCTGAAGAGCAATAAGTCTTTTTCAAGTGAAAATCATTGGTACCCCTTCAACTGCTTTGTAATCATCAAAATCAATCTAAAGAGCAACACCAACTTCTCTTCCCTTTTTAAAACAGTGCAGGACCGCATCTTTACCACGTCTTCACCGTGTGAGAGGATAAAGCTAGGTGGTTGCTCACTTGAATTCAAATCGAATTTGAATTCAAATACCAACCAACCTATCCTTATCCACTCTAGGTGAGAGAAGAGAGGGGTGTGGGCTCTTTGTGCATGGAGAGTCTACACAAGAAATATTTTCTCGTGTAGAGCAAGGGATGCACAAATAGATAAGGTGGCGCATGAGATTAGTTGCCCATTCAAATTCAAACATCATTTGAATTTAAATGGCCAACCAACCAACTTTATCCACTCAAAATGGCACACATAGAAGGGGCATGGGAAGGCTTCTGCATGAGAAAAAATTCATGAGAACTTGTTTCTCATGAATTCAAATAGGCGCAGGTGAGGTGAGGTAGCGCAGGGAGATAAGTCAAGGTGGTTTCAAATCTAATTGAACCAACCTTATTAAAATAGGTTAGGCACAATTAGACTATGTTAAACCCAACACAATTAGAATTAATTAGGCTCAATAAAATCTGATCAAATCAAGAATTAATTAAGCCCAACCCCTGATCAAATCAGAGACCAAAACACCTCGGCGATTAGGTCAACTCTTAACCTAATCGGGTCAAACCCAAATAATCCAATTCAATTTGACTTGATCCAAAAATAATTACTCAATCAAATTGAGTTAATTAATGATCAAATCATTAATTAAACCTCTCATAAATACTGAGTCCAAATTCGATGGGCAATCGGGCATCAAAGTCCATCGATATGAAACCCTGATCGAAGAGTCCCAAACCAGTGGGACTCTTGACCCCGGTACCCAAAATGTGTGGAACTCATGATCAGAGAATCCTGATTCTCAATCAGAGAGTCCAAGATACGTAGGACTCAGAGTGTCCAAGTATTAGGACTCTTGGTCAAAGAGTCTCAGTCTAGTGGGACTCTTCACCAGCCATCAGATCAGATAGGAACCTCTAATATGTGTGACCCCACAGGTTCGAACCTAAGCCGATAGCACAGGAACCAATTCCTGTACTAATCGAAGTGATCATCTAGCAATGGTACCCAACATCTGGATAGGTCGAATAGTCACAATCACAATATTCAGAACCTACGCGAATATGGTTACTGTATAATTCATCCCTTTTGACCCCTGTGTATAGGACGACTCAGGGTTAACTGTCAACCCTGATCAGATCATCTGAATCATGCTCAACTCAAACAGTCCTGTGACTCTTCATTAGGACTACCCTGGCCGAGGTTTTGCTAAATTGAAACATGACTGTACACAGCTCCTGAACTAGAGTGGTCAATCCCATCTTGACACACGCACCGACAAGTCAAGTACTTGACTACAGCCAGCAGCCTTCCATCACTGAATTAGAAATTCAGGTAGTCCAGTGCCTAAATACAGTGAGTTGCTTGCAAGTCACTATGGTAGTCTCAGGTTGGTGGGACAGCTATACCCATATCCCATCGGAGCAAATCTTGACAGCAGAAAAAGCTCCGGAATCGATCACGCTCAGTGCAGATGTACCCTTATATTTCACCTATATGCCATACCAGTGTCTCCACACTCCTTGGTTAAGAGGACAACCAACCCAATGGCAGACAACGACCTATGCTTGATAAACATTGTTGTCCTTGGTAACAATGTATCATTTGATCACGAACAGATTTAAGGACTAAACGATAAATCCTTCTTTGTCGAGTCTAAATAGTCCTAAGGACTTCACCACAACACAGGAGTTCATTAGAAGATGAAACAATTTGTGATGAAAAATATCAAAATAACTTTTATTAACTTATAATTCATATACTAATATAAGAAAGAGCATAACCGTCAACAGGCTGATGATTGGCTTTGGGACACTATTCCCAACAATCTCCCACTTGGTCTAAAGCCAATCGGTACAGTATCTAATACCCATCTTCGACTTGAAGTCATCGAACTCCTTCACTGCAATGGCTTTAGTGAATGGGTCGGCCAGGTTCTGCTTCCTGTCGATCTTCTAAAAGTCGATGTCACCTTTATCCATAATTTTTCAGATAAGATGGTAGCGGTGCAGAATATGTTTTGTCTGCTGGTGTGCCTTCGGTTCCTTCTCCTGAGCAATGGCTCCAGAACTGTCACAATAGAGCAGAACTGGACCAACAAGGGGGGATGCTACTCTGAGCTCGGTGATGAATTTTCTCAGCCACACCACTTCTTTGGCAGCATCTGATGCAGCGACATCTCTGCCTCGCAAACTGAATCTGCCACAGTGTGCTGCTTGGAACTCTTCCAGCAGACAGCCCCACCATTAAGGGTAAAAATAAATCCCGACACACTTTTGCTGTCATCATGATCAGATTGGAAATTGAAGTTTGTAAACCCCATAAGTCTCAAGTCTGATTCACCATAAACAAGCCATTGATCCTTAGTATTTCTTAAATACTTCAGGATGGTTTTAACAACCTTCCAGTGATTCTTCCCTAGTTCAGATTGGTATCTACTCACTACCCCTAGTGAGTATGCCACATCTGATCGTGTACATGTCATGGCGCACATGATAAATTCCACTGTCGAAGCATATAGAATTCTACCCATACACTCTCTCTCTTGAGGTATTGTCGGACAATCCCTCTTTAAGAGAGAAATTTCATGGCCTATCGATAGATAGCCTTTCTTGAAATTCTCCATGCTGAACCTCTTCAGCATAGTATCAATGTACGTGGACTAGGATAAGCCAAGCAACCTTTTAGATCTATCCCTATAGATCCTTATCCCTAGGATGTAGGAAGCTTCTCCCAGATCCTTCATGGAGAACTATGACGACAGCCAAATCTTTATTCCTTGTAATGCAGGGACATCATTCTCGATTAAGAGAATATCATCCACATACAATACAAGAAATACCACTACTGGACCATTAGCCCACTTATAAATGTAGGGCTCTTCTCCATTCTTAACGAAGCCATACGACTTGATCATCCTATCAAAATGTATGTTCCAACTCTGGGATGCCTGCTTAAGTCCATAAATAGATCTCTATAGTCTGCACACCTTAGACTCATCTATAGATGTGAACCCTTCAGGTTGTATCATATACACCTCTTCGTCCAGCTCTTCGTTTAGGAAAGCTGTCTTCACATCCATCTGCCAGATTTTATAGTCCAGATGGGCAGCTATCGCAAGCATAATCTGAATGGATTTGAGCATTACCACAGGAGAAAATATCTCGTCATAGTCTATACTATAATGTTGACGATATCCCTTGGCAACCAGACGGGCTTTATAAGTCTCCACCTTTCCGTCTGCGCCCCTCTTCCTCTTGAAGACCCACTTACACCCTATGGGTTTTACTCCTTCGGGTGGGTCAACCAATGTCCACACATCGTTGACCTTCATAGACTCTATTTCAGATTTCATGACCTCTAGCCATTTCTCAGAGTCAGATCTCTGCATTGCATCCATGTAGGTGATCGGATCCTCATCGTTTTCATCAAGTTCAACGGGATCGCTGTCTCGGACCAAAAGATCATAGTATCTGTCTGATTGATGTGGTACTCTACCAGACCGCCTTAAGGGTGCAAGAACAATGGGCTCCAGATCTGATCTAACCAAATCCGGTTCAGGTTCAACAACTTGTGTCGATTTTTCCATCTGCCGAACTTCCTCAAGTTTGACCTTAGAAGTAATAGTCCCTTCACCAAGGAACTCTTTTTCCAAAAAGATTGCCTTAAGGCTGACAAACACCTTTTGCTTATCAGTTAGGTAGAAATAATATCCTTGGGTCTCTTTTGGGTACCCTATGAAATAACAGTTGTCAGACCTAGGTCCAAGCTTGTCCGTAATTAAATGTGTAACATAAGCCGGACACCCCCAAATCCTAAGGTGCGAGAGTACTGGCTTACGTTCTATCCATATCTTATATGGCGTTTTGGTTACAGACTTACTCGGAATCCTATTTAGAAGATAACAAGCCGATTCGAGTGCATATCCCCAGAGAAAGATAGGTAGACAAGCAAACCCCATCATGGATCGCACCATGTCCAACAAGGTTCGATTCCTCCTTTTAGACACACCATTATGCTGTGGTGTTCCAGGAGGAGTATACTGAGAGAGAATCCCATTCTCTCCAAGATATTGTTGGGAAATGTGTCCCAAAAAGTCAATCGTCAAGTGTTAACGGTTGAGCAACCAAGTATTGTAATTGATTTGTTAATAAATAAAATATATTTGGCATCTTCATCATAAGCTTTCATCTTCTAATGAACTCCATTGTTATGATGAAGTCCTTAGGACTATTTAAGTTCGATAAAGAGAGGATTTATCGATTAGTCCTTAAAACTGCTCACGACCAAATGATAGGCTGTTAATAAGGACGACAGCTTCTATCAAGCATAGGTCGCTGTAGGCCATATGGGTTGGTTGTCCTCTTAACCAAGGAGTGTGGAGACACTGGTATGGCATATAGGTGAGATGTAAGGGTACATCATCATTGAACGTGACCAACTCTAAAGCATTCTGCTGTCGAGAATGTCTCTGATGGGATATAGGTATAAGTGTCCCTTAGACTTGAGATCGCCTCAGTGACTTGCAAGCAACTCACTGTGCTTTGGTACTGGACTAACTGAATTTCTAATTCAGGGATGGAAAGCTTTTGGGCACAGTCAAGTACTTGCAAAGTCAGAGTGTGATCGAGATGGGATTGACCACTCCAAGAGTTGGAGAAGAATGAGTCGCTGTATTTCAATTTAGCAAAACCTTGGCCTGGGTAATCCATCAGATGGATTTGATATTTTGAAATACAATGTAGACAACCTGATCAGAGTTGACAGTTGAACTCTGGGGTGTCCTATGATCATTTTCGTCAAGGGGATGAATTATATGAAAACTATATCCGCATGGGTTCTAAGGATGTTGTCCTATACATTCGACCTATCCGATCGTCGGGTACCATTGCTAGATGGTCATTTCGATTGGTACAAGAATTTATTCTTGTGCTACCGGCTTAGGTTCGGACCTATGAGGTCACACACATTAGAGTTCATGATCCGATCGGATGGTTGATCAACGATTAAGAATCGTTCTAGGGTTAAATGATCAATACGATTGACATTTAACCCAGTGCAAGTATTACAGGAGGATCGATTAGCAATTTGATTGCTAATTGGCTTAATTTGATTAAACCAATGGGCTGAGATTAAGTCTAATTAAATATAATTTAATTAGATTTAGTTTGGGCTTGATTGGATCAAGTCCAATTGGTTTATTGGATAAGCCAAGTGCAAGAAAAAACTAGTCCTAGATCAACTAGGACTTGGATCAATCTAATTTCTAATTTGATTAGAAAATTAAATCAGATTTAAATCTAATTTAATCTGATTAAATTAGGTTCTTAATTGGGTTAAGACCTATTTTAATTAGGTTGATCTAATTTTGGTTTGGAAAATCAAATTAAAACAAGTCATAAGATAGAATCCTAGTAAGACTAGGATTCCACCTTGCGCCACATAAGCCTTCCCCATGCCCTCTCTCTTATTCAACGCCAATCTCCACTTATTTTGTGTGACAAAAGCCCTCTCCCAGGTCTCTCCCACATTCACAAAAGGTTTCCTCTCTTCTTTCTTACATGGAAGGTGGTTTGGATCAAATCAAAAAGGAATAAGTTTGGATTTCGAATTCTATGAGATAGAGTTTTAGAAATCCAAAACTCTTTCAATTTTGCACCGAATTTATCCAAATTTTTTTTGGAATTTTTGTATCTTTTAGGTTACACATTGTGCACCCTTTTATGATGATCCATGCATGAAAATATGGAGGAGGTGCTCAAGAGTTGGGCGCCCCTTAACTTGCCATGTTTGGATAAGCCTTGACTAGGTATTTGACCTAGACAAGGACTCTATCATATATCTCTGTATAAAATGAGTTTCTTTGTGAAATTTTAGGAGAAGATAGAGATTTGAGAGACCTTTGTGCATAAAAAATTAGAGAGAAAGACCTTTGGGTCATGGAGATATAAAAGATGCAAGTTAGGGTGTCTAGAGAGAAAAACGTGAAGAAGAAGAGGGTCTTCTTCTAGGATTTTTTGTTTTCATATCTTTCCTCCCTCCATATTGAGTTTTCTGAGAGTGTCTCAAATCTGAAACTCCTCCTTTTACTTTTCATCTTTGGAAGAGTCCAAATCAAGAAGAAGGAGGCACCTGATCAACCATCAAAGAAGGATCAGCGCAGTACTAGCATACTGTGCTGATTTTCTGAAGCAGGACTTCTGATCGAGATTCGTGGGCTCGTGTGGATGACTCCTAGAGGTCGGACGTGTGTGCGGCTTGCAACATCATCCTTAAGCCCGGATCAGCAAGGTTAGAGCATCTAACTTGCAAGGTAATAGATCTGATCTATTATTTAATACATACATTAGATGTGGTATAGAAACATGTTGATATGATCAACATGTAGTTCATGCTATATTTATATATTTTAATTTTTGATTTAATGCTATGTAATAATCATGTAATAGGATCTTAGATCTAGAGATTCTCTGGTTTTAAAAATTAAATTTTGATTTATTTTAGTTTTCCGCTGTATGATCTTGAAAAAGTTTCAAGATCTAACTCTGAAACCCTAGATCTGGTTCCTACAATTGGTATCAGAGCCTAGGTTCTTTATTACATGATTATTTATACATACTTAGATTATTTCTTAGATTAGATCTAATTTATAATCTGATTATTAAATCTAAAATTAAAATTTTAGATCAATCACAAACAGCAAGGTTGTCCTGCTGTAAGGTTTACCCCTTACAGTGCAAAGGTTATCCTAGTTTGTGTAGATCTATCTTTAATCATAAATTTGTTAGATATGATCTAGATTAAATTTATGATTTACTAGATTTAAAAGATATTTAAATCTGAAATAAAATCTCTTTGTTAATAATTTTTGTGCAAAGAAATTGTTTAAAGTTGAAACTGTTTCAATTACATGAACCTGTTTAGATTAGATCTAAAGTAGTTTCATGTTTATTTCACTTGTATCTTGATTATGAATCAAACATGCAATATGGTTGGTAGAATCATATTGTAAAACTATTTTATAAATATAAAAATTATTTTTTTGAAAAGCCAAACCCAACCCTCAGCCCAAAACTTAATTAAGAATTAAGAAGTTGTTTGATTAGGTTCTAGGATTGTGAATTGAAGAACCTAAGACACAAATCATAACACATTGGGTTAATGGGTTAGTGGAAATTAGGTCCATTAATTGGGTTAGACCTATGGTTAGATTAAAGATGGACTTAATTAGAGAATTGACTAAATCTAATCAATTGTTGTCTTAGATTAGGTCAAGGATTCTCTAGATCAATTACAATAGTTGTAGTTGGTCAAGTCCATGTCTTTAACGAGAACCAAATGGACTTGATTCTTGGCTAAGCGGTCTAGCATGAACTGTTAGGTTGATCTAATCAAAACTAATTAAACCAGTTGGTGTCTAAGGTAAACCAGACCGATGGTTTTTAATTGGGAGCCCGCTTACCTGGCCATTTTTGATGGTGTCTAAGGCAAGCTTTGACAGACCCTCCCACTGATCGAACTTACCTGGCCTCTTGGTGAAATTATGTTTTGATCAGATCACTTGACTATTCGAGCTGACCCATGTCAGCTAGGTAAATCAGTGTGACTGATTTAGGTGCTCCTAGACCAGCCCTTTTAATGGTCTCCCTTAAGCTGACTTGGTGAAGCCAGTGGGAGGATCATGATAAGCTGGTTCATCTGACCTCATCCTTTAAATTATTTAAATCCTCTAAAATTATTAGGTCCTTAAAATGATAAAGTTATGGAGATAACTGAGTCATAGCCTCCCATTAAGGTGTTTGATAATGAGTCCATTAACTCAATAATCATTGCAGACCCAAAGGCCTGGTGCTTGTTGACTAATGGAATTATCACTCATCATATGACGACTTGGAAGTGTCTCTCTAATGGTGGTTAGGTGAGCCAACCAAAGTTGGGCTTAATTATTCATTGGTTAGATACACCAAGTATGATCATGTTAATGGTTGGACCTAACCGGATCCTTACAGTGGAGGCCAAAGCCTACTGATTAGGTTTCTGGGGCAAAATTAAAATTACTAGAAATTGTTTAGAGAAACAATTGGTTATGAACCTACCCTTAGATGTACATGGGTTGACCAACCAAAGTTGGGCTTGTGTGCAGTCTAAGTGGATTCTAGTACCCGCTAAGGAATTAAGGTAATTCCTCGAGTTGGAGGTAGAGGCTACCAATTCGAATAAAATAGTGGGAGAAACTTTTTGATTAAAGTCCAAATCTTTAGGTTTAATGAATCAATTACTAATTAAGTTATGGTTCTCCTTTGTGCAAATATGGCCACTTCCCTATCGCTCCGATCATTGTTGGACAATGATAAGTTGGTGGGATCGAACTTCGGTAGCTGGTACCGAAAGTTGAAGATAGTCCTGGAGCATGAACGGATCCTATATGTGATAATGGATCCTGCATCTGAGGAGCCAACTGTCAATGCACGTGGAACAGTCAGAGATACTTATCAGAAGTGGCTCAGTGATCGGACCACGGTGCACTGTATCATGCTGGCTATTATGAGCGACGAGTTTAGTCACAAATTTGAGACGGCTCAGCCAAAGAACATGCTTCAAGTGTTGGAGGATGCCTTTGGCACATCCGATGATGTAGAGAGGCATAAGACTAGTT